>NC_133658.1:282913441-283230227 GCF_037893015.1 Macrotis lagotis
AAAAAGGGATAGTCTCAGTTCTTGTGATAGAAAATACTATTCATATCCAGAGAAAGAACTGTGTAATTTAAATGCAGACCAAAGCTTAGTATCTTCAATTTATAAAAAGTTGTCTTATGTATTATGTTTTTTCTCTCTATTTTTTTTTCGGTTTTGATTTGATTCTTCTTTTATAACATGATTAATATGGATCTCTGTTTAGCATGGTTATAGGGGTATAACCTATAATAGATTGTTTTCTTTCAGGAAAAGGGGGGAAGTAGAGAGGGGGGAGAAAAGTGTAAAACTCAAAACCTTGCAAAAAATTGATTGTTAAAACTACTGTTGCATGTAGTTGGAAAAAATATATATATATATTTAAAAGGCTAAGGTCTCCCATTGCATGGGAGTCATCTCTAGTTGCCCTAATCCATGTCTTGTTACTGAACTTTAATGACTCTGGAGGAGAACGTGGGGCAAATGACTTGCACAGCCCTGTCTGGGGCAAATGACTTGCACAGCCCTGTCTCACTCATCCATTTCAATTGCAAGTCAAGACTTTCCTGATGCCATTGGGTCTCTTCAAAAAGGAAAGATGAATCACTACCACCACCACCACCACAACAACAATAACAAACAAAAATTTTAGCCACTCTCCTCCCCTTAACAGGCTCCCAAGAAGCAAGTACAATTAATTTAGGACCTCAAGTTTATATTTCCCCTAACAATTCTGACAAGATGCAGTTTTATTCACTGTACCCATAATTAAATGTTCTAACTGAAGAATTACTTCTTTTGAAAGCCCCATTGATCAATGTATTGACTAGATGAAGAACTTGAAAGTTGCTTTCTGGTATTCTAGACCAGCAAGTAATTCCTTGAAAACACTGTTTCATATTGTTATAAAATAGGCATTTTAACCCTCACTCAGCTCCCTGAGTACTTAATAGAAAGTTAAGTCAATTGTGTCTACTGCAGAAATGAGAAAACAGAGGAAGAGAAAACTTGCAGTCCTTGCTTTTTGTCATATACAGAGCCAGTGGCATAGCTGGACCACAAATATCTTATTTATTCTGAATCAAGGTCCTGACATGAATTCTCCAGAGAACTAGAGAGTGAGGGAGAGCTATTCTCAGGGAGAGCAGTAGGATTCAAGACCTGGGGGTGGATATGTCAGGGACCTCTGCCTCAAGCCCTGTTTCTTTTTGAAACTGCTTTTTTTTTTTTTTTTTGGTGGGCAGAGATCTTATTAACTCCCCATACCTTCTTTCTTCCTCCTCCCTTCTTTGTCTTGCCCACTCCAAAATGTTATCCTGTTAACCAACCAGTTGATCAGGATTGAGTTGGAACTTACTCTGCCCAAAGTTTTATTGGGGGGAGACAAAGAATAATACATTTTGAGATCAGGAAGATTGGACACACAAGAAATAATAATAATAGTAAATAAATAATAGAATAAATATACCAATATAAATAATGATGATGGATGATAGCTAGCATTTATGTAGCCCCTACTATTAACCATCCAGTTGGTCTCTTAGCTACAAGTTTCTCTCTGCTCCAAATCCATCCTATCAGGGTGATTTTTCTATCAAATAGGTCTGATCAAGTAGCCCCCCTCCCTACTTTGTTTCAGTGACCTCCACTGATGCCTTTTTTCCCCTCTAGGATCAGAAATAGTCTTCTTTTTGAATTTAAGGCTCCATATAACTCATTCTTTAATCCTTTCCAGTTTTCTTAAACCTTATCTTCCCTTACAATTCTACAATGTAGCTATCCTGACTTTCTTGAAAGGAATCCTCCATCTCTCATCTCCATACTAGCTATTCCTGTCATTTCTAACTCTTGATTTCCATGCTCTTTAAACATGTACCTCAAAGCCCACTTCTTACAGGAGGATTTTCTGGGTCTCCCACTGCTAATGCCTTCTCTTTCAGATTACTTTGTTCAGAGTGTGTGTGTGTGTGTGTGTGTGTGTATTATATCTACCTAGTATATGTCTGGAATGTATCTACTTATTTACATGCTAACTGCCCCCATTAGAGTGGATGCTCTATGAGAGCAAAGATTGTGGGTTTTTTTTTGGTTTCTTGGTCTTTTTTTGTATTCACATGCCTAGCACATATAAATCCTTAATAAATGATTATTGACTAACTTTTAAGGAATACCTTGTACATGAGTCCTTTCCTGACTCCATCTTAGCTGCTAATGCTTATCACCTCTTTGTTTTTTATTTATTCCAAATATTTGTACATATCATCTCTCTCAATAGAATAGAAGCTCCTCTGAGGCAGGGGCTATTGTTAGGTATTCAATAATCTTATATTTGAATGATTTTCAAAGAAGATGTTTTGGACAAAATGGGACTTGATCTGGATCTTAAGAGACTTAAATTTTGAAAAGGCAGGGGTTCAGGGAAGGGTATTCCAGACTGGGAAATAGAAGGACCAAAATTTCAGAAGTGCCAGAAATATACTAGGGATCTAGGGATTTGGGATAGGAAGGTTGGAATAGTGAGCTTTGTTCCTTTTCTATTACTTAGTCTTGGCTATAATCCAAATATGACCCTATTTATGATTGTCCTAACTGTCCCCTCCAACTTCTCTCCTCCCAGTGTGATCAGTACAAGAAAGGAATCATCTCTGGTTCTGCCTGTTCTGATCTGTGTGATGAGCACACCCTGGTGTTCCAACAATGTCTCTCCCCATCTCCCACCAAGCAGGTAAGGCAAGATGGGGTTAGTAGAGCTCAGATCAAAGATGTCTACAAAAAGAAGTTAGCTGGGATTGAAGGCTTTTTAAACAGGGACAGGATCCATGTCTAAAGCATGAAAAATCCTTAATCCTTAACAGATGCAGATGGTATTGGAACTTGAAAAGACTTCTTTGGCTTTTTGCCTTCATTTAAAGTTAATGGGAATAAGTTCTGAAGGTCACTGATTTAGTCTACATGTATTTGTATTTCCAATCCAGAAACAGACTGACCTCCAAATTCAGACACAGGTTGAGAGTCCTGACCACAAACTAATCCCCAACTTCATTTCCATGGATTCTTTACTCTCAGCACAGCACACTTCACATAATTTATCTTCATGCCATGGAGCAAAAGTGGGATCCTAATCAGAGACCATATAGCTTAGGGCAGCCCATTTTCACTGCTAGAAGAAACACAATGCCCATATTATACTGTCTGATACTGTGCCAGGAGACTCATTATATTATAGCAAGAATATTCAACGAATCACAGACTGATGTTCCATGAATGGGAAACTTGTCCCAGTCCTGATTCTTGGGGGATTGAGGACCTAATACTTTGCACTGGAAATTGTCTCCTGATATCTTTTTATTTTGACTAGATGTAGGAGGTTCTTGGAGACCAAAAGGTTCAGAATCTATAGAATCCCATATCCATAGAACCCATGAAGAGAGAAGAAAACTCAGGAGAATTTATGTTCCTGATGGATTCAGCTATCCACTAATAGTCCTCTTATTACTCCTCATTCAGCTCTGGGCTGGATATTATTAGGAATACATCCAGTGATTCTTCTAGGTGCCTCTTCTCAAGGTCTACTTTTGTTGTCGATTATTAAAGATTTAGAGATTGAAGACAGAAGATTTAAGGCCACTGGAAAGGTGAAGAAATTTGCACTATCTCTGGGATGTTAAAACTGTTCAGGATTTTATTATGGCAAAATATTTTTGTAAAGTGCACAGATCAGGGCGGCTAGGTGGCACAGTGGATAGAGCACTGGCCCTGGAGTCAGGAGTACCTGGGTTCAAATCCAGTCTCAGACAATAATTACTTTACTTAACCCCATTGCCTTGCAAAAACCTAAAAAAAAAACCCCCAAAAACCAAAAAAGCAAAGTACACAGATCAAAATTAGTAAGAAAAGCACTAAGTATCCTGAGGACAGACCAGGTAAAGTCTGAGAGAGAGAGAGAGAGAGAGAGAGAGAGAGAGAGAGAGAGAGAGAGAGAGAGAGAGTGAGAGTGAGTTACAGAGAAAGAGAAAAGGGCAGGCCATGAGGCTTGGCTTAGCCAAGCCATATGGTGAGAGGCCCACAGTGCTCCACCTGGGTTAAGGAAGAACATGAGAAAGCCCCATCATTCTGGATGGGAACCTGGAAGAAGCAAAGACCATGAAGCAGCGGTGCTTCCTATTAAATACCCTTCTATGGTAGGTTGGACAGAGGGTAATGCTTGGGAGTGTTCTTACACCTTGGGCCAGGTATCTTCCAATGACAAGTTATGTTCTGGTCCTTCCTATCCCAAGGTGCTTGACCCCCAAGTACAACATGTCGTTTCCTGTCACACCAGCATCTATGGCTGGGGTTAGGTGAAGGGGAAAATGGGGGATAAGATACAAACAACAGAGTCAAGGGGAGACAGGATACAGTCAAAAGGGGGTCAGTTTACATTTCAGGAGCAAACAGCCCTCCACATTTAATAAAGACTTTAAAGCTACATTAAAAAGAATTAAAGCTACATTCATAATTCTTTACATCATTTCCCTGCATCACTTTGATGGGTGTGAAGAGAGAAAATTTTTCTACTTGATTGATTTCTCAACTTTTTTTCTTTGAATCAGGTATATAGTGGGATTTGGAAGGGGAAAGCAGTGATCATCAAATGTGGCATTACAGAAGCCTTGAAAGCTGAGAACAACCCGGACACCATTCCCCGAAGAGAACTGGTTCTGTTTGATAAGCCAACAAGAGGCACATCAATGGATGAGTTCAGGGAGATGTTGCTGAATTTTCTCAAAGTTAGTTGGTTTGTTGATTTGTTAAAGATATGTAATTTGCTTTTCTATTAATGTCTGAGCACTTGACCCTGGGCACTTGCGTTTGGAGCTCTGTGCCTCAGGACAGACCAAAAAGATATTCTCTGGCTCCCTAAAGACCCCAAGTGGAAGGGCAGAGCTAGTAGTGTTTGTCCTTGGGGCCAGCTCTAAGAATGGCATCCATCTGCTCCCAATCCTAACCTGTAATCCCCAGTGATTTTGCTTGTTATACAATCTAAAGACAGAGAGTCTTTGTATTTAAATGAATGAATGAATTAATTTCCTAGTACATACTTAGGCAGCTAACTGGGTGAAAGGCCCATAGAACCTAAACAAAACTGATCTTCAGAGGCAAAAAGGCCTATCTAGTATCTTCAGCATTAATAGATTTGTGAATTGTCAGAGCTAAAAAGCACATTAGAAATCACCTGATTCAACCTCTTCATTTTATAGAAGAGGAAATGGAAACCCAAAGAGGTAATGTGACTCACTTAAGCTTATATTGTGAGTTAATGTCACATTTGGAAGTGAAATCCAAGTAGGTCTTTAGGTCTAGTCCAGGGCTTCCTGCCACTTTTCCTTTTACTAAAACGTGTACAATCATTTCTGTGCCTACCTACCTTATTGGGACACAGGGAGAATGAGTTAATCCATGGGAAGCACTTTCCCAACAGCTGTTCATTATTATTTTTTTCAATTATTTCCTTTGTGTCTCTCCCATCTCTTCCCTCTCTATTAAAAAAGGAGGGAAGGAAGGAAAGGTAGGGAATAAGAGAGGGAGAGAAAGAGAGAAGAAAGGGAAAAAAACCTTTGCAACAAATATTCTTATTAAGAAAAAATTCCCACATTAGCCATGTCAAAAAACATGTATATTCCATAGCTTGAGTCCATTAATTCTCTATTAGGAGGTCAATAGCATTCATTATTATTAGTTCCCCTGAAATCATGGTTGGTCATTGCATTGATTAGAATTCTTAAAGCTTTCAAAATTTTTGTCTTTATACTTTTTTTTTTTAAATTGTTCTCTCAGTTCTCAGTTTTCCTCACTTTGGATCAGTTCATGTCTTCCCTGGTTTCTCTAAAACGGTTTCTTTCATCATTTCTCATCTAATAATAGCATTTATATAGCCATAGATGATAATTTGTATGATCATTCTCTAATTAATGGACAAACCCTAATTTTCCAGTTCTGTCCTACTACAAAAAAAAAAACCTGCTCTAAATACATTTGTCTATATAAGTCCTTTCACTCTTTTTTTAATCTCTTTAGGATACTGGCCTAGGAGTGGTAGCAACTGGTCAAAGACTACAGCTTTGTGACTTTTGCATCAAGTCACAACTCCATCAACAATGCATTTATGTGCTTGTTGGCCCTCCATCTTCTGCCATTTTCCCTATTGGTAATCCAATGCTAAAAACCTCAGAATTACTTAATTTGTATTGCTATGATTATTAGAAATTTGGAGGACTTTAAATATAAGTATTTATAACTTGGAGTTCTAAGAGCAGTCCATTCTAAGCTTACTTTTGAGATCTTAGAGGAAAAAAATTCTCATATGTGATAGAGAGCATTTTATAAATGTTAATGATAGAAGAGACCTTTAAGATTGTCTTATATGATTATGAAAGACTCAACTACTCTGATTAATACAGTGATCCTAGATAATTCCAAAAGACTCATAATGAAAAATGCTATTCACCTCCAGACAGAGAACTGATAAACCGAGTGAAAACAGAAGATACCTTTTTAAAATTTATTTTCTTGTTTTTTGCAACATGGTTAATATGGAAATGTTCTGCATGATCTCACAGGTATAACTGACATATTGTCTGTCTTCTCAACCAATGTAAGAGGGGCTGGAGGAAATTTGGAACTCAAAATTTAAAACAAATGCATGTCAAAAATAAAAATTTTAAGGAATATCATCTAGTATAATACCCTCAGTTTGCAAAGGAGGAAACAAAGGTCAAGAGAAGAAGAGTGAGTGACTTATCTAATAGCCATTCATTAAATTGATCTGAGGGCAGGATTACAATCCATTTATCTGAACTCACAGTTTGGTGTAGCATCATCTACTTTTTCATGTTTTTTTTCATTTTGGGTTTTTCCCCCCCTCTACCAGACCATGAACTCCATTCTTTTAATCTCTGTATCTCCCACAATACAGAGGACAGAGGCTTGCCCCAAGCTGATAGACCAGGTGGGACAAAGTTATGGACAGGCTGCCCTGCCTGGTGGTTTTTTAAATCTTGGCTCTTGTCCATTGCGCCATTTTAACTGCCTTAGAAATAATTTGGTTTCTTTGGTTCTATCTGGCAGGCTAACCTTGGAGATCAGCCTTCTCTCACTGGCCTGGTTGGCCAGATCATCACCATGGCAGATGTTAACCAGGATGGGAAAGTGTCTCTTGCAGAAGCCAAGTCCATCTGGGCCCTGCTACAATTCAATGAGTTTCTACTGATGCTCTCCCTGCATGAGAAGGAACATACATCCAAACTCCTAGGGCACTGTGGGGATCTGTACCTCACAGAGAAGATCCCCCATAGCTCCTTGTATGGCACTGAGGTGCCTCCCTTTCTGAGGCCATTGCTGCCCTCTGTCATCCACAGGATCATCCAACAGTGGTTTGCACCAGCTTGGCCTCGAAGGGCCAAGATTGCCATTGGCCTCCTGGAGTTTGTGGAAGAGGTCTTTCATGGCACCTATGGGGTTTTCTATATCTGTGAGACCAGTTCTGCCAATGTGGGCTACAATGCTAAGTATGACTTTAAGATGGCTGACCTGGGGAAGGTGGCCCCTGAGGCAGCAGTCCGGGCCTTTCTCAAAGGCCGCCACTGTGAGCAGAACGCTGACTGCACTTATGGCCAGGACTGCATGGCTCCATGTGATAGGCTCATGAAGCAATGCAAGAGTGACCTGATCCAACCTAACCTGGCAAAAGTGTGTGGGTTGCTGAAGGATTACCTGCTTTCAGGGACTCCTGCAGACCTCAAGGATGAGCTCCAAAAGGAGCTGCAAATATGCATGACTCTAAGTGGCCTGGCCAGCCAGATGGAGGTGCACCATTCATTAGTGCTCAGTAACCTCAAGACCTTGCTCTGGAAAAAGATATCCAATACCAAATATTCCTAAAGGGACAAGGGCTTGTTCTAGTCACGACCCACCTCTGCTGTCTTTTGTGGGTAAAAATCTCATTGCAACACAGGGTTCTATAGGACAAATATTTCCATATCCCAATGGAGAGCCCATAGTAACAAAGCTCTGTTGCTCAGCTCAGGCTACAACAAATTCTTTGCCACAAGTAGAGTTAAGTGCTTTCTCTAATCTCTATCCACACCATAGCTATTTTCTGTCAGGAAAGATTTTGGGTATCTAACTACTGTTAGGAGAGAAGAACTGAACTCTTTCTTTTCTTTTGTCCTATCCTCCAAATTGCATTTGTCCTTTCAACAACCATGGCAAGCATCTAACACAACTCATTCAAATTCCCCCAAGTTAAAACAACAACAAAAAAAAAAGAGCTTGAGGATTTAAAAGACCAGAAGGGAAGGAATGGGATATGTGGACTCAATTACCACCTATCCATCTTGTACTTTCTGACATTTGCTAGAGGTCAGTTTTTATCTACAGTTCCAGAAAAAAACTGATCTTTAACAAAAATTAAGACAAATACTGTTAGGTTCTTTCCTGGTCCCAGCCCCACCAGAATTATTTATCTGTCTCTGCTTTCCCTTCTTCACTAGAAAGTTCCCCACTAATAGGAAGTTTTCCCAAGTTTCAATGCCTTTTCATCCATGGAAAAATTTATCTCTGATCCTTACGAGATTATTGTCTTAAACCCTTCAGATACCCACATCAATAGTGTGAAAACTTGGCAATCATAGCTAAAAGCCTGGTGTAGGAAGTAGAAATCAACTGTGCAGAGGAATTAGTCCTGTGTAATCTTTCCTCATTAAGGAAGGATCTGTATTCGTTTAGACCAAGGGAATCATGTTTTTACAAAAAAATTTTTGTTGAATACTGATGTAAATAAATAGCTTTTATGTGACTGTCACTGGTATAATCTGAGCTGCTACCATTGTTTGGGATAATTGCTCTTAGGCTATTTCTTGGGGATACCACTGTTCTATTAATCACTGTGGGGAAGTTATCTTAACCATAGCTGGGTGATATGCCATAATGGTAGTCCTTTCCACCTAGTCTTTCCAGGTCTGGGTTATTGGGGGACTCAAGGAGATTGGAGGGTTACATGTAATTTTACGATCTCAGTGCCTTTCATATTCTATAAGATTACCTTGTTGCAAGCTTCCCCTCAACTGAACAGGCCTCTTCAGCTCCCCTTGCTTGATTCACCTTTAGGAAAGATTAGGTAACTTCAAATCCTTCCAAGTTTTTCTGACAAATTTGAGTTGGGTAAATTTTTAATCTCTTTACAGGGTAGTGTCAGTCACCACTAAGATGGGGTTTAGAGATTTATCTTTCAAAGGAGAGAGAACCTAACTAAAAGAAATGTTCAGAGTTGAAGATATTTGGTGAAGGAACAAGACTACCAGTTTTGCATGAAGATATAGAATAAAAACTTTCTCCCATTAGCTTGTATGACTAATATATACTTTTTTGCATTACTCATTATAAAAAATTTTAATCTTGGCTTTAAGATTATTAAATCCATTCACCTCAACTGTACTGACCTGTAGGAAGATTGATAGCCTCACACCCCTTGCACTATTTTCCCTTTAACTTTATTAGTCACCCTCCTCCACTCCCACTTCCTCCTTTTCTATGGAGCCTTTAAGTTCTGGTTAACCTTCAAAATGATGGCTGCAGATGGAGGAAACTTCACATTTTTTATTGAATTCTTTATGTTCTCAAAATAAGGGCTTGGGCCAGTGAAGGGGGCTTGCAGAAGGCTCCCTTGAACAAAATTAAGACTGATTTGAAAGATGGACTGAGACCATTAATATAACCTCATTATTCCTCTCACCATGATTGTCATGGCAATCTCCAAGGTACTGAAAAAGAATACTTCATTATTCAAGGGAAAACTTGTACACAATAGATCAATTCACAAAAAACCCAAAACTTGTTGGACTTTCGGTCCAAAGTTGTTGAGTATAATCCCAATCGAAGTTTTCATAAAAGATAGTAAGAGCTGGGTTGCAATTTCCTTTTACAGAACTGAGGCAAATAGGGGTTAGTCTTCTTGTCCCTAAGCTTAGGGATATACCCACTGTACCATTTAGTTAGGTGAAAGGCTGGAGTTCATTGTATTTTCTCATCTGCAAAATGAGTTCTAAAATTTAAACTGATATTCATTCTAGTAGCTACAATTATTAAGCAATTTCTACATTCTACAGAGTTCAACTCTTAGTTGATCTAATTTACTTCCTTTGAAGGCAATTAGGTGGCATAGTGGATAGTGCTGAACCATTGTCAGGAAGACATTGAGTGCACATCTTAACTGTGTTGACCCTGGACAAGTCACTTAACTGCCTCAGTTTCCTCATCTGTAAAATAAACTGGAGGAAATAGCAACCACTGAAGTCTTCTCTGCCAAGAAAACCCCAAATGACACAAGTTAGACAAAACTTGTAAAACAAACTCTTGAAAAACTGAAATATGTGATTCAGTCAAAAGATTTCAGTGCCCCCCTGAAATATATATTACATGCAAAAAAAAAAATTGGGACTACTTGGATAGGTGGTCTAACCTTCAGGTAAAAAATTGGGCCCTACATATTGATTCTCCTTCTGTAGACAAAATATCCCACACCTAATCATTTTTCTTTGAATAAAGCATTTTTTAGAGAATACTTTAATCTACTAGTTATTGTAAAATTAATGACCCAAGAATACTAACATATACATGGATGTACATTTACATATATAGCGAAGTTTTTTTCCCCCATTCTTTATTTTTTACATTTTTCCCCAAATGCTATGAAAATTTTTCAACATTCATCCTCATGCATATGCATATTTATAAGTTATATAATTTCCTTCCACCTCACTTCCCACTCCCTTCCCCTTAGTGGCAGTCAATGATTATACATATATTTATTTGTGTTTGCAAAGTTTACAGGAGTCTTTTTGCAAGGCAAATGGGGTTAAGTGGCTTGCCCAAGGCCACATGTAATTATTAAGTGTCTGAGACCAGATTTGAACCCAGGTGCACCCTAGCTGCCAAGCTATTGCTTTTGTAGTACACCTCAATCATATTAGACAAAATTCAAATCAGGATACAAAAGACCAATTTATTCTCCAGTTTTTCAAATCTTTAAAAAAATAAAATGGCCCTGGATTCAGGAGTTCAAAATCTGGTTCAAATCCTGTATAAGACACTTAAATTACCTAGCTGTGTGGCCTTGGGCAAGCCACTTAACCCCATCTGGCTTGCAAAAACCTCAAAAAAATAGTGAATACAAAGTTATTATAAGATGGAGCAATATTAACAGTGGGAACAATCAGCAGTGACATGTATTAAGTTACCCATTCAAAACATTAAGAGAATGATAATAAATGAAAAGGCACATTTCTAGAATGGCTTTAAAAAAAGATGGGAGACACACTTAACTGTGCCCAATTACTTTTGCAAGTAGGGATGCAGATAAGGGGGAAATGATAAAACCGATAAATACAGACATGCAATTGCATGAGCTCCTGGGAGACACATCCACGTGTACTGTTTCTGTTAGGATCGCAACCTTTTCTGGTTTGGGGACTGTAAGGATAAAGGTATTGCAAATTGCCAAGTACCCTCAAAAGGTAAAGAACATTGTTTGCACAATGTGAAGACCTTCTCGATGGGATCTCCTCAGACACACCATTTGTTTGGCGAATCTAAAAGGTTCTCCTTTAGAAATATTGGAAAGCCAGAAGAGCCCTCAACCAGACACTATACTGAGAATCTTGAAATCTTGTCCTCGGTGAGAATGGATCTCGGGTTACTTCCTCTGTAGGAGTAGTAGTCCTTTTCCTGATCTCTTCTGTTTATAAGCAGTCAGCTCATGACCCCATTTAAGCTTTCTTGGTAGATAAAAGGTTCTTTTTCACTGCAAGAACATAATCACAATTAAATCAATCATTAGTCTTTTCAATGACAGAAATAATTTCAATTCAAAAATTGCCCTTTGAAAGATTTGTCTATCAACAAGAGTGCTTGATCTTAGGATGATCCTGAAGCATTTGAGCACATAAACACAGTATGTACTTTAAAACAGCAGCACTATATATTCACTTGCATCTGAGGGGAAAAACTTTGGCTAATGTCCGTTTCATGAGCATTATAAGTTCAAAACAGCACACAGCATTTTTTCACTTAGGGTCAGATCTTTTTTGTTCAGAAGGCTTCTGAATGCTATGGTGAAATTTCAAAACCTGAAAATCATTTATCAGAAAGCACAGAAAGACCATCAGCTGCATTGCAGCTGAACTAATTAATGTGTGCATCAAGCAACATTTATCAAAGTATCCCATGCATTGGGTAGCAGTTTGAAGAGCTGTACTATTTTGGATTTGCCAACATTATAACTTGCACCAAGAAATTCCTATTCCCATCTAAATATTAAATGTACAAGGAATCATGTAGAATAACAAACCCCAAATATTTTTGCCCATACTCTGGAAGGAAATAAGCATACAGGCAAATTTAAGTCCATCACCCAAGAAATAGCCCAAACTGGTAACTTACAAGGCAATCTGACAGTAATCCAAACTCATCATTTTCTTGACTGTGATTTGGACTACTCTGATACTTTTGGGTTAAGAAGGTAGCAATGTCACTAAAGACAGTCTAGATGCAATGCACAGTCCTACTTAGAAACCATCAGACCATCTAGTTCATTTCTTTTCTACTTGTACTAGACATATATCATATAAAAACAACAGAACTATTACTCACCAATTGCATGTACTGCTCAAGTTTTCATAGCTCTCTGCTACCTCAAGTCTGGAATTTAATAGTCTAATGAGTAAAAAGGATAAGAGGTATTTTGGTTATGATTTTTATCACATGTAACAGATATTCACAAGTATACCAGCTAACATTCACCACACTGAGTTTAAGTGCAGGTTAGAAAGACTTTCTGGGCATAGTTTTTGGGAATATCACATAAAAATAAAATTGGTAATCTTTCACAGGTCTGTCAGTTACTTCTGCCAAATGAAAATGACAATCATGTACTTCTCTTCATACGCAGCTATGCACAGGTACTGTGACAGTAGTTCAGTAAAGAGTAGTGATGTTAAATTTCACATAGACCAGTTTCCATAGTATGCTGATCAGCCTGCTAATCCAAACCAAGAACACCTCATTCTCAGATGAACTGGAACTGCCAATTATTTTGGTAGTAATATAACCATGGTCCACAATATTAGGGACCCATATAAGTACACAGAAAAAGCATCTATAATTAGTAAACACGAAAATGTCAGGCAATCAACCATTCTTAGTGCTCACAGATTTCTGAACACTGAGCGTAGAAAAAGCCACTTTCTCTTTGCTACCCAAAGGTCACAGGTACAGCGCAGCACTGCAGCAGCAGCAGCTGTATCTGTAGTGGTCATATCAAAGGCAGCATTGTTCATTATTAACAATCCAAGATTTTACTTGGAAAAATAAATACCTGCACATCTTCAGTACTTTTCAAACATGGCAATATTATCAAATAGCACTGCTAAAGTTTATAATCTTTCTTTGATTCTTGAATTTTAAAAGATCCGCCATCACAAGACTTACAACCCAAGTCTTTATCCAGACAGAATCCAAAGCATTTCCACTCACCGTTAAGAAACTCCTGCTCAGTCTGGTTTGTTTCGTTCACCTCCTCTTGCCAAAAAAGCCATGAAAAGTTTATTAATATTATCAAAATGAGAACCTGAAAGAGTCGAAAAGCCAAGTTTCATAAGAGTACAATTTGACAATAAAATTCAAAAAAACATAAAATGCTAACATAGTCATAAAATGTTAGGCTATTAATCATTCTGAGTGCTCACTGGGTCAGAGCACTGAGCGTAGACATAGTCTCTTCCTCTTTGCCACCTAATGACACAAATGAGGCACAGCAGCCTCAATTGTAACGCCTCTAGGGGCAATTTATAGTCTCATGAAACCATGAATTTTCTCTCTATAAGGATGCAGTTATTGCTTCAGAACCATTTGGAATGAATCTTTTGAGGGGTACTGAATGTAAACAAATTTTATTTTCTTTCCTAATGGTTACAGAATGAATGAATATAAATGTAGCATTATAGAACTTACTGGTCTCACTTTTCTGAATCCATGGCTCTCCCATTCTGCTAGAAAAAGGAAAATCACGTAAATTCATAAGTCAGTTTCAACACTAAAAGAAATGATCAAGAACTATATGTCCACATTACATAGAAAAAGCATCAAAAATGGATTTATATACATCTCATGCCCATTTTAGTTAACCCTGCATTAGAATCAGTGAAAGCATTTTAGTAGGGCTATAAATTTTATAGGATAATCACATAGAGCTACAACCCTCTGCTTCTCTGCAAACCTCCAATCAAGTTTGCTAAACCAGGTCAACCTCTTTTCTCTAACTAGAAGTTCATATGGCTCCGTAATAGCCACCAGCACCAAATTTTAACCTTTTTTCCCCTATTTAAATATCCTCATACTTTCCCACCTGTCCTAGCAGTCTTCTGCTCCTGTATTCCTTTCTTGGTTTCTTATTAGCTCTAGTCCCACCTTCTCTGTACACTATCTTGTTCCGAAAGGGTACATGGCATTAAATCAGAGAGAACAGGGTTCGAATGCTTCAGACGCTTATAATAACTGTATAGATTCTACCACAACTACTTTATATATGGATAAAAGCCCTTATCTACAAAGGTGGCAGAGTAATCAATAATAAAGTCAAATACTTTTTCAGTTAATACCATAAGCACCTTGCTGCCATCTAGAGCTAGAAATTTAAAATCTAACAACTTCACAAATTAAAGGAAGGAACTTCAGTGGGTGGAGAATAAATGAAATAACTAAAAGAAATTGGAAGACAATTTAACAAGAGTTTAGAGTAGTTAGCCTGTTTCACAGACCTCTTTCCTTCCCTTCTAAATCTTCAAGGATAAAATTTAGCAAAATATTGCAAAAGCCAAGCTCACACACCCCAAATTAGGAAGCCCTGCTGTGAGTACTCCCACCAGGCATATTAGGAACCAATTCTGGAAGAAATGCGGAGGGAGGTGTTAAATAAGAGTTGATACTCGCTTAGGTTGGCTTTTACTTCCATTCTATCCCCACTTGGGGACTGGGGGCAGCAGAAGCCTGGCCTGAACCAGGGCCCCGAACCCCGCCGGCGCGGGGAAGCGGGCAGACACGTGGCGGATGCCGGGCAGGAGACCCCCGCCCCGGGAGGTTCGGGGACAAACCCGAGCAGACGAACAGTCCGGACGGAGCAGACTACGAAGGGGCCCGGGCCGGGCAGGCGGCAGGGGCGGGCGGGGCCGGCGCCTTTTCGCGGGAAGACGAAGCCCCCTTGACCTTACCTGAAAGCGGCGGCAGCGGGTCCCACGGCTCAGAGAGGACGCGCCCGGCCGACACCGCCTTTTATAGCCCCTACGGCGGCCTGCTTGGGACACGGAAGCGGACGCATGCGCGTGCCCTCCCGGATGGAGGCGCTCCGCCCCTCGCCCTCCAGCCGCCCGGGGCGCCTGCGCAGCTCTCCTAGCGCCCTCTCCGGGGTTTCCAGGGATCCCGCCCATCCCGGGGCTCGAGGCGCCTCGCGCTCGCAGGTTCGAGCAAGCGCATGTGCATTCGGTGATTTGCCCGGGTGCCCGGGAATTTCAAACCAACCAGCACAATGTTCACGGACACGCGGGTCCTCGGGATCTCTGATGTTTCCGTGGGCCACAGAAATCAGAGGCAGCAGCCAGTCCGCTCTCGCAGCTCCCCCTGCGCCGGAGTGGACAACAGACATCTAGGCTCCAGTTCCTCTGCTGAGACGGCCGAGTGTGCGACCGTTCTGAGCCTCGGCATTTGTAGAGTGAAGGGACTGGACTAGATGACAGAATCTTTACCTCTTCGTAGCGCTTATCATGGACCCGTTTGAACATTTAAAAAAAAAATTGAGGGAAATACTAAATTTCAGTTAAAGGTTAGTGAAAATGGAACTGAATTTTTTTCCAAGTTCAGATACTCTTATTCTTTTCAAAAAATAAATCTCTTCTGATGATCCTCTAAGCTTTAAATATATACTAGTTTTTCAAAAGAACAGTCTGTACCCAGTCTCTAATTCTTAATCTCTACCACCAGTTGCCTGCTGCCTAAAAATGTGTCCCCCTCTCACTAGATTCCACCATCCCTACAATTATGCCCTATCATTATTCTCTCCCAAAGTCCTTGGGAGAACTACTGGTAATTCCACTTGGTCTCCTTTCAATCTCTTCCTAACCCCTTGCGATCTGACTTCCAATCTCATTTCTCAGTTAAAAGTTATCTTCTCCAAAGTTACCGATGATCTTTTTATTGCCAAATAATGGCATTTCCCCCTTTAGGTATCTAGACCTCTCTAAAGCAACCACCACTCCTTGCATCCTTTTCTTTTTTGGGTTTTCCTGACATGGTTTGATTTTAATTCTCACACTTGTCTGACTGTTCAATCTGCTTTGCTGATTTGACCTTTGTCACATCCTCTATGTATGGACCCTTAGGTTTTGTCTGGGCTTTTTCTCTCAGCACTTTCACTTGGCCACAGCAGCACTGTTGAGTTCAATTATCTCTGTGTAGATGATGCCCAGATTTATAGATCTAGCACTAATCTCTGATGACTACTGATACTATATCATCCATTTTTTTGCTTTATAGATTAAACTGGATTTGGAACTGGATAATCCATTATTTTAATGAAGTCCCTTTCTTTGTGACCCCATTTGGGGTTTCTTGGCAAAGATACTGGAGTGATTTGCATTTCCTTCACCAGCAAATTTTATAGATGAGAAACTGAGACAAACAGGCTTAAGTGACTTGCCCAAGATCACAGCTAGGGTCTGCATCTCAAACTATTTTTTTTTAGGGTTTTTTGTTTTTGTTTTTGCAAGGCAATGGGGTTAAGTGGCTTGCCCAAGGCCACATAGCTAGGTAATTATTAAGTGTCTGAGACCGGATTTGAACCCAAGTACTCTGGGGCCCATGCTTTATCCACTGCACCACCTAGCCACCCCGCAAACTAATATTTTAAACTTGTAACATCTGGAGATTTGATGAGCATATTTATGCAATTATTCAAGTCATTGACAAGAAATACTCAACATCTTCAGGCCATGCACAAGTCTTTGGGGACAATCCTATACAGACTTCCTACTATGTCAAAGATGAACCAATGATTGATTATCCTAAATCTGGTCATTCAACCAGTTTTGAATACATCTGGGAGACAATGTGTCTATCTTTCCATATTCCCCACAAGATTAGCATGAGATCTTTAAAAGTGCTAAAGTTTATATAAACTATAGCTATAGCATTTTCCTCATGTACCAGTTTAGTCAAAAAAGGAAACAAAGATATTCTGCATGATGTATTCCTGATGAAGCTTGTCTCTTTGAAACTATGGCTTCCCTTTCAAGAGGGTTGCTGACTAATGATTTAATGATCCACTCCAGAATTTCCCCAGAAATCAAAATCAAGCTCATCCTGTTTTTACAAAGTTGTTTGCAGATTGTCTTCCCTTTCAAAAAAAAAACCAAGACATTTGAGCTTCTTTGGTAGATACGGATAATTTGTTCTTTCCATTTACTTGTAGTCACGCTTAGTTTTCCTTCCACTCTTTCCATACTTTTCTGTCTTCATCATATATTATTTCTTATGGTACATTCCATTATATTAATGGAATTTACCATGATTTATTATACTATTCTCTAGTGGATCTGCATCTCATCATTTTCTTCTCTTTGTCACTACAAGTACCATTAAAATATTTTGACATATAGAACTACCATTGACCTTGCATAGACATAGACAAATGTCTTTGCATAATTTCATAGAATTCTTTTTTTTTTAAGTTTTTGCAAGGCAATGGGGTTAAGTAACTTGCCCAAGGCCACACAGCTAGGTAATTATTAAGTGTCTGAGGTTGGATTTGAACTCAGGTACTTCTGACTCCAGGGCCCATGCTCTATCCACTGCACCACCTAGCCACCCCCTCTAGTATAATTCTAAACTATTCCCAGAATGGTTGAACCAATTTACAATTCCACCAACATAGAAGCCACCCCTTCACCAGAATTCAAGTTTTCTTATCTATAAAATGAAGATAATACCACTTTCCCAAACTAACTCAAAGGACTGTTAGGAGGATCAAGTGAGATAATGATTATGAAAACAATGAAAAGCATGAAATGGCATCTAAAGACAAAAACAACTATTATTAAATAACAAAAAGATTTTCATTCTTTTTCAGATTAGTATACATGGATAGGAGAGAATTTTGGTTTTAAGAACTAGGAGCTATTTAGGTATAATTTTTGTTTTGGTAGAAGTCAGGTGATCCTTTACTCGTCTTTTTCAGTCCATCCCCATCTATGTTTCTAACTGAGCAGGGCTTGGGGGCTGCTGGTCTGTGTCTTCTGTCTTCTTAGCCATCTGTTTGCCCTGCTGGCTGAAGAGAAATTCTATTTGCTTCCTCTTTGCCTTAGCCCGTTTGATGGTTGTTCCAAAGAGGTGACAGAAGAGCTTGATGGAGTCAGGAGAATCATCATTTCCAGGGATGGGGTATGAAATGAGGCATGGGTTACAGTTTGTGTCCACAATGCCCACAGTAGGGATGTTCATCTTGGCAGCATCCCTCACAGCCACATGTGGCTCAAAGACATTGTTCAGGGTATGGAAGAAGATCATCAAATCTGGGAGACGGACCCCAGGGCCAAACTGGACAGGGGCATTAGTCAGCAAGCCTCCTTTAAAATATCTGGTGTGAGCATACTCTTCACAGTCCACGGCCATTTTTTCTATTAGGTGGGTGAACTGTCGGTTCCGGCTCACAAACAAAATAATTCCTTTGCGATAGGCCACATGGGCAGTAAAGTTCAGAGCCAGTTGGAGATGTGTGACTGTCTGGTCCAAGTCAATGATGTCCTGCTCTAGACGGGTCCCAAAAATATATGGCTCCATAAACCTATAAAGGGGACACCATTTGAATACAAAGTTTATAGAATCAGGATTCAATCAGCAGCAGCAATCAATATTTATTAAGTACTGTGTGACTTCTGGGGCAGTGAGGTGGTACAGCAGATAAGAGTACTCGGGAAGACCAGAGCTCAAATCCAAACTCAGATACTCACTGTGCCATCTTGAGCAGGTCACTTAACTTGCTTGCTTCAATTCCCCTCCCACCTCTTCCCACACTTCAAAAATGTATTTTATTAGCTTCCAAGCAATTTATTAGACACTAAATATGAGAGTTGAGTGAGTGCTTAGAATCAGGGGTGTATAGACCTTAACCTCTGGCTAGGTCTGGTGGAGAGGAGTCCATGACCAGTTTTGCTCTGTCTCTCTCTCTGATTCCAGATACATCCCCTTATAGTCTCTTACAGAAGCTGAGGAAAACTCAATTATGTCACTGCATAAGAGAGAATTCAGGCTGCACCTGAGAGTGGAGAAGAAACCTTATTCAAACCCAGTCCCTTGAAGGGATCAAAAAAGTTTTCTTCTCTTATGGAAGAATTATCAGGGTCAGAATTTACCTTTTCCTTTCACAGGGGTCAGGAGTCAATTTCAGAAACATGGCACCAATAGGAAGAGTGGTGGTGAGCACATGACAAACACAGACATAAAATGAACAGCACTCCGCCTTGAGAAGCTTACAGTGTAAGGGGAAGGGGGAAATGAGATATGTACCTAAAATAATTACAACAGCTATAGCAATAATATAATGCTTACTATGTGTCAGGTCCTGTGCTAAGCACTTTACAATTATCTTATTTAATCTTCACAACTACTCTGGGAGCCAAATGCCATTATTATTATTGCCATTTTACAAATGGGAAACTGAGGCCATCAGAGGTTAAGTGATTTGCCCAGGAAGATGAGTTTCCCTGACTCCAGGTCTTCAACATCAAGCAAAAAAAGATAACTGTAACAGAAAGCAGTATATAAGTGCTCAATGAGTAGAACAGATACATGCTTAATAAATATCTATTGGCTTAATGAAGAAAAACTTGTTAAATTGCTACAAATGATTAGATTAGATCTCTAAAGTTCTCTTTGAAATCTCACCTGTATATGTTTCCTAGGGTTCTTTTGTACTGGGAATATAAGCAAAGGTAGAGCATACCTGTGGCGGCAGCCTTTTTTATGTCCTAAATGTACTCTGGCATCAAAAAGAGTTTTCAGGGAAAACAGTTCCTTTATATTAAAGAAATCAGAGTGCTTGAGGGGTTCAGTCAAAATCTTGTCATTGAGATCTAGAGGAAGAAAAATGCACACAGGTGAATCTTTTGTCAACTTTGCTTCCCTTCCAGCTCTGTGCTCTAAAATAGGACAGCCCAACTGCCTGAAAACATCTCAACACCTCTAAAGAGTGTAAATCAATAACTTATTTCAGGAAAAATAAGGGTTGGATTTGGAATCTATCCTAAGTTAGTTGTTTAACTTAGTTCAAAATCCCTTTCCCTTTCTTGACTCATTTTCCTCATCAGCAAAAGGAGGGGGTTGGACTGCATGGTCTCCAAGGTTCCTTCTAGTTCTAAGTTTTGTGGTGGCATAGCAGAAAGGGCAATAGCCATGGGTTTGATACCGGAACATCTGCTTTCAAAATCTGGCCTTGCTAGTGACAGCTGTAAAAGAAGACTAGAAGGTTCCAGGCTGAGTTCTGTAAAATATTCCTGTGTCTCCAGACAAGTGATGTTACCTTTCCTCATCCAGAAAAGGTGAAGGGAAGGGGGAAAGGCATTCTGCTAAGTGTTTTACAAACATGAATCCGTGCCCCGTAACGGGGGCCGGGGAGACAGAGGCGGAGGAGACTGGCCCCTGGCCTACAGCTCCCGGGGGCACATTACCGCCGAGATCCTCCGGCCGGTCGGTCCCCGCGGCGGGAGCGCTTCCATACGGGCGGCGGCGGTGCTGGGGCGCCCACGGGGAGGCCTTGCGGACGAGCTCCGACCAACGAGACCCGGACAGGCTGCCTGGGGGGAGGGGGCTGTCTGCAGGCGCGGCCGCGGCCGAGGCCGAGGCCGCGGCGCTCCTCCAACGCACGCTTTCAGTGCGCGCTCCGTCACCACACGGGCAGCCAGGCCCCCCGGGGCCCCGCGCCCCCGCCCCCCCCGGGCCCTGCGCCCCCGCCCTCCCAGTCCCCCCGGGCCCCGCGCCCCCGCCTTCCCAGACCCCCCGGGCCCCGCGCCCCCGCCCTCCCAGGCCCCCCCGAGACGCGCGCGCCCCCGCCCCCCCCCCCCGCCCTCCCAGCCCCCCCGGGCCCCGCGCCCCCGCCTTCCCAGGCCCCCCGAGCCGCGCGCGCCCCCCGCCTTCCCAGGCGCCCCGAGCCGCGCGCGCCCCCGCCCTCCCAGGCCCCCCGGGCCCCGCGCCCCCCGCCCTCCCAGGCCCCCAAGCTGCGCGCGCCCCCGCCCCCCCGGGCCCCGCGCCCCCGGCCCCCGCTCTCCCAGGCCCCGCGCCCCCGGCCCTCTCCCGGGCGGCTTCTCCCTGCGCTCTGCCGCGCCGCCCTCCCCCTCGTTCCCTCCCTTTCTCCCGCTTCTCCCCGCCGCCCCCGGCCCACGAGGCCCGGCCGCCGGGGCGGGACGCGCTCACCCGCCCGGAGCAGCGGCAGCGGGGCCGCGGCCGCAGCCATGTTGCGGGAGGAAGCGCGTCGCGCCGGAGGCCGCGTCTGCGCGGGGCGCCACCTGCCGCCCAAGCGGAAGCGGCGCGGGCGGGGGCGGGGCGAGGGGCGGGGCGCGGCGCGGCGCGGGGGGCGTCCCCAGCTTAGACCGCGGAACTCTTTTCTCTGGAATCCCGCGCCGGCCACCCGCCTCGCAGCGGCCCGTCACCCAGGCCCAGCACGCGTGCGCCTCCCACGGCGATCCCGCCCTGCGCAGCAGGTACGTTCGTGTGGGAAAGAAGATTAGAAACGTGTCCTCATCACACCTGGCTACAAAAGCGACCCCGCCGATGGAAAGGAAATCATATTTCCCATGGTAGAAGGTAGAGCAACTCGCGGGTAGGGATTTGCCACCTTTTCCCCGCGTCCGCCTTCTCACCCCGTCCCCTCCACCCCCTTCCGCGCCCCGCAAGCCCCGCGGCCGCCTTTGCACAGATTGCTCCCCGAGGCTTCTTCACCCACCCTACGGAGGGAGCGCAGAGGGCCCCGGGCCCCAGGCTCGCCGCCCCCTTCACCTGGCTCCGTGCAGATGCCAGAGGCTGCCAGGACCTGCCAGGGGCAGCGAGCGGGGAATCGCTGCAGTAGAGACTTAAGACTCAGGAATATGAAGGACGAATAAGTGTTACTGCCATTGCAACTGGGCCGATCCCTGGGGAATAAGCAGCTAAGCTGTGGCTTATGTAGGAAACTGCACCGTGTGTCACTGGGAAGGAGCCGGATGGGAGCAGGCCTAGTTCAGTGGATTATGGCAGAATGCTCAAGGATAATTAGCTCATTTGGGTCTGATATTCTTCTTAGGCATTAGCTGCTACCTCCAGGTCCTTGTAGGATTCCCTCTGGTAGCAGGGGCCGGATGTCCTATCCGGCTGGCAAGATTTAGGTACCCAAGATAGTTCTTGTCAAGGTCTGGTAGGGAAAAGATGGAGGCAAAATTTTCCCAGGGATGTCATCAAGTCAGCATAGAAAGGCACAATCTAACTATTTGCTCTCTGCCTAGTATTTACTCTATATCAAGAAGCAAAAGGTAATGACTTTTTTTCCCATCTTCTCTAAATCCCTGCCTCACTCCTTCCCAAATAAACAGTCCTAGCTGATTAGAGAATGTCAGCATCTCCTTTCTCTCTTTATTAAATTCTTTATTTAAAAGACCTGGAATTAATTAAATGGGCTCATGTTAGCTAAGTTAGTCCACTGATGTTAACAGGCTTTTATCAAGCACTTATGTGCCAGGCCCTGTGGGCTAAGCCCTAGGAATACAAAAAAAAAAAAAAAAGCAGGTCTTGAACTCAAGGAGTTCATATTTTAATCAGAGACAATATGCAAGCAACTATGTACCAACAAAATATATTCTGGGAGATAATCTTAAAGGAAAACACTAAAGAGGACTGGAAGGAAGGAAGCATAAGCATTTCCCAAACTTCTACAAGGTGACATACACTCTACTAAAGACTTCTTGCAAAGATGGAATTTTACTTGTGGTTTGAAGAAAGCTAGGGGAACCAGGAGGCAGTGCATTTCAGCCAGGGATAAAGTAAGGACTAGAGAGGTGAGAGTCTCCTGGAAGAAACAACAAGGAAACCAGGGTCATTGGATCATAGAGTATGTGGAGAATAGGAAGGTGCAGGAAGACTGAAAAGATAGATAAAAACCAGGGGAAGAAGGGCTTTTAAAAAAAATACAGGATTTTATATTTGATCCTGGGGGTAATAGGGAGCCACTGGAATTTATTGGGTGGGGTAAGGAAAGCCCTCCTGATGATCATGAGTGACATGCCCAGATCTGTGCTTTAGGAAGATCACTTTGGCAGTTCTGTGGAAGATGAACCTGGAGTGAGAAGACAAAGTATTTTTTTTAAATTTCCATCTTTACTGCTGAACAAGCATTTCAAATACATATAGAACAGATGGCATTTAAAAAACAGTAGTAAGTCTCTGATCTTTAACTTTATAATAAATACTACATTAAGTAGCCTGGTTAACAAGTGTTCAAGGCTCATCTTAAATATAAACAAGTTTTCTATGATGAAGGTAGAAAGGAAAACTTGCCATAATATTTTGTTTCATGTTTTTCTTACAAATGTTCTTTTGGCCCTAGTCAAAGCCAAGCAGACCTAGACTTAATTAAGTTACACATTTCTACAAGAAAAGGAGGTAAATGCTTCCTGTATTTTAAAGCAGATTCCCATATTATATCCCCAAATATGCCCCATCTTAAACCAAAATTGAGTCTTGGGTCTCTAATTTTTTAGTCATTAATGTTTAAGATTTGAGAAATATCAATAGTTTTTCACCCAAGTAAGTTTCAATGACCAGTTCTTTTGTATTAACTCTGCTCCCCTAATTAACTTTTGGATACCAATCAGCATACCTTAAATCACCTGGGAAACTAAAGCTTCCTTGAAAAAAATCCAATCTTAAATATCATGATTATGTCTGATACCTCTAGATGATTTTTTTAAACATAACCTCAATGTGAGGTATCTAGCTCTATAAAACATCATCAGCACAAAGACAGCATCTTTCCTCTTAAGGTTTGGGTTTTGCCCAGTATTCCCGGTACATGGAGTACAGCATACTAATAGTCATTGCTCCTACTACAAAGCCTTGGGCTCCCACACACATGTGAATCAGGTGGACAGACATTTTAGTATTCCCTCTGCTCTTCAGTCTGTATAATCCATATGCAACAATAGCTTCAAAGCCTGCTATTCCAATTGGGACAAATGGTGCCTCTTTGGCTTTTCGGGCAAGTTTTGATCCTGAAGTCTCATCATAAGAAGAAGGGGAAACATCACTGTCTGTTGACATGGTAGCTGGTTGGAAAAGCTTTCAGAGCAGGGCAGAGACAGCACCCAGCGACGGCTCAGGCAGGTGCGGGCTTCTGCTTCGCCACGCACCTCGCTGGCAACTTCGCCCGTATGGACCTCCCCGGGAGTGAGGTTGGCCCAATCCTAGAGTGACACGGTCTTCTTGAAGGAGCCGTGGCCTTCCGGGATTGGGCTATGTCACTTGCTCCTATCGGGTGGCAGGTCTCGCCCTCGGGGCGGGTTAGGATGACAGCCCGGAACTGACTCCCTATATAAACCAACGCCCTGAGCTGTTCGGGGGATTCCTCTGCACCTAATAAAGCATATGCCTCCTGAAGCAGTGTCCGTCTGAGTCCCTCCTCGCCGATCCCCCGGGAGGGAGAATCCGGGGACGCCCGAAGCAGCTGCCCGCTGAGAAGCTCACTTGGGGTCCGGACAGAAGAGATCCGGACAAAGACCTATGGATGGATAGAGAAGGAAGGGACCAGAATGGACAGGAATAAGCAAAGAACAATTTTTAAGCACTTACTATGTGTGTGACACATAGTAACTAGAAACACAAAGAAAAACTGTGTCCTCCACTCTGAAGGGGCTCATATTCTAAAGGAGAGGGAGAAAATATTCCAGCTATATACAGTAAAAATAAAAAAAAATCTTAGAAAGCAAAAAAGACTTGCAGGGGAGGAAGGGAGGGTAGAGAAACTCTTATTGATGGTGAGATTTGAATGGAGTCTTGAAGAAAGACAAGAAAACTAGAAATGATTAAGAAAAATGTTTTAGACATGGGGATAGCAATGCAAATGCATGGAATTCTGGGTGAAGAACAGCAAGGAAGCTGTGGTAGTTGGATGATAAAGTACATGAAGGGGAGTAAAAGACTAAAGAGACCAGTAAGGGACAGGTTGTGAATAGTCAGTCAACAAACATTTATTCAGTACCTACTCTTTGCCAGGGGCAGCTAAGTGGCACAGTGGATAGGGTACCAGACTTGGAGTCAGGAAGACACACTTTTGTGAGTTCAAATTTGGCCTCAGGCACTTTCTAGCTATGTGCCTCTGGATAAGTCATTTATATTGACTCAATTGCCTCACCTATAAAATGAGTTAGAGAAGGAAGTGGCAAACCATTCCACATCTTGTTCAGAATCAGACATGACAGAAACATGACTAAGCAACATTTGTCAGCCTCTTTACGCTTAGTGATATAAAAGTCCTTTCCCATATGAGCTTGCAATCTAATGGAGGAGAGACAACATCCAAACTGTACAAAAGTACTATATGCAGGATAAATCAACAGAGGGAAAGCACTAACGTTCCATCTTACAAAAGGAAAAAAATTTAGCTGGGACTTGAAGGAAGTCAAAAAAACCAGGAGGCAAAGATGAGGAAAGAGAGATTTTGAGGCATGTGGGAAAACAAATGAAAATGCTCAGAGTAGGAAAATGGCATACCTTATTTGATGAAAAGCAAGGAAGGTAAAAAATGACTGGAATGGTGTTAGGGTACAAGTTGTGAAGAGCTCTGAATTTAAAATGAAAGATTTTATATTTTTAGCCTAGAGGTGAAAGGGAGTCCCTGGAATTTATTGAGAGAGTGTAAGTTAGTGTCCAGTGGGGAAGGGGAGATGTGATCAGGCATTAGCACTTTAGGAAGACTGGTTTACCAGCTAAATGGAGGATGGAGTAGAGTGAACAGAAGTGATAAGAGCCTGTATCAGAGTGATAGCACTGTCAGTGAAGAGAAGGAGGCATATATGAAAAATGTTATAAATGTTAAGTTGACAGGCCTTGGCAAGATATGTAATATGGAGGGCGAAAGATGGGAATGAATTGAGGATGACACTTAGATTGCAAGACTGGGTGACTAGAAGGATGATGGTGTCCTGGATAGGTTTAATTTTTTTTCTGGAAGGCAATGAGGTTAAGTGATTTGCCCAAGGTCAAACAGCTAGTTAATTATTAAGTATCTGAGGTCAAATTTGAACTCAGATCCTCCTGACTTTAGGGTCAGTGCTCTATATACTGTACCACCTAGCTGCCACTGGTGTCCTTGACAGTAATAGGGAAATAAAGGAGAAATGAGGGTTTAAGGAGAAAGAGAATGAGTTCAATTCTGGATACATTGACTTTAAGATGTCTAATGGACATTCAGTTGGAGGTCATTTGGAGATGTGAAATTGGAGGAAAAGAGAAAGGTTAGGACTGGGTAAGTAGATATGAAAATTGTCAACACAGAATAATTCAATCTACAGGAATTTATGAGATCACCATGTGAAAGAGTATGGAGGGAGGAGAAGGTCCATGACAGAGTTGTATGTATGGTTAATGGGTGAAGTTAATGGGTGAACAAAGAAGACTGAAAAAAAGTGGGCAGGGGGTAAGAGAAGAGTCAGGAGAAAGTGTCATGAATATCTAGAATGAAGAGGATGTCAAAGATATGAGAGTAATAGTCTTATTACTGCTGCAAGGTCAAGGATAAGAATTCAGCAAAAGCAATTAAACTTGCCAATTATGAGATCATTGTGAAGAGCTTAAAAAGTCAAAAAGGATTATTTATTTGATTCTGGAGGTAATAGTGAACTACTGGTGTTTATTGTATGTGTGAGAGCTGATATGGTCAGTCCCCTGGTTTTGCTTTCTTTAGCAGATAGATTGGAGTCTACAGAGAGTTGAGTGTGATGGACCAATTACTGGGTCATTACAATAGTTCAGAAGTGAGGGGATAAGGGCTTGTGCCAGCGTGGTATGAGAAATGTGAAATGTGAAAGTAAAAATAACAATATTTGACAACAAATTGGATAGAACAGTAGGATGAATACTAGAGAGGGACTAAGAATGCTATCTAGGTTATGAGCCTGGGTGACTGGAAGAATATTACCTTGGATAGGATTAGAGGAGTTAGAAAGAGGGGAGGTTTTAGTGAGGGAGATTGGAGCAGCTAGGTGGCTTTATTGGACATAGAGTAAAAAGAGACATCTTCCTGAGTTCAAATTTGGTCTCAGACATTCATTATCTGTATGACTCTGGAGAAGTCATTTAACCTTGCTTGCCGTAGTTTTCTCATTTGTCAAATGAATTAGAGAAGGAAATGATAAACTGTTTCAGTACCTAAAAAAACAAACTTAAATGAGATCATGAAAAGTTAGACACTGAAAACAACTGAACAACAACATAATGAATTCTATTTTGGAGATGTTGAGTTTAAGATGTCCAAGAGATATCCAGTTCAAGGTATCCAAGAGAAAATGTTGATGATATATGGGCCTGGCAAAATTAGGACTGAATACAGTAGAGATCTAGAAAAGGAATCATTTGCATAGAGATGAAAGTTGAATCCTTGGAGCTGATGAGATTACTGAGCAAGATAGGATAGAAGGAAAAGGGAAACAAGTTCAGGTTAGAGTCATGTGGGATACCCACAGCTAAATGGGCATCTGCATGAAGGATCAGTAAAGGAAACTGAGAGGGAGCAGTCAGGTAGGATAGGGAGCAAGAAGCATTACCAAAACTTAAGAGAAGAAAAAGAACCCAGGAGGACAAGTTGTTTGACAGTGTCAAAGTCTGCAGAGAACCCCAGAAGGATAAGCTTGAAATCAGTCTTGAAAAGTGAGATTTGAATATCTGGGGTTAGAATTAAAAATTATAGAAACTCAGAAGTGGAAAGGACCTTAGAAATTTATCTCCTTATAGGTGACTAGCATAAATGGGTTCAACAAGTCATAGAAGAAATGCTAGGTGGGTAGATAATAGAGACCTTAACTCCTTAGATTACCTTCTGTCCTGTTTTAAATTTATTTGCAGCTAAAACAGAGAGGATTGTGGGGATCTGTAAGAGTGGCTAACCCTATTAGGTTGTTATCTGTAACTGAAGATTTTGATCTCTGGCCCAGAAGGTACTCTGCCTGGATTCTATTAACCCCTTGTGGTGACTAACACTAAAGAACTTGAAGAGAACTTAGGGGCCCGTGCACTCAATAAATTTCAGGGGATCTATGAAATTAGATGTCTAAAAAAAAAAATAAAAATTTATTTTCATTAACCTCTAACTGAAATGTAGTCTTTTTTTCATTTATGAATGTAGGCAACATTCATGTTTCATCAGGTTTCCAAAGGGCTTCATGACAACAAAAAAGTTAAGACTCCCACTTCAGCTAAATGAAGACTAGAAGGCAGAAATGTCTGAGGCAGCAGAAAGGGGGCTCCAAGAGCTCCCAAGGGATGACAAACAAGGGAGAAGTGAAGCAACCCAGAGGAGGAATGCAGCCAGCAGCCCCAGAAGAAATGCTTTGACCCGAGGAGCAGATATTCCATGTCCCATGTGTGAATCCTCCTGCAGAAATATGAGACATGAGAGTCTACCCTGATGTAGGTCCCTGGTGCTTTGTCCTTAGACATGTTTTCTCTTTCCACGCATGGAAGGTGTATTTTTTGCGTGAGGAAGAATGATCTGTATTTAAAGGGAAAATGTTCTATTGAAAATCTTTGTTCCACCCACAGTACTATTTCATTAAATTACTTTGTTTTCTGTGTCCTCTGGCAGATTAGAGGAAAAATAGACACATCTGTGGAGAATTGTGACCTATTATTATTTTTGTGAATATGAGCTCAGAGTACATCTTGAACCTGGGGTAGCTATTCTGGGGATACTGTATGTGAGAGAGGGTGCCACAATTGCTACACTATGATGATAGTGAAATAGTCATGGGGATACTAGTGATTTTGGTGATTTCTTAAGAAATAAAGAATTATATTGGAATATCTATCCAGAGTTCTGTCACATCAACAAGGGATTTCCACTCTAAGTTCAAATGATATCAATGTACTTGGCTATTTGGGCCCATAGAATCATGAAGTCAATGTTAAAATGACAAATATTAATTTTTAAATGGACTTAATAGTTCTTTGATTCCATAAATGTTTATTGGGAATCTATGTTCATTTTCTCCAAGTAGAAAAAACCCCAACTTTTACCATTTTGAAGAATATAGCTTTGTCAATCTGAAATAAAAATGAATTCTTTGACATAAAGGGAGTTCTAAAAATGGCATGGAATTGTATTGTACCTTTAAGAACAAACTCTTTCAAGTCAAGTTCTAGGTTGCTTAGCAACAGAATGTTTGCTGCCCTGGAAAACTCAGCTTTATTTTACCTTGTGGTCTTGCTTGTGTTTCCTCCCAAATTGTTGCTCTGTTACACAAAAGGGAAAATGCCAGAGGAAACCCCTCAAAAATCTGATCAGGATGAACAAAAGGCAGAAGACTATTCGGAGAAAACCAGTGATTATTACCGAGTGAGCCACAACTTGCCGGTTAGGTTCAATAACCCTGGATGGTTTCGAGGTTACAGGTGAGAAAGGGAAACTTAATGGGGATAATATTATAAAGAGATGTGAGGCAGAAAGGGTTTACAAGAATGGAACTAGCCACTAGGCCTTCAAAAGCAAAATGTCATGGTCTAGACCCCCCCCCCCCCCCCCCCCCCCAGGAAACATGCCCAGGCTATCTCATTAGAAGATACAGAAGTAAAATGATCAAAACCACCCATCTAAAGTAGAGGAATAAATTGTTGGGGGCTGAGCTCAACCTGTTTCCATAGTAGCTGCATTCAAGCCACATTATACAGGTTCCAAACTTACCTCTCCTTCTAGTAGCCCCTGCAAAGGCCCTGAAGTTGAAGGACTTCCAATAGATCAGAAGAAATGGATTTTGGCTCTGACCAGAATTCTGTCTCTCACAAGAAAGATATCTCTGGAAGACATTGCCTATTACATCTTTTACTCAGCTGAGCCAATTCTGTAACTTTAAGGAGAGTGAAGGGAGGGCTGGCTTAGGGGGAAAGAACTGGGGCTCTGTGTTTGGTTTGTTTAGGTTACTGGAAGGGGGGAGAAGAAAGGCCAAAGAAGCCAAACCTGCATAATCAGAGACAGGGAGAAAATGACAATCCCTTCCAGCTGCCTCCTTTTTCTTTCTTCTGGGAAGTCAGTACTGCACAAAGGTTGTTTTCAATTTACCTATTACTTGCATAACCTCCCCTCCTCTAGAAGAGATCCTTCTTGGAGATTCTCTTAAGTATTATTCTAGGGGAAAAAATTATCAGTAATCTAGAATATGACTTAGATAAAATAATAGAATGCATAGTATTTTTTTTTTTATGAAATAGGACCAAGGAAACTCATCCAGCATACAGAACATCTAATCAAACCTATGGTAGCAGAGCACCTACTGTACATGAAATGCCTGTAAGTATGAGATGGGCTTAGGAGAAACACAAGATTTCTATGGGAGAAGAGACTAAAAAAATTAGGTATTAGTATAAGGAGAGACAAACTGGGACTGGGGAGAGAGGAGAAGGAGGGGGAAAACATAAAAGGTAACAGAAGAAGTGATTTAGTGAGCAAAGGTACACAACTGAGAGACAGGAGGTCTAGATTCTACTCTGGTTTTGCCACTGTTTCATTCTGTTCCACCCCCCCCCCCCCATCCCAAGTCTAAGGGATGGCATATCAACTCTCCTGACTTGTTTCCTTGTCTGAATTACTCTCTGCTTTCAAGACAAGTAGAACATAACACATAGACTATTCAATTAAGCAAGCAAGCAACAAGCTTTTAAATACCTAGTGTGTATTGCTATTTTTGAGTCCTTCAAAATGAAGGTACTAAAATTATTTATGAGATCTCCTTTTAGAATTATTACTAAATATTCCAAAGTATTAAAACATGTAAATGGTGAAAGATTTCTTTAAAAAAAACTAACGTTCATATAATAGTTGCTCTTTTTTCACATGAATGTGGAGGGACAGTGTTGAATAGAGAATTTACTAAGGAGCCCAAGCTGAAAAGTATGTCGTTTGCAATAATGCAACTAGGCTAGTGCCATTTGTCTATGGAAATAGGAAATAAAAATGTGCTGTACCAAAAAAAATTGTATCAGAGAGGGTTGATCTCTGCTGTTTTGAGGTTTGGGAGACAAAAATATTACATAGGCTGCTTAAGAACCATTAAGAGAAACAGTGAAAAGAAAGATCACTTTCCTATTGAAAGCTTGAACTCCTTTGCCTATCATTCTCAAGTTTCTTCTATAACCTGGCATCATCTTATCTTTTGGGACTTAACATATTCTATCTCTCATCTTAGTAACATTACATTAGCTTTCTCTAGTGTCTGAAATTCTTGGTCTCCTGATCTCAGCTTCTTAGTTTTCTGGGATTCCCTCAAAACCCAGCAGAAAAGGGGAACATATATAACTTAGGCAGGAAATCATTTGGCCACTTGCTACCCTACCAGCCACAGGCATGACTTAAAATTTAATAAATCTAGGAGCTTTTTAGGGGTTAATTAATTGTTTGACCAAATACAGTGGCTAATTTTTAAGTTGATAATTTTACATGGTCTGAGAATGGTATTTTAGCTATCTAAATGGCTCTTGGCAGGGAAAAAAATGGTTCCCCACTACTGTTCTACAGGAAGCCTTTCCCAATTTTATTCCTCTTCTCCTCACCCTCTTAGGCTTTCCCTTTAGGAAACTAAAAGTAGTTAGTAGATATAAGGCCACCTACTCTATCTAATATCGTAGGTACCTAATTATTTACATATTGTTCCCTTAATTAAAAACATCTTTGCCTTAATCTTTGAAGCAGGGTGCCTACTTAAGTCCTTAATAAATTCTCTTTAATTGACATGAGGGCAGGTGCCATGTTACTTAAACTTGGCATCACCCTCAGTAAAGGGCATAATTGTTCCTAAATACAATCTATTGGATATTGTCTGGGTAAAACATCTGACAAAGGTCAGTGTTATTTATTTTAATAGGTCTAGTAAATAATCATTTTCCAGTCATGTCTGACTCATTACCCCATTTTAGGGTTTTCTTGGCAGAGATACTGGAGTGGTTTTGCCATTTCCTTCTCCAGCTCATTTTAGAAATGAAGAGGCAAATATGGTTAAGTGATTTAGCTAGTGAGGATCTGAGGCCAGATTTGAACACAGGAAGATGAGTCTTCCTGAATCTAGGCCTAGTGTTCTATTCATCATATAACCTAGTAGACCTGAATAATATCAAATTATATAGAATTATATAATAAAGATTTAGAACTCATTTTATTTTATTTTTTTCTTTTTTTTTTTTTTTTTTGCAAGGCAAACAGGGTTAAGTGGCTTGCTCAAGGCCACACAGCTAGGTAATTATTAAATGTCTGAGACCGGATTTGAACCCAGGTACTCCTGACTCCAAGGCCAGTGCTTTATCCACTATGCCTCCTAGCTGCCCTAATTTTATTTTTGAAGACTTTATCACTGATAATGCCTGTGATGGTATCTTAGTGACTAGCAATGCAACTTTTGAGAGTTTCATCGAGCAGGAAGTAAACCAAATAGGGCCAGAAAAAAATAGATTCTAATCCTCTTATATGAGACTTGGGTGACTATTAAATAATGAAGGGCAAGTTACTTAACTTTCCAACAGCCTTAAGGTCCTTCCTTGTAATAATTATCAATGTATGTACTACATACTGGGGTGGGGAAGGGGAGGTTGTGGTCAAAAAAGTGCTTTGAAAAGCACTATAAACAAACTGTTGGTATTCTTACTAATTCAAACTTTCTTTTTTTTATTTCAGAAAACTTTCAATAGCAAATCACATACCTTTTCACAACAGTATTCAAGTTGTGGGATGTACAGAAACAACGGTTTTAATGTCTACACTGACAAGAGTGTTGTGACTGGCACTGATAATTTAATCACACATTATGATCGCTTGAACTTCCATCCCAGTTACAATCCTAATAAACCATCAATCTGTGATTGATGAGCACTCCCCCCCTCACTTAATAGTAATCCTGTTTCTAGTTTGCAGTATCCTTAACAATCAGTGTAATCAGTTCCTGTTAAAATAACCGTTAAAAGTACAGCTAACTGAACTTTCCTAAAAATTTCTGCATGTTTTTGAGGCAGTAAAATGTACAAAGCAGCTATCTCTTATTTTAACCTCATTGTTATTTTAGTTGTCAGCTGAGATGAGAATCAGTAGAAATACATTGAATTCAATGGGTCATAAGGTACAGGGTCTTAAACAGTGCTTGGCTCTTTGGCTGGTAAATGGATATATAATGATGACTGCCCTCTATAGTGTTACCTGGAAACACTTTCATGCCATATGGGACTGCCCCTGAAGATAAAGAGTAATGGAAAGATTTTTGGATAACTTCTTGCCATTCACATTCAAGTGCTGCATTACGGCATGGGAACAGCCACTGGGGCATAACCTGGGGTGGGGTCTACTAAGCTAAAGGTCTGTGTCTGTTGTTGGAAGACCAGCCTAGAAAAGTTTGGAAAGGTTTATCACCAGGTTACCTGCAGAGGGATACATTTCCACTATAGTAAATGGTCTTTCAGAGTTGCTAAGTTGTAGAGGGATTACAAATCTGAATGTTCAAAATGATGAAAAACGGATCCTAAAAGTAAAAAACACACATGGGTGCAGGGGCTGGATTCTAGACTTGGCTTGCTTTCATCTGAAGGTTGCATGATATTGTTATGTTCATTGTCCTTCCAACCTAGAATAGAATTAGAGGGGGTGGGATGGTTGGGGGTTGGGGAGCTGATGCTATTAAAAAAAAACTTGTTTTATGTTAAGTAAAAGGCAAATGAAACAGTTTACATTTCTCAGAAGAAATCACTGAATAATACTTTCTATTAATGACCTTTGAATAACATGAATGTTTCCCATTATATTTTATTGTGAATGTTTGCCTCAGTTTACTTATCTGTCAAATGAGCTTGAGAAGGAAATTACAAACTGCTTCAATATCTTTGCCAAGAAAACCCTAAATGCAGGGGCGGGGGGGCCACAAAGAAACAGGGCTGAAAATGATTGAACAACACTTTCCCCTCAAAACAGTAAAGAAGTCCCTGCTGGAGAAGAATGCTTGATTGTGGGTTGACCCAGAACTATTTTATAAGACAAGCATTCCATCTAGAACAATAATTTTTTTCCCTTAATGTAAAAAAAGAGAAGAAAAAAGACGAGAAGAAATCAAACACTGTGGCTGGCCACTTTTTGCTGATCTTTTATTAATACACAGATTTTGGAAACTTTAAAAAGTCTAGCATGAGGTTGAAACTTTAAATTTCTCTAAGATCTAGAGAGACAAAAAACTAAAAGTGTACATTATATAATTAGAATCAAATCAAACAGGTGATAAAGACAATTCAAAATAAAATTTTATATATATACATGTATCTATATACATATGTGCACACGCATATTAAAATTGGTTTTTCTCTTTATGATTGGAAAAAGTTTAACCATCAAACTATTTTTAAACTCTATCCAATTAAAATTTCAGCACTTCTATTTTAAGTTTCTGTTGAAATTATAAAGACCAAATATAAAAATAGTATCGAAGTTTCCAAAATGTTTACTTAAAACTAGAAATTCAAATAGTAATGACAATTCTGAGAAGTCTTAGAAGAATGAAGTCAAAAGTCTTTTTTTTTTAGGTTTTTGCAAGGCAGTGGGGTTAAGTGGCTTGCCCAAGGCCACACAGCTAGGTAATTATTAAGTGTCTGAGACTGGATTTGAACCCAGGCATTCCTGACTCCAGGGCCGGTACTTTATCCACTACGCCACCTAGCCACCCCCAAAAGTCTATTCTTTAAAACTAAACTGATTAACTATTGCACTGCACTGTATTGAGGCAGTCTTTGAAATAAATGCAAAAATAGGACATCTAAATTCAGGTAAAAACCTCCATTTCCTTCTGAAGGGAAAACTTGTATTATCATATAGACCTGATATGAGTTTTTAACACTAGTTCAATTTTTATTCCCAATCAAAACACTTAAATACAATTGTTCATATTTCTTTTGGTTTCATGGAATGTTATAACTGGCCATATTAAAATTATCTAATCTTTGGCATACTAGTGACAATGTTGTATTTCTAGTTAATGGAATCCAAATCTAATGAGTTAATACTCTTATCTTAGATTCCTTATAACTTAATATTTGCATTTGTCATACAGTATTTTGGAAGGCATTATGAAAAAACCAAAACAATGAGATCACAAATTTCTCTTTTCTTAAATGTTGCAGAGATGGCATTTTAAGTTGCCCATATTTCCACTGTAGATTGCCCAATAGAATGTGTAAACAGTAATGCTAAATGCTTCTAAAAGAGTAGCAAGGAAACCTACCAACTCATATCTACTAAATACTAAATACTAAAATTTCCATAATTTAGTTCTTAATAATTGGCATAAACTCTAGTAATTAGTTTTGAGAATTTTATTTTAAGTATCTGTACTGGGCATATCTTTAGGAACAAAGAATTAACTGTTTAACAACTGGGTGCACTTAAAAATAATACTCTGGTTGATTTGTAGGCATGATTTCTAAAAAAAAAATTGTCAAAAAATAGACATATGAACGGGGCGGCTAGGTGGCACAGTAGATAAAGCACCGGCCCTGGAGTCAGCAGTACCTGGGTTCAAATCCGGTCTCAGACACTTAATTACCTAGCTGTGTGGCCTTGGGCAAGCCACTTAACCCCATTTGCCTTCCAAAAACCTAAAAAAAAAAAAGACTTTAAAAAATGGACATATTGTAAGAGCAAAACATTCTGTCTTGAATATTAGCTTTTCTCAAACAATTCCTTGTTACAGAGTCTAACTTGGCATGTCCCACTTTATTATGTAGTATTATTATGTCCTTGTTTTCTCACTAGGACTAGATTATTAACTTGAGGTTACGAGCTGCCTTCCTTATATTTCTTGGGTCATTCAGGATTAAGCCTAGCGACTCTTTAGTAGGTATAGAATAAGAATGTCTGTCCAAAGAATTCACTCAAGAAGTATACATAATACTAGATCATGTATATTACTGAATAGACTCCACTTCATGAGTTCAAATCTGATCTCAGAAGCTAGATGTGTGGAACTAGGCAAGTCACTTAACCTTTGTTTGCCTCAGTTTCCTCATCTGTCAAATAAGCTAGAAAAGGAAATGATAAACTGCTCCTGTATCTTCACTAAGAAAACTCTAAATGGGGTCACAGAGAGACGGCAGAAAATGATTGAACAACACTTTTCTCTCAAAACAGTAAAGAAGTCCCTGCTGGATAGGAATGCTGGATTGTAGGTTGGCCTCCGTACTATTTTATCAGACAAGTATTCCATCTAGAACAATAATTTTTTACTTTCTTAATCTAAAAGAAAACCTACATTTAAAAGACCTAGTTAAATTATCTTTTGGTATATCTTTTTGTATACATAAAATAGTCATTAGGGCAGAGAACACATTAATTTACTGGAAACCCACCACTGCTCCAGAGCCGGCCCTTTTATCCATAGCATTACCTAGATTACCTGTCTTATCTGCTTTATCACCATACCAATGGATGAACATTTGAAGTACAAGGAAACTTCAGAATAGGTAAACTCAATGTATCTATAAGAAAAATTATCCAATATGAATAGTAGTAATTTAAGTGCTATCTAGTGGGAAAGATAATGGTACCATCATATTTTTCCCAATCTTATCTCCTCCACTATTTAAACTATTTGCCCAATACTGCTTATACTCTCCTCTTTATACCTTTGTTAAAGTTCATTCCTCCTAAAATTGACTGACAGGCTATTTGCTTCTCCAAGAATTAAAAGTGAGCATCTGAAAACTAGTACTTCTTCCTCATTGTATTCCCCCCAAAAGTCAAGATGTTCAAGAAAAATTTATTGAATTGTTCTTCACCCATCCAAAGCTTACATTTCCTTCAAGAACTGAAGTTTCATCTTCCTTAAGTGGTTTTTCTCACTGATCTCTTTAGTTTCCCTCTCAACCCCAAATCTTTGCTTAATTTTTTTAACACTAAGATCTTACATAATATTCATTCTATCTCTGTGTTTTATATAAATTTATATAATAGTACATAACAATTGAACAAAAAGCACCTTAAAGATGATCTAGTTCAGAATCTTTTTTTCTGCCAAGGGCCATTTGTATATAAAATCATTTGTGGGCCATACAAAATTATCAACTTAAAAATTAGCCTGCTATATTTGGTCATTTTTTTTCACCCCTAAAAAGCTCATAATTATTAAATTTCCAGTCAAGACTGTGGTTGCCACCAGATCAAATGATTTCACTGGCCTTATATGGTCCATGGAGCAGATGTTCTGCCCCTGCTCCAGTTCAACTCCTATTTTAAAGATTCAATTCAATTAAAAAAAATGATTCAATAAAGGTCAATTAGTCAAATCAAACATGTCTTCAGTGCCAGGTACTGTACTAGGCAGTCTGCTGATATGAAAACAATAAAACTGAAACAGTTTACATTCTAATGAGGGAGATAACAAATGCATGTATTAATAATATTCAAGATAATTATAAAGACAATGTCTGCAAAAGTAAGGAAATAGAAGATGAATATATGAGAATAGGAAAAAAAGGTCAGTTTGTGGGCACAGGGAGCATTATATGCTCTTTATCATGTATTTTTCTTGAGTAACTATTATTAAGGATGTGATGAGCTAATTTTATTTTGGTATTTTAAAACATATTTGGAATATGATGCTTTGAAATTATTCCCATTTCATCTATATCTTGCCTCTTCTAGACAATAAATTCTTGAGGGAAAAGTACTAAATATTTTATATTCTTCATTGTGTCTGGTACAGTGCAGTGCATGAATATATTTTTTAAAATGCTGACTGAAGAAACAGTGTAGAATTAGTCAATATGAGGCAGGAAGAAGAGGGTTTTACTTTATTTCTTCATTCACTGACTGGGACTGCTTTCGTTTGTTTACTATTAAGATCTTAATATTGACAGATAATAATACTCAAAGCATCATGTTTCTATTCTTGTGAACTCTGAGATTGGTCAACTAAGATCCTAATTATAAAGATTCCTGGTCTTATGTCACACCTTAGTTAGCTAGGATTTTTACTGTGAAGTGGACAAGATTTTAAGTAAAAACTTAAAATTCTTCTGAGATAACATAAAGCACATAGAAACTGGTTTTCATGGTTCATGAACAGTCCTCAGTTTATTAGTTTTTAAAACTTATGAATTTATACCATTTCTTATATACAAAACAAGTTGATTTTTGTTTTTAATTTAAAAAGTGCTCTTTAAAAATGAAATGACATTTAAAGCAGATTACATGGGTTTGTATTTATTTGGAAGCACTTAAGTGAACTAATGCTAAAAAAATATAAACACACCGACACCAATTGGAGTTTCAGATAAAAATTTCAATTCTAAAATTGTTTTACCAAAATTTTTCATTATGGACATATTCAATACAAATGACACCTTGTTTCATATTCATATATTACTATGAATTACTGCTTAAACTTATGGAAAAATAACATACAAAAAAATCATCTGAATTTTAAAATACCAACTAACTCCAATTCTAAACTTAGGACAAAACACTGTTCTAGGCACACCATAGCTAGCTTATGTAAAGAGTTTTTAAAAATGAAATGTTTTTCTGCAAAATTCCGGTCAGACAACAGAAGTCTAGTATCGACCAATACAAGTTTGATGAATGAATAAAAATGTCCACAATTTAAATGTCTTAACATGTTGATGCCCTGCAGCCCTAAGCACACAACGGAAGTAGAAAACTTGCAATCTTGCACAATAATACCATATGACTAAAACCATTCTATTTCATTTTAACAGTCTATAATCCATTGGCAGAATACCACCCTATCAGAATACACGATGAAACAAATTCTCTTTGACTCCATTTCTTTTATTATGGAAGCCCGTTGTCCTCATTATATAGCAATCACTATATAAAAAGCTTTGAAAAGCAACTGCCCCAAGACAACTGAATTATGGTTTGAAAATAAATTTCTAGTATAAGGAAGACATACTTACATAACTGGTTCTAAGTTCCACAAGGGCAAGGATTTTGCCTTAGTTATCTCTGTATCTCTCTCAGCACCTTGCACAGTGCTTTACAGATTGAAGGTGCTTATTAAATGATTGCTAAATGAATGTATAGCAGATATCTCAAGAGAATATATACATATAACCTCTCTGTGTATGTAGACACACATATGATTGATTTGGGGCACTGAAAATATTTGATAGTAGCTCATTATGCCCCAGGAAATTATTCAAAATATGTGTTTCAAGTGTTTTAGGTTTTCTATATCCAGCTAGATTTAAATTAATTTAAAGGTAAGAGCTGAGTTTCCATTTCTTAGTAATTCCTCCACAGTATCTAATATTGCATTTTGCACACAGCTGGTGCTCAGTAAATGTTTGGTGATTGATTTTCCTAAAGCAACTATAAATAGTATTTATTTTATTGCACATATCAAGAAAAGGGAATGAAATTCAAAATGCATAACTTTCTTATTTTACAACCACTATTAGAAAATTAAAAAAAGGAGCTCCAATACAAAAAGTAGTTAATTTAGATTTTATAACTTTCCTGTCATGGAACAAGATTGTACATTAGAAAACTTAAGATGACTTTTACCAGGCATATTCTGGAAAAATGAATTGTATGGTAAATATAATAATACTGCCATTGAAATAATTTTATTTTTAGATTTCTCAGCTTAAAAGTGGAGAGCTCAAACAATTCTTCAACTGTACTTGTGCTTTGAAACATATATTGTTCAAAATTTTATCCTCTTCTCCTTTTTGACCTGTGACTTTATCATTACAGGGAAATCCTAGAAGGGTAATAAGTAATAAGTCCCCTCACATCAATACTGAATATCACATGCTCTAAAATTTAGTCTTAAGAGAACTTTTTTGGGTTAGTTAAAGAGTTGTCATAAATATGCTTAGGAGTTTACTGACACTAATAACTTAAGAAGTTATGTACTCAAAGTCTATTCAATCTGGATAGGAAAATGTTCTAAAAGAAGTTTTATTGACATGATACCTTTGCCCTGAACCATCAAAAAATTTGCTATTTAAAGAATCTCATCAATGACTTTCTAGGCCTCCAAAATTTGATAGCTAAAAATTTTCATCAGTAATTAGTCAAATGTTACATATATTTAAAGCTGGCAGTGTTAGTAATTACTGGAGAAGTCTAGGTTTGCCTATTCTATTTTGGGTCCCTCACAATCACTAATTCCATATGGGTGTTTTTCCATCTATAATACATGAACATAGAATACTATAATTACACATATTCTAGAAACTTAACTACTAGATTAAAAAAAATATTTCATTACCACACTTTAAATAATTTATAAAATGCTACAAATTTGTATTTACCCAGGACACACCTGTTAATAGAAACATTTGTTTCACATTAGTATACATATCTACATTGAATGTATATTAGCAACTCCAGGCAACTGTTCCCCCCCCCCTTAAATACTAAGCTCTCTAAATAATTGTTGAATTCTATTTAGCAGTTCAAGTTCTCTATCCTCAATTATTTTATACAAAGACTCATGAAAACTATAGGAAAATGTACTTACAAATTCAGGATCTTTCCCTTTACTACTGAACTTCTACTTTCATCTATAGGAGGTGCCATTACATTCACCAGAATCATTCTCTACTACTTTCTAATTTTGGGCATCTTTACTGATAATCCTTCTGTTTCTTAAATCTAGTATTTTTCCTTTTGAATTGAATTTCTTTACTTCATGTATGTTTAATTCTGTCTGCATCTTTCTATTTTGCCAGTTGGACCCTTCCTTCTTCAAAAGCAAGTATGAGCTTCCAAATAGTCCCGCATCTTTGCTCAGTTTCTCTTTTAACGAGGTGAAGAGGGGCACCTGCAAAGGGACTGCCTGGTTTGAATCTAAAAGACTTGTTGATTTGCCACCTTGAGATGTACTCTTTCCAAAACCAAATACTCCGGATGGAATCAGAGAATGAAATCCTGCCAAATGTAAACTTTGCTCTATTGTACCATTTGTAGGACTCTTTGTTTGATCCTTTAATCTTTTTCCTCTTTCCTTCCTATGATTCCCTTTCTGTACTGTTTCTCTACCTTCTGTGTTAAGTACACAAAATTTCTGGAACACTCCTTCATGGACAAAATCACTCTGCAGAGTATACTGCCTGTTGTTTAAAAGCAAATTTCTCTCGCTTTCAGGTACAAATTTTTGACTACACATACTTTTGCTGCAACATTTTCCCTGAAAAGAGTTACTTTTTTCTGGAGTGGTAATATCAGCAATACAGTAGTTCTGCAACATACTGGCATTTTCTGAATCAGTGGGCTCAAGACTTTTTTGACTTTGGTCTTTAGTATATACATCTTTCTTATCTATTGATGCTTCCTTTGCAGATAAAGTGCCACAAGGACTTTTAGGTGTCACTGTTTCATGTTTTGTTTTTACAGCCAAAGTAGAATGGAGGTAGATATTCCCAGGACAGTTTGCATTTTTCCTACCATCATTTAAAATATTTATTGCACTTTGTATTACAGTTTTATCAGAGATTTTTAGGTCCTCAGCTCTCTGAGAAACTATCTTATTCTTTTGACTTTGGCTGGATAACATACTAGGTTGATGCCCTACGGACTGATGCTTCTCTTTCCCACTAACAATCTCAGACTTAGAAACTCTCCCAATCCCAAGAGTTTGTGTTATACTACCCTCCTGAATTTCTGAACTGCTCATGGAGTATTTGGCTTTTTCTGCTAGAAACTTTCTAATTTCTTGTTCAATGCTATCATCACTATCCACTGAACTACTGTCATCAGCAAGTGAGAGTGTACTGATCGTAGAGTTCCGATTTTCACTGATTTCCATATCATTTGAAACTAAAAGAGGTTTTGAGAACATTTTTTTCTCCAGTTGGAATGCCAACTGTAGATCCTCATGCTTTTTTTCCTGTTTCCCTCTTTCTGTTCTGTTGTTACAGGTGTTCAAAGGCTTCTTTACTGGGCTCTCCCTATTGTCTCTCTTACACCCTGGGAGACAATTTTTCAGTAAGTGAGGGCTCTTATCTTTCCAGTGTTTTTGGAGCTTATTAAATTCATCTAAAAATTGTGTTCCTGTCCTACTAAGCTTAACCTTTTTTTTACAGTGAGATCTGGGGTCCCTGTATCTTTTCTTTAATTTACGCTTTGATCTTAATAAATCCTTAATAGCAGTATCAAGGTCTTCATCACTGTCCAAAGAACTACTTTTATCACCAGACCCAGGCCTCTCTTGTTCCACATTTCTTCCCTGTGTTACTTTACCGTGGACTTGTGATAAACCTCTTCTCAGGTCTAAGGCAATGTGCTCATCAATAAGCCCAACTAAATCAGAAGAGAGGAACTGACAAGTCATCTCATCCTCCCCACTTTCAGATTTACAGATTTTATCCTGACTGCTCAAATTCTTTTTTTCTTGGAGCATATGAATTTTCACCTGACCATACTCAGTTTCCTGTGGGCATTCTCTTTCTAACCCTTTAGTTTTCTTCGGTGTTAGTTGTTTCGCCACTTTCCTTTCCCCTTTAAGTTTCCTTTTGCAACACAGTGATAATTTTAGTGTCTCAGAAATAGGGACTTTGGGGTTATTGCCCTGATTACTGTGTTCAGGCAATAGGGGACCCTGAACAGATTTGGAAAGGTTTTCAGGTTTGGTCAGTAAATGTTCTGATTGTGCCTTAAGAGCCAAAAAGGTTCTGATTTCTTGCTCAATACTATCATCACTGTCTACCAAGCTGCTGTCACTGTCAGGGTGGGAAGGCACATTTTGGGAAGAGAAGAGAGGGTTCGTAGAAAGTGATCTGTCATTGCTTTCCACATGGGAAGGCATGATTGTTTTGTAAATGTCAAGTATAGCTTCGGCACACATTAACTCGGCAGATGTTTCAGCCTGGAATGAGGGTTGGACTGTAAACTCACATTTGGCAATTGTATTCATGGAAGGTGTAGAAACTTTGGTTTCTTTCAGTGGTTTAAAAAGTTTGTTGGAGTCATAGCTACTATTGCTTAGTTCTGCAGCCTTTGCAGCAGTCTGTTTCCTCTTGCTATTCAATGTTTTTTTGTGGCTTTCAAGCAAGGCACTTTTTGAAGAACCAACTGCAATACTCGTGGCAAAGTCTGAAACTTTGTCATCTCTGGGCTGTGTTTTTTGCAATAGGTCACTATCCACTCTAGAACTGGCTTCCTTTCTTGTTTTCTCCAATTGGTACATCTGAATGGCTTCTTCAATGCCATCATCACTACTTGAATCAGATATCTCATAAACAAGAGTAGCATTTTTGATTCTTTGTTCCCTTCTATTTGCCCAGGAATGCTTCTTCTCTATACCTTTATTTTGTGCTGTTTCTAAAGGATGGCATGTAACTGCCAGTTTAGGAGATGCCAGTCTTATATTAGTAAAATTTTCAGATTCTGTGCTGATTTTAGACTTGAAGCACTTACATCCTTGCTTTAAGTCTTGGCGATTTGATTTGACAATGGATTCTTTATTGGATTTAGATACTGCTTTCACCACGACTTCTTTTTGTTCTGTTTTTTTATCCAAAGGGATACCATATTTATGGACTTCTTGTTGCTTCTTCTCGTTTAGAAACTGTTCTATTTCAGCTTGTATGCTTTGCTCAAAAGAGTCATCACTACTTACACTAAGAGGAGAACTAGCTCTTGGCTTATCATGGACTCCCTTGGGATTACAAGTGACAGCTTCTGATGCCACTTCAGATTTAAATTTCATAGGAGGTAGGTGAGTGGTCACATTGTTCTGAGGGAGATCTTGCTTGACTCTGTTATTCCCATCTGTTGTACCAAAACAAGTTGCACTGCTGCTAGGTAATGACTGAATAGTGTTGCTTTTCTCCTTTAGATATTCCTGTATTGCTTGCTCTATCTCCCGATCTACAGAATCATCACTATCTGATTCTAACACAAGAGGTCTAAAATCAGAGGAGTCATCTTCCATGCGGTCAAATTCAGTAGACAATTCACTTTTGGCATATGTAGAGTGCTCTTTAAGCACAATTGTATTAGCAGCTGCAATTCTGGCTCCTTTGTATTTACCTCCCCTTTGATTTTTCTGCATAATGTACTCATTGTTTATGCCCAAGGAAGCCTCCTCACTTTGCAGGTTGTTTATAATCATTTGAACTTTTGCACTTACAGAAGCTCTAGCAATATCCTCTTCAGATTCTGAGAAACACACAGGAAATCTAAAACTCCCTGACTGTCCAAATGACTCCCATTTTGACTGTAGAGCAATCACAGGAGGAGCATTCATTAGAAACATTCTAGCAGACAATGATGGAGTGTACAAAGGGACGATTTTTTTATATTTATATCCGTTTTACATCCTGTGAAGAAACAAAGAAAGGAACCTTTAAATTCTAAATACAAGAAATCCATGATGTTAATAAACAACATGACAGAATTGCTAATGTCTTCTTAGGGTATGTGGTATTTCAATATTGCCATGATTATAAAAATTCCCTAGAAGTATATTGTAATTCCCTTATAGTTCTCTAAAAATACATCAAGAAAAAACAATCCAGGAACTTTTAAACTAGTATTTGCCTAATACTGTCATTATCTCTTACAGTCATATTTAGTTACCACCAATTCAGCTCAGGAGAAAATCCTGTGGTAACATGAAATACTTTAATGTATCAACTCAGTTGTGATTTGGCTCAGGCTCTGGGCTCTTTATTATATAGTCTGATCTATTGATTCAATTTATTTGTGCCTCTTTTTTAGTTAAAAGTAGTTAGATATAAAAGTGAGTTGATATATCATTCTATATTTAGCACATATATATGGAATCCATATATGCTACAAAAATAGTGTAGGTCATATAAAAATTTAATGTGTAAAAATAATAGTGCACTAATATTAATAATAAATTTAATTCTTCAGCCACTGGAGTGATATGGAAGGCTCTGTTATAGTTTACACAGTTGTAGAATAATTTTATAATCTTATGACTACAGGAGAAGAAAATAGAATTTTTTCATTATAAATAAGCTTAGAGGCATAAATTATGAGAACTAGAAGGTAACATTAAAATTCAGCTAATTTGAACTTGCTATTGTGGAAATGAAGAAATAATAGCCCAGGGAGAGGAAGAGTAAATTAATGATAGAACTAGATCTAGAGACCAAGAGTCTGATTCTTATGACAGGGGATGTTCATCAATAAGTTATGTTGCCATCTCCAGTGGAAAGGATGTAACAGTGTGACCCATAAAATGAATTGGCAGAACTGAGCTGAATAGGAAGGAAAATAAAATGCAACTACTGGTACAGATTTTGAAAATTTAGGTCAGAGTTTTCTTCATTATAATGCCACATTTCCCATTAAGCTAGTTATCTAGAATTTACAAATCTAAAACATAGACTACTTTCAAATAGGAACTGAATACCAAACATCTATAGATATACACTGGACTAGAAACCAGATGGTACAGTAGATAGAGCTCTGGCCCTGGAGTCAGGAGGAACGAAGTTCAAATCCAGCCTCAGACATTTGACTCTCACTAGCTGTGTGACTTTGGCCAAGTCACTTAAGCCTGATTGCTCCAGTCATCCTGATTCATACCTGGCCACTGGACCCAGGTGACTCTGGAGGAGAAAGTGAGGCTGGTGAGTCTGCACAGCATGCCCCCTTACTTAAAACCCAATTCACTTGCTTATCATGGCGTCATATCTCTTATGTCGTGGACTTCTTCGAAAAATGGACCAACATATTCCTTTTTTTTTTGGATAAGGCAATGTGGTTAAGTGACTTGCCCAAGGTCACATGGCTAAATAAGCATTAAGTAGCTGAGGCATCATTTGAACTCAGGTCCTCCTGAATCTAGGGCCAGAGCTCTATCCACTGTGCCATCTGGCTACCCCTGAGCAAGATATTCTTAAAAAGCAAAACCAAAAATATTTCTGGAGTAGTGGCTTAGAGTTGGAGGATCTATATTCAAATCCTAGTCCTGAAACTTGCTACCCCATATTATTTTGTAGAGCTAGTCAACTTTTCTGAGCTAGGATCTCCTCTGTAAATTGAAGGGACTGAATTAGATGACCTCTAAGGTTCCTTCCCTCTCTAAAACTATTATTCTATCATCCTGTGAATAATTAGCAGCTGCAAAAAGAAAATTATGAAGCAAATGAAATGATTTATATTCCAGGTGTGAAACTGTAATGTCATAATTTAAATGCAATTACTTGAAGAGGTTCTCCTCAGGAATGAATTCTATGACATTGAAAAGTTGATTCAGTTTTTAAAATGCTTCAGAACTGATTCTTAATTGTTTCATTTACATGCCCCTTTAACTTTTTCTTACCTCTCTCTTTAAAGATTTATCATAGCTGTAGCTGTTCAGCATTACATTTTTCCCCAAACTGGAGAATAAAAAAATTAATCTACACTAAAAAGACATAAGAATCACAGAGTTTAATAACTTATAATGCAATTCCCCTTCCTTGCAACAAATGGATCACAAAAATTTGCTTTTCCTTTAACATAAGATTAAAGAAATGAATTCTCTGTAAACTCTGTATTGGAAAGGGAACATTTTAGGGTTTAATATTTTGTTATTCTTAAGCATGCTTTTTTTTTGTTTAAATCTATGATTTCTAGCTCACTAGGGAGTATAGGGAATTCTTGGTGTAGAAAATCTCTGTAACTTAAGAGTATAAAAATGATTTGTCCAATTCCATATAGCTAGTATATATCATGGTTGCCCGTCTTTCCACTATGCCACAAAGAGCTCAAATAATACATGAGCTTTAGATGTAAGATTACATGAATTTAACTGAGATTTTTAACCTCCTTTCTTTCCTTTTCACTAAAAGAAACTATGGTCTTAACTGGAATCCTGGAAAGAGTCTATAGGCCAACTGTATGCATTGGATGAGTTAGTGTACCTTGGAATACTAAAGTTTCAGAACTATGGTAATATAAAGTTTAGTTAAAGATAAAAACAAAAATAAATTGTAGTCCTTGAAATCTGGCAGGAAGAAATGATTTTTCTAAGTATGCACACTGAACTGGTCCAACCATATAAAAAACAATTTGGAAATATACCCAAAGGGCAATAAAACTATGCATACCCTTTGACCCAACAATACTGTTATTAGGTCTGAACCCCAAGCAGATCAAAGGAAAAGAACCATATCTATAAAGATATTAAGTAAATCTTTTTTTTTGTGGTGGCAAAGAATTGGAAACCGAGAAGATGCCTGTCAAATGGAAAATGGCTGTACAAGTTGTAGTATATGATTGTGAAGGAATACTATTGTGTTATAAGAAATGACAAATAAGATAGGTTTCAGAAAAACCTGAAATTTATATGGGCTTATGTAAAATGAAGAAAGCAGAACCAGAAAACATTGTACACAGTAACAACACTACTGTAATGTCAATCAACTGTGAAAGACTTTGCTTCTCTGATCAATGCAATGAGTCCAGGATGAAACATACCATTCACCTCCTGAGGGAGACAACTTTAGAACTGGAAGTGCAGATTTAAGCACATTTTCTTTAAATTTATTTTTCTGGCCCTGTCCCTCCCCCAGTCTCCAATATGGTTAATGAAGAATTGTGTTTTGTAGGACTTCATATATGCAGTCTATTTTATTTCTTGTCTTCCCAATCAATAGGGAAGGGCCAGAATTTGGAACTGGAAATAAAAATTAGGAAAAAACACGCTGGAACAAAATGTACTTGTTCACAGTTAACTTATATTGCTATGTTGGGTTTTTTTTTAGGTTTTTGCAAGGCAAACGGGGTTAAGTGGCTTGCCCAAGGCCACACAGCTAGGTAATTATTAAGTGTCTGAGGCCGGATTTGAACCCAGGTACTCCTGACTCCAGGGCCGGTGCTCTATCCACTACGCCACCTAACATTGTTATGTTTTTAATAAAAATTGACATAAGGAGATATATTTTGGGGGCTTCAGGACATAAAAAGTTTGTGGTTTCACATTAAATATGCTGTGTGTGTGTGTGTGTGTGTGTGTGCGTGTGTGTGTGTGCGTGTGTATGTAGATGGGAAGGTTCATATTTGTTACTATTTCTTCAGTATAAAAAAAGAAAAAATTTTTAAAATGGGAGGGAAAAAATGAGTTCCATTTGACCAATGATTCCTATTTACATTAACTGTGCCATAACTATTCTGATAAAGAAAATGATGTGGGTTTGAAGTGTATTTTTAAATGTTTAATATAGTTTAGATTTTATATATACATACACACACACACACACGAACAATTTGGAGATATACCCCAAGGGCAATGAAATTATGCATACCCTTTGACCCAACAATACTGTTATTAGGTCTGAACCCCAAGCAGATCAAAGGAAAAGAGTTTTCTAAACTGTTTAACAATCTAGTTCAAGAATCAGCCTTAGGTGTGGTTAGGTGGGGAAGTGGATAGAGCACCGGCCCTGGAGTCAGGAGTACCTGAGTTCAAATCCGACCTCAGACACTTAATAATTACCTAGCTGTGTGGCCTTGGGCAAGCCACTTAACCCCGTTTGCCTTGCAAAAACCTAAAAAAAAATCAGCTTTAAAAAAGACAATGAAAATCTCCAAGTCCATTTCTCTTGGCAAGATCTTAACTGTTTTATTATCATTGAAAGTGGTTTAAACAGACCTTAAATGTTAGATGAATCATTTTTTAAAACTGTACTGGGAATTCATGGTTTTTTTGAAGCAAACTAAGTGGGCTTTGCCAAAATATAGTACCCACTGTGAATGTGATTGAATTGGGAGCAGAGTGAAGTCACCTGCAGTTAAAAGCAAAATACAAGCTTCAACAAAAGAAATTCTTTAAAAAAAAATTAAGGGGGGGGGGGGAATAGAAACCACCTTAATTTCATTTCAGTCCAAGAACTAAGAATAAAAAGATTTATAGATTAAGGCAGCAACAACACAATTTAGGAAGGAAAAACACAGATGAAAAAATGCTCTACATTTTTAATCAAGTTTTTAAAAAAATCATTTTTTTTTATCAAGGATTACTATCAATCTACAATCCAACACAATGCTTTGTATTTAATAAGCACTGATTTATAAAAATATGTTGAATTGCTGAACCTGACTGTCCCTAGAGAGGGATTAGACTTTAACAGCTCACCAAAGAGTTCTGGAATAGGAGTGGTCCAGTTTCAAGGTTTTCCCGTATGTTTTATTTGTTTGGGGTTTTTTCTTTATCATTTTTAAAAATGACATTCTGAATTCAGTTTCAAAAGACAAAAGGCAGAGTTAGTAGTATTATTTCAGGAATCTCCTTGTTCCTAATTCAGGACCATGGTGAGTCAGAGATCCTTTTCCTTGAGAGAAGGGTTGTGGCTGTCCTCTAAGGAGGCTGTTCCGCATCTTTGTGCATGAATAATCCTGACACAATTAACATCACCAGTTTCCCAACCTTTAGTACACAAAGCTGCAGTAAGACTTACAGTAAGTGCTGTAGTCAGGAAGGAGACCACCAAGGAGCGGGCTATTACCCGATTTGGGGCTCTCTGAACTAGAAACGTAAAAGGTGGGGGAATTCGTTTCTTGCTTCTGGATGTTTTGTGGTAGTCATTAGGACCAGGGCGCTCGCCGTGAGTCAAGTGCAATGTCTCCGGCAGGAAACAGAAACGCTCCCTTCCGAGGGCTGGCTCTGTCCGCACAGAGTGCCCACAGATGCTGCGCTCGCAGGGGCTTCTAATTCTGGGGTGCCTTAAGCCTTCGTTTGGGGGATGTTCTTTGATGAAGAAACTAGGGTTTGGGGAGATTGTCTATACTTCTCCGACTCGAAAATCCCCTTCCCTTTACCTTCACATCCCCCCGTTAATCGCTACAGCGGGACAATAGCGATCGCCCCCCGGACCGCAGCGGCCCCGCCCCCATCCCTTCGGCCCGGGCCCGGCGGGGGTCACCCCGGGGGGCGGCCCCCGAGCTCCCCGCCTCCCCGCTCCCGGCGCGGGCGCAGGCCCGGCCCGGCCGCTTGGCAGGCCGCGGCGGACGCCGCTCCCGGGCCCAGCCCCCCGCTCCCCCGGCGCCCCTCCGGGCCCCGCCGCGCCGCGCGAGGCTCACCTGGGCCGAGGCCGGTGCGGCCGGGGCAGACTGCGCCTCCCGGGCCCCGCGCCTCCCGGGCCGCGGCTCCGCCCGCTCGGCCTCCCGGGGCGCCGCCTCCCCGCCGCCGCCCGGCCCGAGCCCCCGCCCCTGCCGCGGGGGAGGCGCGGGCCCCGGCTCCCCCCCTCCGGCCTCCGGCAGCGCCCCGCGCGCCCCTCCCGCCGCCCCGCCGGGCCGGCTCCATCCGGGCGCGCGGGGGCAGGGCCCCGCCCCCCACTCGGCCGGCCCGCCCGGCCCGGCTGCCCCGAGTCCCTGCGCCAGGGAGCCGGGTCCGAGGTGCCCCGCTGCCCTCGGGGCGGCCTGTGCACGCGCGGGGGCGCCCCTGCGGCTCCGGGGCTCCCCGCGCCCCGCCCCCCGCGCGTCCCGCCCGCTCTCCGGCCCTACCGTGCTCGGGGACGCCGTGCCCGGGCCTGGCGCGCGGCGGGGAGCTGGCGGCCGGGCGAGGGGCGCCCGCAGAGGCGGCAGCGGGGCCACCGAGGGCTGGGGGCGGGGAGCGCGCGCAGTGCGCCTGTCCGGCCTCGGGCCTCCGCGGGAGCCGGCGCCCGGCCGCCCCCTCTCCCCTCGCCCTCCGCGCCCACCGCGGGGGGCAGGGCCTGCCCGGCCTCCCGCACGCCGCAACACATCGCTTTTCCCCCTGGGTCTGACTTTTTTGGAACTGACTCGGGGTGCTGCGGGTTGAAATTCTGGAACCTCTGGCCGTGCCCCATAAAAGAAAAATTCACCCGCCCCGTGTTGAGGCCTTGGCACCGCTCAGGTGAATTCTCCGCTCTTGTGAGGCCTCGTGGGGTCCCCTTCACCCTGTGATGACCCAGAAGAAAAAAGGGACAAGAATCATAATGGAGACCAGGAAAGGCTTTCACAAAAGAGATGCTCGAGTTGAATTTTGAAAGAAACTCTAGATTTGGGAATAAAAGGGGGGGGGATGGTATGGAAAGGACATAGGATTTGGAGTCAGAGAACCCTGGTTGAAATCCCAGGTCTGCCTCCTATTAATTGTGTGATCTGAGCAAGTCACTTATCCTCTATGGGTCACAATTTCCTAATCTGTAAAATGAAGAAATTGTAGCTTTAAATCGATGCCATCATTTCGTTCTCCAGGCTTGGGAGGGAGCCAGTTGAGTATTTTGTGTCAGGAACCCATCCTCAGTCTCTGCTGAAGTCTCTCATTTCTTTCCCTTAAGACCCCAACTCAGGCTACATCTTCTATGAATTTGATCACTTCTCTCTTACAATTCTGACCAACGAAATTTCTAAGTACTTTGCCTAGTTAGCAGTTTTGCCCTTATCTCATTCTCTATTTTCCGGTTGTTCACCATAGAAGTTACCTATTTCTTCACTTTATTGATGAGAAAACAGGCCCAGAGAGGTTTACCCAAAGTCATGTAGGAAGGAGGTAGCAATCCAGGAGCTTTGATTTCAAATCTAGTGCTCTTTCCATGGAGCTATTTATACATTCTTGCCTCTTTAGACTATATGTAGGGACTATGTAATACCTATCTTTTCATTCTCAGTGTTCTGCACAGGTTTTCTTGTTCATCATACATATCTCATAAATGTCCATTTAGTTGAATCTAATTGAAGCACCTAAGCTCCATCTCACTTCTGGTGCTTAACAGAATGTTATGAACACAGTATACTGTACTTTATGTATGATAGTCTCTAGCAATTCAGATTTCAATAAGTGAGAAAGATGCCTTGCAGAGCATACCCCGTCCTATACTAAATAAAATTGTTGACTTGGTTAACAATTGGTTAATTGGCAAGTCATACCACAATCTATTCATGTTTGTCTTTCCTGTTCAACTCTTGAACATATCCTTTTGTAAGTTTGCAAAAAATGGTCTACCTTATTTGAAATCTAAATACCATTGGAAAAAATATATGGTGGTGTTCAGAGAGGACTAGCATCCCTGGTTTGACAGCTTGCTCAGCCCTTTTCAGGGCTCCCCATCTACCTTTGGTGCCCACCTTCACCCGACTCTCCCTGTGACTCCAAGAAACTATAACGTGTACAGTTAAACCATCTCAGCAGTTGGGCTAAACCAAGTTGAAGGTAACCAACAAGTTTGTACCCATTGGTGAGTTAGGAGGATGTCTATTCCAAGCATATGACTACTTTCCCCAGAAGAATGGATGACAAAAACATTTGTTCCCAATGGTCATGAAGGTGGCTGAAGCAAGCATTGTGTGGCACTTAGAACCTGGCCAGACATCAAAGATGCCAAAATCATCTATTATATCCCAGGCCATTGCCAGTCATCTTGACTTCTGTCTTACCACCAGACTTCAATGACTCTGGAAGAGAGAATGAGGATGATGACTGTTCAACTCTGACTCTCTTGATCCAATTCACAAGCAAGTTAAGGCAGCATCCATATCCCAAAATCATGATGTCATTGTTCCTCTTCCAAAACAAAGGACAAAGTCACTTAATATTTTTTGCAGAGAGAATTTGAGAACACTGGTGAGAGAGACCCACCCACAGAGAGAGTGCTGAACTAAAAAAAAGTCCATAGAAAGTTAGTCACTTGGAAAGGTTAAGGATGATGATCAAGGAAATCTGGAGCAATCCCCTTCATTCTTCTTTCAAAATCATAACAGACCAGGAAATTAGAGGATGTTACACCTATCTCTTTTTTTTTTGGTTTTTTTGTAAGGCAAACAGGGTTAAGTGGCTTGCCCAAGGCCACACAGCTAGGTAATTATTAAGTGTCTAAGACCGGATTTGAACCCAGCTACTCCTGACTCCAGAGCTGGTGCTTTATCCACTACACCACCTAGCCACCCCCATTATACCTATCTTAACCTTCTGGAGTGTTATGGGCTACTTGTGGTGATATATATATACATATATATGTGTATATATATACACATATATATGTATATATATATATATATATGTAGAACTACTTTCTTTCATAAATTTTAAGTAGGAAATCACCTCAGAAGCCACGCTTGCTGAACTTGTACCTAACCAAAAGACCCTAACATGTGATCATTCAGTATTTGTTTGGAAAGCTCCTACTGAATTAGACTAGACTACTTTTGGATAGCTCTTAATTAGGAAAACTTCCAATACATCCTAATATGAGTCTACTTCTCTGCAGCTCCTATTTCTTCTAGTTTTATCTTCTTATCCAATATTCGTTTTGAAAAGGACTTGAAATAGTGGATAGTCCCTAACAGAGTCTTGATGAAATCTGAAAGATCAACTGATCTTAGGAGAGTCTAGTTAGTTGTTTCCATCTAGTAGTTCTCTAGTTAGTTCCTTAGTTAGTAGTACCCATCTGGTCAAATAAGGTAGCATTCAAGACCAGAGATGCAACAAAACTCAACTTCCTATGCCATAGAACAGATTTCCAAGGTCTTCTATCCAACTTTTGAAATGCTTTTGCTTTCCAGGAATCCTTGAATGGATGGAAAACAAAGTTTTCCTGAGTTTCAGATAAGGTCAGCTATTACAAAGGCACAGAGGAAGGAGTTGGAATATTGACTATGAGGAATAGGTGGAGGCCCAGTTTGAGTGGAATGGAGAATTCATGATAGAAGGTAATGTAAAAACAAAAAAAAATTGGAAAGGTAAACCAGATTTTCATTGTTGAATGTCAGACTGAGAAGTTTCCATTTTATCCTAGATGAAATAGGAAGCCGATTCAATTTAACTCAATAAATATATGCATCAAGGCATTATACATAAGGTAAAGATAAAAAAAACATTTTTGACCTCATGGATGCAATTGTGGAACTCAATATTTGGGACTGAAAAGCAGGGATACTTGTTTTTTTTTTTTTTTTTGCAAGGCAAACAGGGTTTAAGTGGCTTGCCCAAGGCCACACAGCTAGGTAATTATTAAGTGTCAGAGACTGGATTTGAACCTGCGTACTCCTGACTCCAGGGCCGGTACTTTATCCACTATGTCACTTAGCTGCCCCCGAAACAGGGATATTTTTAAACAATTTTGGTACAAAGATAATTTGCATTCATGCAGATATTATACTTTCTTAATTTCTATTAGATTACAATCTCCTTGAGGTTATAGACCATTTTGTTTCATTTTTGGAAAGGGGTCAGGCTTACCTAAGGATTTTTCACCTTGGGTCAAGACAGTAGGTAGTAGAATAATAAATATGAACATGCTGACAATGAGGAATTGGTCTGATTCTCACTCCAGAAAGGGTTGGGAGGAAAGGTGATACCTTAGAGGAGTGCCACTATCAGAGAACCTGAGAGTAAGGTGGGGATGGCAGTTACCTTAGAGAAGAAGCAGGTTCTCACCCTTGGGATGTTGGTGCCCTAGGGCAAAGTTCTGTTTGCTCTGTGCCAATTTCTTTACTGATTGTAGTGTAGTGCTAAGTGCATATATCTTGAAGTCTACAGAAATCCAAATCAAATCCTGCCTCTGACATTTATTAGCTGTTTGGTAGTGAGCATACTTGCTTTCTCTTATCTTGTTTCTTCTTTATAACATTGGATAAAAGCTATAATTTCTTCTTTTTACAGGGATATTATGAAGTTCAAAGGAGATAACGTGTAATAGTGAATGGGAAGTATTTTGCAAACCTTAAAGTTTTATATTTGTATATATACTTATATATGGATTTCCATACACATATATTCCAATGGTATTATCATTATCATTATTTGTATTTTCCCATTGCTCAGTTCAGTGTTTTGATCAGTAAGACAATGTTTCAAATAGGACACTTCGTCTTCATGATTATTGTTACTCTAGTTCCCCCTGCTGGTTAAATATATAGCTTCCATAAACTATAATGATGAATATTTCTTTCAGAGGATAAAAGAATTTAAAGCTGAAAGAGACCTTAGATCACCCAATTCAGCCCTCTTCATTGAGGAGGCTCAGAGACATTAAGTGGTAGAGTTGGGATTTGAATTTGGCTGTTTTGATTATAATCTGGGTTTGGGGCCTTTCTATAGACATAAATAGATGCTATCCTAGAATTAACCAGTCTCGTTGAATTTTATTTTGGATGATTCTGGACAAGAAGGGTGGAAGAACAGAATTAGATTATCTTCTGGTGTATGGGAAGAGGTACCACCAGCAGGGTTGAACCCATCTGATTTCTTTCTTTTTTTTTTTAGTTTTTTTTTTTTTGCAAGGCAAATGGGGTTAAGTGGCTTGCCCAAGGCCACACAGCTAGGTAATTATTAAGTGTCTGACACTGGATTTGAACCCAGGTACTCCTGACTCCAGGGCTGGTGCTTTATCCACTATGCCACCTAGCTGACCCACCTCATCTGATTTCTAAATGATTTCTTTTGCCTCTTTTTTTCCCCATTTTTTAAATTTAATATTTATTCTCATTTTGTACAATTAATGTTATTTTTACATTAGTAAAATATTCTTGTTTAAGAGTGAACAAGATACCTATAAATATAGACTTGCTTCAGCAATAAAGTAAAGGGGAGAGAAAAAAATTAAAATAAAAAATAATAATAATAATTGTAGGTATGGCCAGGTAGAGCAATGGACGGAGCACCAGCCCTGGAGCCACGAGCGCCCAAGCCCACATCTGGCCCTGTACACCGAACAATCACCCAGCCATGTGATATGCAAGCCACCCACCCGAACCACACTGCCCTGCAAAAACCAAAAAAAAAAGACTCAAAATAAAATAAAATAGTAATAATAGTAGGGGTGGCTGGGTGGTGGACAGAGCATTGGCCCTTGAGCCAGGAGCACCCGGGGCCAAATCTGGCCTCAGACACCCAAGGATCACCCTGCTATGTGGCCCCAGGCAGGCCACCCAGCCCCATTTGCCCTGCACCTTCCCAAAAATAATAATAATAAAAGATGTGCTTGAGTCTTTGTTCCAACACCAACAACTCTGTCGCGGGTGGATCACATTCTTTATGATAAAGTCCATCACAAAAGTTACTTCCATATTTTTCCAGCGTTGCCATTGCTGATCGCAGCTCCCTCCTTTCGTATTTCTCCACTACCATGTGCTATATTTTCTCTCTCTTTTCACTCTGACTCTGCTGTAGGGTAGCTGAGTGGCGCAGCAGACAGATCCCTGGCCCTGGGGCCAAGAGACCCCGAGCCCCCATAACATCCCTTAGGCCCAGAATCCACCTGGCCCTGTGGTCACGGACAGGCCATCCAATCCCAGCCCTTTGCAATAAGTAAAAAAGAAAATGTGTTATATCTGACCCCTCTCCCCCCATGGTCCATCTCTCCTCCATCACTCACACCCTCTTTTGCCTCTTTCCTCTGGGACTCTGGTGGGATGCAGAGATAGAATAAGATGATTTAAACTAACACCACCCTTTTCCCTGCTCAATTAGAGAAGAGAGAAACAGAAATCTGACTCCAAATGGTATGTACTCATTTATGTTGTTTACTTCCTCACTGAACTTCACCTTCCACATTGTTGTGTATGGATTATCTATTAGAAATAGATAATCTTGGGGCAGCTAGGTGGTGATGTAGATAGAGCACCAGCCCTGGAGTCAGGAGGATCTGAGTTCAAATCCTGCCTCAGACACTTAATAATTACCTAGCTGTGTGACCTTGGGCAAGTCACTTGATCCTATTGACTTAAATAAAAAATTAAAAAAAATAGATAATCTAGAAGCCACCAAATCCATGTCTGGCCCGAATAATATTACTTCAGGTTAGGGATTTGTGGAGAAGTTTTTAAACTCTAGAGAGATGGATGGCATATCCTTGCTTCATCATAGGCTGAGCCAAGTGGACTCTGATCCTTTTAGAATAGTCACATGCACTAAAGATATGCTAATGTCATACTCCTAGGCAATTGAACTTGTAGTTAGAGAGTCATTATGAACAGACATGATAAACTTTCTAGGGGTAGTTATATTCCATGGAAATGATATTGCTTCATACACAAATTATTGGTTGAACATCTCACATTTTGTTATACATGGTATTTCTGTAATTGGACCAGCCCATTTAACTTCTTCATGCAAAATTTAGGGAATCCAATATTAGATTGGTGTTGATAGACTCGTTGAATCATTAATATTTTACTTCAGTGGTTGAAGATGCACAGCATGCAACATTGGGAAAGAAAGCATTAACTCTTCAATCAGGGATCTGGATCTAAATCCATCTCTGCTACTGATTCCATTTGAGATCTTAGCTTTCTCATATATAAAATGAAGAGAATTGAGCTAGAAACTAGGGTCCCTTTGAATCTCTAAAGCCTATGAGACTTGAGTTCTAATCCTTACTTTGCCACTAAATAGTTGTGTAACCTTTGAGTGATCACATCACCTTTCTAGGTCTCAGTATCCTTGTTTGTGAAATTAGGGTGTTGGAGTAGAATAATAGAATGTAGTCAGAAAAGATAACAGAGGCCGTCAAAGGATTTCAGAGGCCAATGGTATAAAAATGCACAAAGGTAATCTTGGGTCCTTGCATGCTGTGCCATCAGAGGGCAAGCTCTGGAAGCCATCCACCAGGATGCCAGGTCTCCCCAGCATGGAAATCTTGCTGTCTGTCCTGTTGTCATGTTGGTGTCCTCTCATCCTCACCTCTCCCTTCTCCATTTGCTTTCAAGCACTTGCTGAGAGATAGGGAATAGGAACTGAACCTGGAATTATATTTATGTAGGGGATTCCCAGATGAGGAAACGCACTATAGTTTTGCCATAATATAGGTTATAAACTTCTCTGAAATGAAGTCTTACATATTTGCTAAAAAAAAAAACACTTGGAGGTTGGTTAAATTACTTGTATACATTCATACAACCAAGTATGGACTGACTTCAAGTAGTCTATAGTTAAGTAGCCTGATTTAAAGGCTAGCTCTATACCTACTCTACTATGCTACCCAATTAGGAACAGTAGTCAAATCAATACCGTTGCTAATGGAAAGGATTTCGTAATCTCTTTCCCTATGACTCCATTCATAATCTCTGTGATTTCTGGACCAGAGCTCTCCTCTCTAGCTCTGCTTCCTAATATGTAGTGTATTTCTCCAGACCAAAGTAATAGTCCAGGAAGTATGGTAAAAAGTATGATCCACTGGTATATATAAATATCAGAAGAATATGAGAAAGATACCCCACTCCTCTGCCCTATGAGTTGAATACCAGTGTTGAACTTAAAGAATATGAAGAATTTCCTTGAGAGTGGGGACTGTTTGACTTCTATATTTGTTTCCCTACTAGCTTATATACTGCCTACCACACAGAAGATGCTTAATAAATGTTTTTTGATTGAAGTTGTTATCATGCCAGAAAGACTTTGTATATAGTTCTAGAAATATTACATATAGACTTTCTGAACAACAGCTTTAGTTGGAAAGACTTAGACTGGCTACCTTGTGATGAATTCATTGGCTATGTCAATTCATGAAATAAAGGAGAAACATTTGGTTGTTTAAAGATAGGAAGAAAAGAGCTAAAAAGAATTTTGACTAGAATTGGTCATATAATATGATGTTTTCCACAAAGAACTTGCAGTAAAACAGAAAAAAATAACAACTGAATATTCTGTTGGCATCCTCGAAATGTTGAGAGATTGTAAAAGGAGACTCCTAGTATGTCAGGGAGAAAGATATTGCAAAGAATTTCACAGGGTGAGCAGGAATAAATGGTCTGCCAGCAACCAACAGCATTATCAGGACTGTCCAATTAGATGAGATAAGAAATTAATTGAAGTGTTGGAACATCACTTAAATACATTAGGAAACACTAGAAATTTCTAAAGTATATAGGATTTAACATTTTAAACTACTGAAACACATGACTTTTCAGTTTGCTTTTGAATTTCATTAATCTATTTGGAGAAAAAAGAAGCACCCCCTGGGGGAGATACTATAGAACATCATATCTTTGACCAAATTGCCACCTGATTTCTGCCAACCTGATGATCTCAGGTTATTGTTTATTTAGTTCAAGGGGAGAAAGCTTAGCAGATGGACAGAATGTTAAATTTAGAGTTAGAGTCCCTGAATTGGAATCTGGGGCATTCTATTTATGACCTATGTGACACTGAGCAAATCATTTAGCCTTGGTTTTCTCATCTACAAAATGAAGGCTTTGATCATTTGACTTCTGAAGTCCTTTCCAATTCTAAATGTGTGATTCTATATTCTAATGAGAAAAGACCAGGCTCCTTGGAACCAATAAGGAACCAATAAGGAGTGGGAGGTAGAAGAGGGGAATGATAAGTTTTTCTCTAGGACTAGATTTGCTTCCTATCCCCATCACATATGATTTAAAGAGTTTAAGAAGACCTTCATATAAAAAATAGTTCCATCAAGTCCTATACCTGAAATTCTATCTTTAAAGGTTTGTTCTTTTTCTTTAAGCCTTGGTTTACTGTTAAAATGCAAATATCATAACACATTAAGTTATAATTATTTATGTCAGTATCAATGTCAGATTTTTTTAATGAAGAAAGGTAGAACAATGAGAAAACTAGAAGCTAGGTGCTTTGTGGAGAAGAGAAGAGCTTTAATTAAAGTAGTTAAGAAGTTGTGGGGTTTTTTCCCTTTTCCAAATTAAAAAGATCTAAGAAGAGATTTTCCAGTTCAGACAGTGGAGTAAAAGTTTCCAAGAGAATGAGACTTCTTACATACCTCCCCAAAACAACAATAGAAATATCAAAGAGAATAAAAACCCACACATGAATAATCTTAACAAATATATGGCTCAATGCAAGTTTAAATACCAGAAACAATACAGATGAAAAAGAAACAATGAAATTTATCCTGAGATTTATCTTCCAATGAATAAATGAATAACACTTAAACATGTTAAGTAAGAATCAATGCTATTAAGGAAATTACAAAAAAAAATAAAAGAGCTTGTAGAAATTTTTTAAAAATCACAGGAGGGAAGCAAAAATTTTATAATACTAGAAGATGGGGGCAGCTAGGTGGCGCTATGGGTAGAGCACCAGCCCTGGAGTCAGGAGGTCCTGAGTTCAAATTTGATCTCAGACACTTAATAATTACCTTGCTTTGTGTCCTTGGCCAAGTTACTCTTAACCCCGTTGCCTTAAATAAATAAAAAAAAAATTTTTTTTAAAAGACTAGAATATGATATACGGAAAACAAAGACTAAATCCAAACTGTAGTAGAAAAACAGATAAAATCAATAGTTACAACTAACAGTAGATTTACTACAGCAGAAAATGAAATTGCAGACAAAATAGACATAGGGGAAAAACAAGCTCAGAAAATAACTCAGTTATTGGAAAAAACTGAAAAATGCGCAAGAAGACAAGAAGAATTGCAATGTTTTGGGCATTGGACTAGATGATCCCTTCTATGAATTTGAAAGCTATCTTGCAGAGAGTCTTTTCAGAAAATGCTCTAGAATTATAGAAAACAGGGGCAGCTAGGTGGCACAGTGGATAAAGCACCAGCCCTGGAGTCAGGAGTACCTGGGTTCAAATCCAGTCTTAGACACTTAATAATGACCTAGCTGTGTGGCCTTGGGCAAGCCACTCAACCCCATTTGCCTTGGAAAAACCTAAAAAAAAAATATAAAGTAGAATTATAGAAAACAATTGATAATGTATAAATAGAACAAATACAATTTGAAAAAATTCAAGATTTTTTTTTTTAAACACATTATTATAAAATTTTAGTAATTCATTGATAAGGAAAAAATCCTACCAACAAAAGAAAACAAAGACCTAGCAAAGAACATCAACTAGAATTAGAGTGAACATATCAGTGAAGATGAAGAACATTTCAAGAAATTGGAAAAAGATATATGAGTCCAAAATTTTATATCCACCAAAACTCAATATGCTATATGAAGCTGAAAGACATTTGTAAAACATTTGGACTTCGACTATTTTGTAGAGAGATAAAAGCATTTCAAGGAAATCTTTGAACCTTTCCCCACCCCCCAAATCTTTCTTTTTTTCAAATATATGCATGAGAACCTTTAAAAAGTTGGATTTTCTAGGTAATATTTTGCAAGCGTGTTTCAGATGTACTGAAGGGATATTGGTCAGCATTCCCTGTTCAGTTGCTTTTCTCTCAGACTAACTGAGATTACCTATGGGGCAGGTAACAGAAAAACCAGACATAAATGTGTCAAGTGAAGTAAAAAAAAATCTAGATTCAGTATAAAGTGTGAAAAAGTATTTCCTGTTGAAACTTGAGGATAGTTTATTATTTGTTTAACTGAATATTGACCACACTTATGATGGTTTTTAAAATGTAACTTAAGGTGCAGCTAGGTGGGGTATTGGATAGAGCACCAGTGCTAGAGGCGGGAGGACTTGAGTTCAAATGTGACTTCAGATACTTGATGTTTACTAGCTGTATGACCTTGAACAAATCATCTAATCCTATTGCTCCACAAAAACCAGGGGGGAAGTAAAAGTAACTGAAGCAACAGAGTTAGCTACAAGGAGTAGGAACCCTGGTAGCAAAGAAGCAAGCCAATAATGAATTCAAGAGGCAATTAGTTCTTTTTAAAAAATCTTAATAGTATTTTTTCCAATTACCTGTAAAGATAATTTTCAGCATTCACTTTTGTAAAATTTCTCTTTTTCCTCCCCCCTCCCTAAGACAATAAGCAATTTGATAGGCTATACTTGCAAAATCATCTTAAACTTATTTCCATACTAGTTAACATTGTGAAAGAAGAATCAGAACAAAAGAAAAAGACCAAAAAACCCCCCAAAAAGCAAATAAGAAAAAGTGAAAATAGTATGTTGTGCTCTCCATTCAGATTCCATAGCTCTTTCTCTGAATGTGGATGGCATTTTCCATCATGTCTTTCAGAATTGAGACAATTAATTCTGACAGCTGAGAGCTGAGTAACAGAAAAGAGAAGGCCATTGAACCCAACTGAGTATCAGTCTTGCAGAGACTCTGTGTCTAGTAGGGCCCAACGTAAGGACCCCATGAGAAGAAAAAAGACATCAAGATCTGGCCTTGCAGTGCCAGGGGTTTGAGTTGTCTTGACAACATGAATTCCCAAGGTGTGTACCATATTACGGCATTACCTTGATTCCTTCCTCTTCTTCACTCCACTTTTGCCAAGTCTTGCAATGTATGCCTTCACATTATCCCTTGATCCTTTCCCTCCACTCATATAGTATCACTTATTTCAGTTCCTCTTCACCTCTCACCTTGATTATTGCAGTAGTTAGCCCCTCTGCTTCCAATTTCTGACTATTGCACCTGACAATGGAAATAATTTTCTTTAAAAGCAAGTCTGACAATGTGATTCCCCTACTCAGTGAACTACAATAACTTCCTTTTGGCTCTAGGATAAAATTAAACCTCACTATTTAGCATTCAAAGTTCTTCACAACATAATCCCAATCTTTCTTTTCAACCTCAACTCTCCCTCTTGCATTTGTGATCCAGGAGAACTGACTTCCTCTCTGTTCTTCCCATATGATTTCCATTCACTACATTTTTACATTAAATGTCCTACATTTCTGGAATGTATTCTTTCCTTCTTTCTGTAAGATCAATGAATCAGTCAGTCTTTCAGTGAATAAGCACTTATTAAACATCTGCTATATGCTAGGAAGGGACAACTAGATCGTTCAGCAGATAGAGCTCTGGGTCTGGAATCAGGTAAGTTCAAAACTGGCCTTAGAAATTTACTCAGAAATTGAAGTGATCCTGGGCAAGTCACTTAACCATGTTTGCTTTAATCCAAGGGAGAAGGATCTTTGTCAAGATCCAGCATCTTTGTCAAGAAAACCCCAAGGACATTATGGTTGGACATGACTGAATAATTGAACAACCACATGTGCCAGATATGCTAAACACTGGGGATATACATAGACAAAAGACAGTCTCTGTCTTCAAGGAACCCTCAGTCTACTGGGGGAGAAAACAAGCAAATAATATGTACAAACTGCATATAGAATAAATAGAAAATGTTTAACAGAGGGAAGGCTAGGAATTAAAGGGGCTAGGAAGGCTTTTTATGGAAGATGAGTTGGGATTTGAAAGAACCCAGGGAAACCAAAAAGCAGAGATGAGAGAGAGCATTCTAGATTAGGAATAACTATCAAAAATACCTGAAGCTGAGAGAAAAAAAGGGAGAGAGAGAGAAAGAGGAGAGGGAAGAAGGGGGGGGGAATGAGAGAGACAGAGAGAGAGAGAGAGAGAGAGAGAGAGAGAGAGAGAGAGTCAAGTTAGGGGAATTTTTATGATTTAGGGTGATTAAGAAGCTGTAGCAATAGAGTGTCAGGAATCAATCAAGACCCAGGGACAACTTTGTTGCATTTTAGGGAAATTGTTCCTACCACAGAAAGGATGAATAAGAATTGTAATAGTAAATATATTTTTTTAAATTTAATATTTATTCTCATTTTGTACAATTAATGTTATTTTTACATTAGTAAAATATTCTTGTTTAAGAGTGAACAAGATACCCTATAAATATAGACTTGCTTCAGCAATAAAGGGGAGAGAAAAAAATTAAAATTAAAAAAATAATAGTAATAATTGTAGGTATGGCCAGGTGGAGCAATGGACGGAGCACCAGCCCTGGAGCCACGAGCACCCGAGCCCACATCTGGCCCCATACCCAACAATCACCCAGCTGTGTGATATGCAAGCCACCCACCCTAACCCCACTGCCCTGCAAAAAGCAAAAAATAGAAAAAAAAGACCCAAAACAAAATAAAATAGTAATAATAGTAGGGGTGGCTGGGTGGCAGACAGAGCATTGGCCCTTGATCCAGGAGCACCTGGGGCCAAATCCGGCCTCAGACACCCAAGGATCACCCTGCTATGTGGCCCCAGGCAGGCCACCCAGCCCCATTTGCCCTGCACCTCCCCAAAAATAATAATAATAAAAGATGTGCTTGAGTCTTTGTTCCAACACCAACAACTCTGTCATGGGTGGATCACATTCTTTATGATAAGTCCATCACAAAAGTTACTTCCATATTTTTCCAGCGTTGCCATTGCTGATCGCAGCTCCCTCCTTTCGTATTTCTCCACTACCATGTGCTATATTTTCTCTCTCCTTTCACTCTGACTCTGCTGTAGGGTAGCTGAGTGGTGCAGCAGACAGATCCCTGGTCCTGGGGCCAAGAGTCCCCGAGACCCCCTACCACCCCTTGGGCCCAGAATCCACCTGGCCCCCGGGGGTCCTGGACAGGCCATCCAATCCCAGCACCTTGCAATAAGTAAAAAAGGAAATGTGTTATATCTGTGTTATATCTGACCACTCTCCCCCCATGGTCCATCCTCTCCTCCATCACTCACATCCCCCCACTTCTTACTCCAAATGCCTATACCCCATTGAGTATATATGCTGTTTCCTCTCCTAGCCACCTCTGATAAGGGCGAAGATTCCTTTGTTCCCCCTTGCCTTACCTCCTTCCATATCATTGCAATAGCTCATTATAATAAAGAAAAATCTTATTATATGAAATATCTTGGCCTATTCCCCCCCTCCTTTTTCTTTCTCCCATTACATTTCCCTTTTTTTTCTATTGACTCCATTTTTATACCATATTTTATCTTTGAATTCAGCTTTCTCCTGTGCTTCAACTATAAAAGCTCCCTCTACCTGCTCTATTAACTGAGAAGGTTCGTATGAGTATTATCAGTGTCACTTTTCTATACAGGAATACATGCAGTTCATCATCATTAAGTCCCTCATATTTTCCCCTTCTCCTCCAATCTCTATGCTTCACCCTAGTCCTGTATCTGAAGATCAAACCTTCTGTTCAGCTCTGGCCATTCCAACAGGAACATTTGAAATTCCCCTGGTTCATTGAAAGTCCATCTTTTTCCCTGGAAGAGGACATTCAGCCTTGCTGGGTAGTTCATTCTTGGCTGCATTTTGCCTTCTGGTATATTGTGTTCCAAGCCCTATGAGCTTCCAATGTAGTTGCTGCTAAGTCCTGTGTGATCCTGACTGCAGCTCCACGATATTTGAACTGTGTCCTTCTGGCTGCTTGTAATATTTTCTCTTTGACTTGGGAGTTCTGGAACTTGGCTATAATATTCCTGGGGGTTGGTTTTTTGGGATCTCTTTCTCAGGGGGATCGGTGGATTCTCTCCATTTCTATTTTGCCCTCTGCTTCTAGAATATCAGGGCAATTTTCCTGTAGTAATTCTTTGAAAATGATGTCAAGGTTCTTTTCCTGATCATGACTTTCAGGTATTCCAATAATTTTTAAATTATCTTTCCTAAGTCTGTTTTCCATATCAGTTGTTTTTTCAATGAGATATTTCACATTTTCTTCTAATTTTTCATTTTTTTTTTGGTTTTGAAGTATTGATTCCTGATTTCTGGCAAATTCATCAATCTCCCTGAGTTCTATTCTTTGTCTGAAGGATTTGTTCTCCTCAGAGAGTTTTCTTATCTCTTTTTCCATCTGGCCCATTCTGATTTTTAAAGCATTCTCCTCCATAACTTTTTGAACTGTTTTATCCATTTGACCTAAGCTGGTTTTTAGCATGCTCTTTTCTTCAGCATTTTTTTGATTTCCTTGACTAGGCTGCTGGCTTCATTTTCATGTTTTTCCTGCATCTCTCTCATTTCTTTTCCCAGTTTTTCTTCTAACTCCTTCATTTGATTTTCAAAGTCTTTTTTTAATCTCTGTCATAGCCTGAGCCCAATTTCTGTTTTTCTTGGAGTCTTTAGATGTAGGAGCTTGTGCTTCCTCATCTTCAGACTGAGTATTTTGATCCTTCTTGGGCTCATTTGCAAAATATTTCTCAATTGTGTTCCTCTTTTTTCTCTGCTTGCTCATTTTTCCCAGCCTGTGCCTGTTTTGGGGTGCCTCCTGAGCTTTTGGGACACTCCCACAAGGGTCTCAGTGTGTGAGGCTCTGTCCTCTCTCCTGGTCTGTGAATGACCATATGCGCCCCCCTCTGCCACGGGGCTGAGGTGGGGGGGGCCCTGCTGCTCTTCGTGGGGGGGGCCTAGACTGCAATCAGGATCTGAATGTGGTCAGAGCCCCAGAGTCCTGTTCCAGGGGCAGAGGAGTCTCTCTCTCTTTACTCCCCTCCCTCAGCTCAGTGGGCTCATGCCCTGGGGGCTCCTGCTTAAGGGCTCTGCCTGCTTCTGTTTCCTGGATCTGGAATGCAGTGGCCAGGCAGCTTGCTGTGTGCCCTGAGGGCTGGGCTCCATGTACTAACTCTGGCAGAGATCCCCTGCTGGTTCCCCACTTTGTGCCCTGTGCTCCCCGGGGCGCAGATCAGGAAACTCCCATGCTGCTGGGAGCAGTGGCTCCCAGCGCCCTGGGGCTGCCTCCAGGAGGCTGAAGTTCTTTTGCCCTGGCGGGCCACCCCTCCGGTGGGCTGCCCCTCCAACCCCGGGGAGCAGAGGCTGGCCCTCCGACCCCGGGGAGCAGAGCCTTTCTGCTCTTTTCCAGGTTACCTTGAGTAGGAGCACTGCCTCATTGGGTCCCTCTGTGGATTCTGTCTCTTGAAAATTTAAAGTCCTTAGTTTCAAAGATTTATGAGAGAGCTCCTAGGACATCCTCCACTCTTGTGGCCATCTTGGCTCTGCCCTCCTGTAATAGTAAATATAATGAATATAAATATAAACAAACTAAAATCTCTGATAAGCAAAAAAGTTATAAAAAGTCATATAGTAAAATAGAATGTTGCTTATGGGAAACATTTTGTTTAGAAACAGTTGAGTAGACATTCAGAGGTGGGACTGAGTTTAACATATTTCTTTATAATTTACTCATGACAAATTAGCTCCGGGCACATTTGATTAAAACTAGAAAACATTCATTAAAAGATATAAAGAAAAATATATTATGCAAAAGTTTAAAATAAAACCATATCAAGTCTACAACAGAATTGAAGGAAAAAACAGCCTTTAAAGAAGGGGGCAGCTATATGTGCAGTCATTAGAGCAATTCTAGAGTCATGAGGACCTGAATTCAAATTCGACCTGATACTTCTGGGCAAGTCACTTAATCCCAATTACCTTTTTAAAAGGAAATTTTAATATCTAATATTCTAATTTTCAAAGTACATCTAACAAAAAGATAAAGAATAAAGAAGTGTTGAGTAAAATAGAAAATGAATTCCATCCAGTAAGATGAACTGAGAGAACTTAATGGTAAGGAGAGGTGGTATGATGCAGTAGTTAAGTTATGCTATCCCACAAAGGTCTGTGCTTTGGAGTAATGTACTTTTTTTGCCATTGTATTTGACATGATAATTGATAGTTCTTTGTTTTGAACTGATGTTCTCTGTAGTTGATTAGTAAAAGGAAACAAATAGGTAGAAGCTCTTTGAAGTGTGGTTTTGAGTGAATGTTATGGGATATGATGGAATCAACTTGTTAAATTTTCAGCCTGAGCATCAACAAAGGCTTTATGTTAAGAATGTAGATTGATTGTTGTTCGTCTTTACTTCAGGAAGAGGACTATATGCGATGTTTTGAGATGAAGGTGAATTGGATTCAAGTGAGGAGGTCTGTGCAAAGTCATCAGCCTTACTCTCTCTTCCAGAGTCATCTGGAAAGATATTGATTAGGATGGCCAGAGATGACCCTGGTTGTAATGGGAGATCTTGACCTTTTTGAGCTAAAGTATTTAAAAGGTCTCAGTTTGACTAAAGCAATGCCAATTCAGGAGTTAAGGTAAGACAAGGAATGAGACAGAGAATGAATTTTTTTACCTAGTCAGAAAAATACCAATCTGGAAGGGAAAGATCCTCTGGATTTCTGTTCAAAATAGAAACAATTGCTATTTTCATTTACTCTGAGCCAGTCATGGCCCAAACTATGACCAAATAGGGCTTGACCTGGTACCTATTGTTGGCTAATTAATGAGAGCTAGAGTCTTTTGGGTTTATAATATCTATTTTTGAGGGCTTCCCCCTCTATTCCCAATCCAAAGTTAGTTGTTAAACCTCTACCAGCATTTCCCTGGTACTGACCCACAGATGTATAGGGTAGTTTTTTTGAGGATCTATTTGGGAGAAAGCACTAGGAGCCATGCTTGGATAGATAGGGAAAAAACAGATTTTGTATACCATCTTTATAGACTAAAAAAATACTCAAAGAAATAAAATAGATAAAAAGACTTCCCTATTTAAAAGGAAAAATTGACAATCTTTTAAAGAGCTGTTCTGCCAAAAAATGAGGTCAGATGGAATCACAAGCAAATTCTATCAAAATTTTAGAGGGAAGCAATTCCCATGCAATGCATCCTCTTTCTAAACCTAGGGAAAGATAATATTAAAGAAATCTTGGTTAGGGTCTTGCCCTGGTCAGTAAGGCAAACTCAGGAAAAGAAAAACAAAATATTTTTATTACCATATCAAGGCAGTGAGTAAGCAGCTGAGTATGGCCTCCTATTCAAACTGTCCATTTCTTTTTATAGATAGAGGTAAACAATTTCATATAAGGGAAAATGTATTTTGATTAGTACATATAATCATGAAGGAGATAGGATTAGTACTTATAGGCAAGCCTATTTCCAGACTCCCATTTCCTGCAGGCTGGCTGCATATGTACTCAAATTCTAAGCAAGGTTTTAAAATGGAGTCACTCAGACTGATTCTGTATAAGTATTCTGGCAGCTGGCAGCATTTTGGACTCAGAGGAAAAGAAAATTATAGGTCATTCTCTTTAATGAATTTAAGTGCAAAAATATTAAATAAACTTCTTACAAGATAGAATGGAAATACTCCATTATGATCAAGTGGTAAGAATACAAGGATGGTTTAATACCAGGAAAGTATCAATATAAAAATCATATCAACAAGAGAAAAAAATTAACAACTGTAAGATATCATTAGATGAAGAAACGAAAAAATCATTTTACTTATTAAGTGCATTTAATAAGATTACTATTCAGTGTTCATTTGTTTCTTCTTGTTCATGTTCTTCCTGTTCTTTTGTTGTAGTTAACCTTTGCTCTTGTTCTTGTTCATGTTCTTATTCTGGAGCCTGCTTAGATATTGTAGACTGTGTGAGGCACCTAACAAGCAGGTCAGACTCCAAGAAGGAATTTCTTGATACAAAAGAGTTGTCATTTAGGGTTGATTTAAAGCAGGACCTGTAGGATAGTTTCACTGTGCAACTCCCGGTATTGGTGCTTGAAAATTGAATTCTTTTTAAAAAACAAAACAAAACATGTTCAGACCCCATGCCTTCTTTATTTATTTAAAGATATTTTGTTTCAATCAAGGAAGATCCACCTTCTGACTCTCCCGCCTCTACCCCTAATTGAGAACATAAGAAAAACAAAATCCATTATAAACATGGAGTTTATATTAAAAGAAATTTCCACATTTACCATATTAAAAAATTTATGCTGCATTTTTCACTTTTTAGTCTTTTCACTTTATCAGGATAGTTTGTTATATTTTATTATCAGTTGTCTAGAATGTTGGTTGATCATTATATTCATAAGAGTTTGACACAGTAGTATTCTATCATATTTATATGCCATAATGTGTTGGACCATTCCCTAATTTATGTGCATCTTCTCAGATTCCCATTCTTTGCCATCTCAAAAAGAACCATAAATATTTTTTGTAAATGCTTAGAATTTGTTTTCCTTAGGACTAATTCCTCCCTTAAGCTATCCTCCCTCTAGTTCCCCCCATCTTCCTTCTCCCTTCCCCTCTTATTGCCCTGTTGAGTGAAATGTTTTTATGTATACAATTCTCTGTGTGTATGTGTGTGTATTTTTCCTTCTTTTGACAAGTTCAGATGAGAAGTGATATTCAAGTGTCTTCTATTCCCTCTACCTCCTCACCTTCATTTACATAATTAGCTATTTGTGCACCCTGATTACATAGGATAATTTCCCCTAATCTTTCTTTATCTTCCCCACAGCGTTTTTCTTCTACTTCTTCCTCTTTCTTTCAGTTATCTTCTTTTTTCTTTCTACACATCCCTTAGCATCCTTCCTCGACAGCAGCCTGCTGGCCTCATGCTCTGACTCCAGCTGGGTGAGCACATCCTCCTCCTGCACCGGGCCCTTCATGTTGTGGGTGATGGAGCAGCTCGTGTCATCCGTGAACTCCACCTGGGCCTGGGTGCACTGGCCCTGGGAACCGGTCCTGCCCAGCACCTTGGAGACTCGAGCCAGCCTGATGGGCTGCACGCGGCCGGTGTCCATGATGGTGGTGGCAGAGCAGGCCTGAGAGAGAGAGGAGAGAGCTTTCTGTTTTCTTTTTTTTTTTTAATTTATTTTTTATTCTCATTTTGTACAAATGTTTTTTTACACTAATAAAATATTCTTGTTTACAAGTAAACAAAATACCCCTCTTCCCCCATGAATATAGATAGACTTGCTTGGGGGAAAAAAGTAAAGGGGAGAGAAAAAAATTAAAATTAAAAAAAAATAATAGTAGTAATTGTAGGTATGGCCAGGTGGCGCAATGGACGAAGCACCAGCCCTGGAGCCATGAGCACTGGAACCCATATCCAGCCTCGTAAACCCAACAATCACCCAGTCGTGTGACATGCAAGCTCCCCAATCCCCACTGCCCTGCAAAAACCAAAAAGAAGAAAAAAAAAGACTCAAAATAAAATAAAACAGTAATAATAGTAGGGGTGGCTGGGTGGCAGACAGAGCATTGGCTCTTGAGCCAGGAGCACCTGGGTCCAAATCCGGCCCCAGACACCCATAGATCACCCTGCTATGTGGCCCCAGGCAGGCCACCTCGCCCCACTTGCCCTGCACCCTCCCCCAAATAATAATAACAAAAAATGTGCTTGAGTCTTTGTTCCAACACCAACAGCTCTGTCATGGGTGGATCTCATTCTTTATAAGTCCATCACAAAAGTTACTTCCATATTTTTCCACTGTTGCCATTGCTGATTGCAACTCCCTCCTTTCTTATTTCTTCACTACCATGTACTCTATTTTCTTTCTCCTTTCACTCTGACTCTGCTGTAGGGTAGCTGAGTGGTGCAGCAGGCAGATCCCTGGCCCTGGGGCCAAGAAGCCCTGAGCCCCTATACCACCCCTTAGGCCCAGAATCCACCTGGCCCCATGGTCCCGGACAGGCCATCCAATCCTAGCCCCTTGCAAGAAGTAAAAAAGAAAATGTGTTATATCTGACCACTCTCCCCCCATGGTCCATCCTTTCCTCCATCACTCACATCCCCCCCCCACTTCCCCCTGCTCCCCCCCTTCTTACTCCAGATGCCTATACCCCATTGAGTATATATGCTGTTTCCTCTCCTAGCCACCTCTGATGAGAGAGAGCAAAGATTCCCTCATTCCCCCTTGCCTCTCCCTTTCCATATCATTGCAATAGCTCATTGTAATAAAAAAAATCTTACGTGAAATATCTTGGACTATTACCCCTCTCCTTTTTCTTTCTCCCATTCCATTTCCCTTTTTTTCCTATTGACTCCATTTTTACACCATATTTTATCTTCGAATTCAGCTTTCTCCTGTGCTTCAACTATAAAAGCTCTCTCTACCTGCTCTATTAACTGAGAAGGTTCATATGAGTATTATCAGTGTCATTTTTCTATGCAGGAATACATGCAGTTCATCCTCATTAAGTCCCTCATATTTCCCCCCTCTCCTCCAATCTCCATGCTTCACCTGAGTCCTGTATCTGAAGATCAAACCTTCTGTTCAGCTCTGGCCATTCCAAAAGGAACATTTGAAATTCCCCTGGTTCATTGAAAGTCCCTTTCTGTTATTTTCTTAAGAATAGCTAGAAAAGATATAACAGAATCACTCGCAGGCCTTGTCTGATTAGGCTCCCTCTATAATATAGCTAGGATTTGAAGGAAACCAGAGAAACCAGGGAGCAGAGATGAAGAGGAGAACATTCCAGGCTTAGGGAACAACCAGTGGAAGATTAATGGAGCTTAGAGATTGAGTATCTTGTTTGAATGATTGCAAGGTGTATGTATGTGTGTGGAGGTGTGTGTGGGTGGAGGTGGGATGTATGTGTAAATGCCACTAGAATGTCACTAGATTGAAGAATATATGTGAGTGGAAAGGTAGAAAAGGGCCAGGTTATCAAGGACTTTGACTACCAAAGGATTTTATATAAAAATATTTTATATTACATTTATATAAAATGATTTATATATAATTCATTTGGAGGTGATCACTGGAGTTTATTGAGTAGGATAGTGTCATGATTGAATCTGCTTTAGGAAGGCTAATTAGACAACTGAATTGAGGTCAAATTAGCATGATGAAGGCTTGGAGATCAAAACCAGGTTATTGCAGTAGTCTAGGTATGAGGTGATGAGGGTCTACACAAGATTGGTTGCAGGGAAGAGAAGGGAACATATGTGAGAGATATTGAAAAGGTAAAATTGAGAGGACTTGGCAACAGCCTGGATATGGGGGAATGAAGGAGGGTGAGGAGTGTGAGGATGATACCTGGGTTGCAAACCTGGAGAAGGATGGTGGTACCATCAAAGTAATAGGAAAGTTCAGAAATGGAGAAGATTTTTGGGACAAAGTTCACAAGTTCAGTTCTGAACAAGTTAAATAGGGTAATGCCTTGGGTTCTGTATTTATATCTTGGAGGAATGGATGAATTCCCCCAAAAAAGATAAATTGTTAGAGACTCCATCTTTTTTTTTTTGTATGACCTTAAGGAATCACTCAGCTTATAGACTATATGCAATTTACTTACTAGATCTCTAAAGGAAAAATGTAATCCAATTAACATCTTAAACAGCTGCAATTTAGCTTCTGAAATTTTGTCAGGGTTTGATTTTCCAGTCCCCCTGCACTCTCTGGTATTGTGTAGCTCTATTCTTTAAGTGGGGAGGCATCCAAAGGTCCTTTGAATAGAAGAGGGTTTCTCAGCACCCTCAGGTTTTAGAGCAAAGGAAGTAAAAAAAATGTCTTAAGGTTATCATAATATTACATCATCTCATCAAAATCACCTTATATCTCATGGCTCCTCTCCTCCAAGTCCACAGGTTGCAAACAAAATTCCTGGCTCCTGCTTAGGTAAACCTAGGTGTCTACTACTTCAACAGACCATCCACTGAAGATCCTCTGAGGGCATCTACTCTGTATATGTCTTATAAAAATAATTATTTACATATTTTATTTATTTTTTACATATTTACATATACACTTCTATATAGTTGCTTGCTGTTATCTTCTCCAAAATACTGTGAACTACTTGAGGGGATTTTTTTTTATTTCCAATGTTTATTAGTACAGTGCTGGCACTTAATAAATTCTCATTGATTGACTGAGAGACAAGTCAGGCATATTTCTCCACATTTCTTCCTAAATACCATCAGTCAAGAGAGAGACTTGCCAGTGATGCAGGGAAATGATGTAGAGAATTATGAATATAGCTTTAATGCTGTTAAAATCTTGTTAATTGTGGAGGGCTGTTTGCTCCTGAGATGTAAACTGATCCCCTGTTGATTGTATCCTGTTTCCCCTTGATGCTGTTGTTTTTATCTTGTCCTCCATTTCCCCCTTCACTTTAACTTTGGCCTAGATGCAAGCACCTTGGGTCAGGAAGAACCAGTATGTAGCTTGCCATTGGAAGATACCTGGCCCAAGGTGTAAGACTACTTCCCAAGCGCTACTCTCTGTCCAACCTACCATAGAAGGGTATTTAATAGGCAGCACTGCCCCTTCAAGCACTCTTTCTTCTTCCAGGCTCCCATCCAGAAGGATGGGGCTTTCTCATTCTCTTCCTTAATCCACATGGAGCATTGTGGACCTCTCACCATGTGGCCAGAGGCTGCCTGCCCTCTCTCTCTCTCTCTCTCTCTCTCTCTGTCTCTCTGTCTCTGTCTCTGTCTCTGTCTGTTTGACTTCATTTGGCCTGTCCTTAGGGTGCTTATTGATTTTCTTACTAATTTTGGCCAATGTACTTGTAAAAATATTTTGCCCTAATAAAATTCTGAGTTTTAATATCTCAGAGAATGTGTGAATTCCTTTGATTTTTCAGTAGCCTGAAATCTCTATCTTCAATCTCCAAATTTTTAAAAATTGGCAGTGATAGAGTGAGACTGACTCCTGACCCATGGAAACTTCTCTTTTAATGCATGGATTCCTACTCTTTACTCTTACCTTCTTTTGGCCCATAAGTTTCAAAGGATATAGGGGAAGACAAAGAAACACTAAAAAGATGAAGGGAAATTAGTTCAAAATACTAAAACATATATGAATAGAAATATCCATAAGATGATAAAAATATATACTTGGAATTATGAGCTAACACTATAGGCAATTTTAAAGAAATGTTCCCTCTAAAAACTAAAGTGAGGTAGAGTAGTGAGCAGAATGCTAGAACTGGAGAAAGGAGGACATTAATTCAAATCTGCCTTCAGATACTAACTGTATGACCTTGGGCAAATCACTAACCCCTGTTTACTTTAGTTTCTTTATCTGTAAAATGGGGGTAATAATAGCATCTATCTCCCAATACTGTGTTGAGGATGAAAGGAGATTATTTATAAAATACTTAACACAGTCTCTGGCATATAGTGAGGGCTATAGAAATGTTAGTTTATTTTAATTATTATTATTACTCTCATCACTCCTATTCAACAGTCTTAGGAATTTATTAGTAGCAGTAAAGCACAGCAAATAGATAAAAAGAATAAATATTGGCAATGAAGAAATTAAAACATTGCTCTTTTCAAAATGACATGATCTTAAATTAAAAAACAACTCTAGATACACAGAATAATTATCAAAAGAGGTAATAAATTACTTTAGCAAAGTGGCAGATGACTATAAATCCACAAAAGCAATCTGCATTTCTGTATACCATAGATGCAAAATAAATAAAAACTGATGGAAAGTGAAATTCAATTTGCAATAAGGTTGAAATTTATCATATGTTAGGATGGGAATTTATCAAGGCATACAGGTGACTTTTAGGGAGGGAACTTCAAAATGATTTGGTTGGAAATTAAGGAAGAACTGACTGTGAACTAGAGTCTGCTCATTGGGAAGCTATGCACATAGAGAAAAAAATGACAATACTTTCTCAATTCATTTATGGGTTTAGTGCAATATCAATGAAGATACCAACAGGCTATTTTGTGGAAATTGATTAGCTGTTATCACAAAAAAATTATATAGAAAAGTGGATAAGCAAAAACAAGAAATTATAGGAAAAAGAAACTAAGGAAGGTGAACTCTAAACAGATTTTTAAAATATATTATGAATTGATAATTGTGAAACTATCCTATCATAGAAAAATATAGAAACATTTCATTAATATAGCTAAGGGAACTCATAAATAGAACCAGCTATACATATTAAGTTAGGGTTTGGGTTATTGAATAGTGATTTCATATTTCAGAAATCACTGGGAAATGGAACCATTATTCAAAAAAATCTTTTGGGAAAATTGGATATATGCATGATGATCAATGGTTTAAGAACCATATCATAAACTAGTTTTTAGGGGGTTTTGGAGTAGAGTTGTGATTTGGGCTGTCCATATTTGACACCTTTATGACTCATAGAGTTGCCTAGAGCAATAGTGTCAAATTCATATAGCTATAGATCCCTGTCTGTCACATTTTGACTTAGAAAAACCACAAATTAATATTATGTATGTTACATTTTCATTTATTTTGTAAACATTTCCTAAATTATATTTTGATCTGGTCCCAATTGTTTTGGGGCAAGTGGCTTGCAGGCCATGAGTTTAATAGTTCTGTTAAGAACACTGAAGAGATTAAGTATCAAATATTGGATCTGAATTCTCATCTTCCTGTCTTCAAGGTCAGATCCCTAGTGATTATACATTACTACAATATAGAGGTATATCAAAATGCAACAGTCAGATTAAACTATGCTGGCTAACCACAAACCAGCTAATAGGACAAACTGGATTTGTACTCTACATATAAAATAATCATAAAAATGAATAATATATTGGTATCAGTTATGGATGCATTCAAAACATTAAAAATGAAGGGATGAGGTGGCTAGGTGGTGCAGTGGATAGAGTACTGGCCCTGGAGTCAGGAGTACCTGAGTTCAAATCCAGCCTCAGACACTTAACAGTTACCTAGCTGTGTGGTCTTGGGTAAGCCTTGTAAAAAAAAAATGAAGGGATAGGAGAATTTTCCTGTAATAGGATAAAAAATGACTATTGTATCTTATCCCTATTGCTACACACTACATTCTTTGATTCTTTATCTAGATGGAAATATATAAATCAAGGTTTAGTCCTACTGCCTTGGATCTCTTACCCAAAAAGAGGTCCTGATGGGTCTAATTTCTCTCCCCTAATAGAATAAAGCTTTTTGTTTTTAATCTGTATGAGTTCTTTGGTATTTTTTTGAGTTAATAGTGGTTGCAAAACCTCTGTGACTCTGGTCATTTGTTACTAAAGTTGACAAAGTATATATATATATATATATATATATATATATATATATATATATATGTCCAAGTATTATATGCAATGACAAAATTTTAGAAGACTTTAACTGGAGGAAGAGAAAAAAATGGGAGAGACATGACAACTGTCTCCAAATATTTGAAAAGCTTATCATGTACAAGAGGAAATAGACATATTCTATTTGACCTATGCCAAAAGAAGAGAAAAGAATGAAAATTACAGTGTCAAATTTAGATTTGATGTCAAGAAAACAATCTCTAACAATTACTATTATCCAGAGGTAGGGTGTACTGCCTTTGGAGATTTGTGGTCTTCAAAAAGTTACTGAATGATCTCTTGTATAGAGTGTTATGGTGGGGGAATTCCAGGAGCATAAGGGTAGGAAGAGATGAATTGCTGAAGCTCCATTAAAAGCTGATATTCTGTTGAAACATACCTATTTAAAGCAAGGTTCTTCCCCATTCTGATTGATATATTTAGGATGGTAAATTGGGCCATATTTTTTCTCAATTCTTACCCAACACCTAGTCGTGTGGGTATGGTCTCAGATAAACTGAGACCTGAGAGAAACCTTAATATAAAAAGACCAAGGTCACCCAATGCATCTTGGGCTATCACCAGTCCCCTTGACCTTTGTCTTGTCACTGTACTCCAAGGAAAGAGAGAGGCTAATGACGTTGCCTAGCTCAGCCTCACTCAAATCCATGTCATGCACAAGTCAAGACGTGCTAATGTTGCCATTGGTCCTCTTTGAGAAAGATAAATAATAACAACAACAGCCTATTTAGGTATTTTGAGGCAAGATTTTTTTTTTTTTTTAGGTTTTTGCAAGGCAAATGGCGTTAAGCGGCTTGCTCAAGGCCACACAGCTAGGTAATTATTAAGTGTCTGAGACCGGATTTGAACCCAGGCACTCCTGACTCCAGGGCTGGTGCTTCCTTCATCCACTGCACCACCTAGCCACCCTCTAGAGGCAAGACTTTTTGAGGTTATTTATTATCGGAATGTAGAAGACAGATTTTAGCTTTTACATTAAATACAGTAAACATGAACATTGAATACAGTGGAATTACCTATAGGTTTTACTTGAATTCTAGTGGAGGTAGAAGAATTTAAGTCATTGTTCTAATAAAATATAAATACTCCTGCCTTGTGAAACCAGAAATACACAGCTTTTAAATATGATACTATTTATAAATGTGTAGGTTTGGAGGAATTTTAATAATTCTTTCCTTCATTTCCTGTGCCATTAAGATAGATTCTTTCAAGTTTATGACTCTTTTTTGGAGTAGTTAGCAATCAATTAAATGGAAGAAATGATTGGAAACAAAATTTATGAATTTCATTTCACAAAGGTAAGAGGAATTTACATATATACAAGCAAAGAAAGAATTTTGTGAACAAAGTAACAAGAATGAAGGGGAATAATATAATAAATGACTATAATGATATAACTGAAAATATACTAAAAATCGTTGAACATGAATGATTTGCCTTGGTCTTAAAGACATTATTTTAGGACAAGATTAGTTCAGGACAATCCAGTGATTTAGGATGAAAATTAAAATGTATAGAAGTATGGACTATAAAATTAATAAATAACAAATTTCCTTAGAATGAGCTTAAAAATGATACTATTCCTGAAGTTAAAAATTCTACTAAACTTATTACTTTGCTGTAAGAAATTATATAGAGGATGGTTTCAAAGAAACCTGAAAAACTCATATGAATTGATACAGAGTAAAGTGAGAACCAAGAGAACTACTTAATCATTACAATGTTGAAAAAAACAAATAATTGTGAAAGTCTTATGAACTTCCATCAGCACAATGATCAACCATAATTCCAGAGAACTCATGATGAATTATGCTATGCACCTCCTGACATAGAAGTAATGGATTTAGGATACAGACTGATACACACACACATTTTAGATGTGGCAAAATTGTTTCCCTTGAATAGTCACATTTGTTTTTTTAAAAAGTCTTTAGGCTTTCTAATTCTTTATCATTAAGAGAGGAGAGTGTGAAGCAGAGAAGGTGGAAAAAATAGAAGAGAATGATTTTTTTAATTTATCCCCTTCCCCTCCCTCCCATCCATCCTTCTCAACTGATAAACATGGAACTTTCCCGGAAAGGATTTAGGATTTTGGGGTCAATTTAAAGTTACCCCATGGTGATAAACCAACTTTCCTAGGTGAAACTCTTCTATGGTCCTCTCTGTTCATAGGGCTATCCTAATTGAGATTTAGTCAAAATTTTTAAGTGTCCCTTTCAAACATAAGGCACAACAAAATTTTTCCAGGGGTCATTCTTCAATAAGTAACAACCTATTGGTGGTTCAAGAAAATTTCCTTTGTGTTCTTACACTAAAAGATACCTTGAATTTCTTTGACAAATCCCTTGCTTTTGTAAAGGCAATTTGGAATTTCAGATTCACTGATGACAGGACAAGTAGGTTCAGTTGGAGCTAAAATAAAATAGGATCAGTTAAGTCCTGAACTAGTGTGAGTCTCCTAAGAAAAGGTTTTTGGGATTAATTTCTTGAGGTTTGCCAGCAGGCCAGCTTTATTCTATGTACCCGCAGACCTCCTTAAGGATTTCACAATAAGTCAATCAGTTTAAGTCTTCTTAAAATGAGAAAAAATGACACAAACATTTATTAATTAGACACCAGTATTTTACAAACTTGGGCACAATATCAATACTTGAAAGAATTCAGTAATATAGCTGGTATCAGGGCTTAGATATTTACTGAATCCTTGTGTGAGAAATAGAAGCCTTAAAATAATTTGGAGGAGGAAAGTAAGATGAGGTGAGATAGACATAATAAAATATAATGTTGGCTTTATTTACCATCATAGAAAGCATCCTATCCCATATGAGTGATGAGTTAACTTCTGGGAAATCCCCAGAAGTCTCATGAGTCATTTGCATGGATTTTTAAATAGAATTTTTACTGAGCCAGTCTCTAACCTGGGCAAAACAGAGCAGACCAGAGACAGAGTGCCAGTAATCAATTAGTGGTTTAATTGATTACTTTCATTACAAGGAGCAGATTTGCAAGTCTGAATTGCTTCATTTTGTTGTAGTGGAAACAGATTATATACATGATAATAAGTGGGAAGGGAAGAAGAAGAAGGTTATTTTGGGCGCTTGATTGATTTTCTTAGTATAAACCCACTAGTGCAGGACAATACAATTACAGCAAGTTTTGGGAGCTGTGATCAACCAAGTAGCACAAAAAACAGGTGTCCTTGAGTCCCATGGTAATGATTAAGTTGATTGTTTAATTTTGGGGGTACTTCATTATTTTTCTTGGGTTCAGAAAAGCTTATATTGATTTATTTCACTTAACAGTCAAGTATGGTCAAGGAACGAATGCAGGTTTCTCAGGATTAATGAATCACTCCAGGTTGCTTTGTTCTCCGATTCCCAGGCCAGATTCTACTTGGGAAAAGAATCTCTTGAAACTAAATTATTAGTAATTTCATTATACATATTAGATTAAGCAATATGAAAATCATAAGTCTATTTTAACAGATATTTGGACTGAGTTAGGAAGTGTGGGTTAGTTTGAAGAACTGTAAGGAGGAAGGGTGATGATGGTGGCAACTCAAGTTTTTTGTTTTTCATGAAAAATGGGCATCCAAAGAAGAGAATCTTAGGAATTGGGAAGCACTTCTGTATGAGGTCATAATCACTTTTTTTTGTGGTGAGAGTTATAGGGGTGAGTGGTGTATAAAAATAATTTGGTTGCATGTTTATTTTCTGCTGAATTATCTGGCTAATCTATCTAAATTAAAATTTGCTATTTGATTTGTGGTTCCTTCATGATCTTTGAATATATAATACACTAAATGGGAACTTGAGTTGTGATTTATATAATTAATTACTCTGTGTTCCACACTGAATTAAGAGGTACCTAAGGATCTCACACTTGAAAAGGTAAAGAGATTCTCTTCACTATTTATGAGTCTTGGAATATTTGTTTGCTATATAAATTTTTGGATTTAATTTAATACTTTGAAATTTTCCAAGAAAGGAGGGAAATATCTAACTTTAAGGTTTTATAATTTTACTTACGATAATTGGTCCTACAGCAAAGATAGGGGAGAAAAGGAAAGCAGTTTGAGCCTGGGATTATGCCAGTCAGATCATTAATTTCTATTTCTGTTTCTCAGTATCTTGAGATTTCATCATAGGAAGAGCAAAAAGCATTGTACCCAAGGTCGTACAGCTAAGTGAGTACTGAGTGTCTGAGATCAAATTCAGGTCCATCCTGATTCCAGGGCTGATGCTCTACCACTGCACCACCTAGCTGACCTACCCAGGTACCCTACCAATTCTCTTGAATGGAAATGTTGGTTGCTAAGGTGCTACCAATCTCTAGCTTTCTTAATCTTTGGCTGATTTACCCTAGCTTTTACAGAGATCATCTACCTAAAATGAGGTTCAATTTCAGATTCTCTGTATCCCCTGAGGCAACAGATATTATGACTACTGAAAAAAATAAATTTCTCTTGACACATATTAATGCTTAAGAGAAAATGCCAAAAAATTGCAAGAGATAAATTATTATTCCTCCCTTCCTTCTGTGTTTTAGCTGGCTATTTTGTTAGTAACAATAACACCTTTGACAACAAATAACAGAGTTTTCAACCAGCTTCCTAAATACTGCATATCTCTAAATGAAGTTGAGGGACCTTCTATAATGAGATAATTAGTTAAATGCAGCTTAATTGGATATAACATAGGGAGATAATGAAAGGGGAAATTCAAGAAAATTATTCATATAAATGCATCTAATTAGGAGAGCTAAATTATGACAAACCCCATCACACATAAATACACACACAGTTCAAAGATAAACTATATACATTACTTCAGATGAATTCAAATCTTCTTGGTTCTTATCCTGCTTCTCAGGTAATAAGCATTTATTAGCTATTCACTATTTGCCTGACTGGGGCAGCTAGGTGCCAGGCCTGGAGTCAGGAAGACCTATGTTCAAATTTGACCTCAGACACTTTCTAGCTGTGTGATTTTGGGTAAGTCACCTCTCATGTTTGTCTCAGCTTCCTCATCTGTAAATGAATCATAGAAAGAAATGGCAAACTATGACAGCATCTTTGCCAAGAAAACTCTAAAAGGATTCATGGAAGAGTTGGACATGGCTGAAAATGACTAAACAACCACAAAAATGAGCCTGATACTATCTTAAGAACTGAGAATTTAAATACAAACAAAAGGAATGACAGTGACTTCCTCATGGGGTTTACATTCTAGTAATGGGGAAAAAAGACTTAAAAGGGAGCTGAAAAGAGCTGTGACTAGGAGGGATATAATGAGAAAGAGTTATAATAGTTTTATTTCTGCTGTAGTAGCAGAAATGTTTGTCAACTGATTCCATTTTTATTTTAAGCCTCCATTTTGTTATTGAGTTGTTTTGAACAAATTGTTTTTCTATAACAAGGTGTGTATAACTCACCATAAGTGTATTCTTTAAAAATTTCCCCTTAATTACACATAAAAACAATTTTCAACTTTCATTTTTAAAAAATTGAGTTCCAGATTCTCTCCTGTCCTTTCTCCTCTTTCTTCTCATTGAGAAGGCAAGCAATTTGATATAGATTATACATGTACAGTGATGCAAAATATATATCTGTATTAGCCAAGTTGCATAAGAAAAAAGCCCCCCAAAACCAACCCCCAAATTAAAATAAATTTTAAATAGAACTTCTGACTGTGCCCAGACTCCATCAGTTGTTTCTCTGGAGGGGGATAGCACTTTTCAAAATAAATCCTTTAGAACTGTCTTTGGTTATTATATTGCTGAGAATAGCCAAGTCATTCACAGTTTTGATCATCATACAATATTCCTATTGCTATATACACTGTTCTAGTTCTGCTCACTTCACTTTGCATCTGTTCTTGTCTTCTCAATTGGGGAATGATATATTCTTGTACATTTGATTCTTTTTTCTATATATTTGAGAAATGAGTCTTTTTATCAGGGAAACTTGCTGTAAAATTTTTTTCCACAGTTATGATAACTAAGTGTGCATTTCCCTCCATCCAATTCTCCCCACTGTTTTTTTAAAATTTATTTTTATTAAAGATATTATTTGAGTTTTACAATTTTCCCCCAATCTTGCTTCCTTCCCCCACCCCCACCCCACAGAGAGCACTCTGTCAGTCTTTATTTTGTTTCCATGTTGTACCTTGATCCAAATTGGGTGTGATGAGAGAGAAATCATATCCTTAAAGAGAACAGAATTCTCAGAGGTAACAAGATCAGACAATAAGATATCTGTTTTTTTTCTAAATTAAAGGGAATAGTCCTCGTACTTTGTTCACACTCCACAGCTACTTATCTGGATACAGATGGTATTCTCCATTTCAGACAGCCCAAAATTGTTCCCAATTTTTGCACTGATGGAATGAGCAAGTCTTTCAAGGTTGAACATCACTCCTATGTTGTTGTTAGGGTATACAGTGTTTTTCTGGTTCTGCTCATCTCACTCAGCATCAGTTCATGCAAATCCCTCCAGGTTTCCCTGAAATCCTGTCCCTTCTGGTTTCTAATAGAACAATAGTGTTCTATGACATACATATACCACAGTTTGCTAAGCCATTCCCCAATTGAAGGACATTTACTGGATTTCCAATTCTTTGACACCACAAACAGGGCTGCTATAAATATTTTTGTACAAGTAATGTTTTTACCCTTTTTCCTCATCTCTTCAGGGTACAGACCCAGTAGTGGTATTGCTGGGTCAAAGGGTATGCACATTTTTGTTGCCCTTTGGGCATAGTTCCAAATAGCTCTCCAGAAGGGTTGGATGAGTTCACAGCTCCACCAACAATGTAATAGTGTCCCAGATTTCCCACATCCCTTCCAACAATGATCATTATCCTTCCTGGTCATACTGGCCAATCTGAGAGGTGTGAGGTGGTACCTCAGAGAAGCTTTAATTTGCATTTCTCTAATAATTAATGATTTAGAGCATTTTTTTCATATAGCTATGGATTGCTTTGATCTCCTCATCTGTAAATTGCCTTTGCATATCCTTTGACCATTTGTCAATTGGGGAATGACTTTTTGTTTTAAAAATATGACTCAGTTCTCTGTATATTTTAGAAATGAGTCCTTTGTCAGAATCATTAGTTCTAAAGATTGTTTCCCAATTTACTACATTTCTTTTGATCTTGATTACATTGGTTTTATCTGTGCAAAAGCTTTTTAATTTAATATAATTGAAATCATCTAATTGGTTTTTGGTGATGTTCTCCAACTCTTCCTTAGTCATAAACTGTTCCCCTTTCCATAATTCTCCCCACTGTTTATCCTTCTCTCTCTCTGTCTCCCTCTGTCTCTCTGTCTCTCTCTGTCTCTGTCTCTCTGTCTCTCTCTCTTCACCTCCTCCAAAGTGTTTTGCTTTCTGACTACCACCTCCACCAATCCATTCTCTTTTCTATCATTTCCCTTGTTTCTCTTATTCTCTCTCCCCTCCTATTTCCCTGTAGAATATATTATCCAACTATATCCAACTGAATGTGTATATCTTTTTCCTCTTTGAGCCAGTTTTGATGAAAATAAGTTTCAAATATTGTCTTCCACCTTCTGTCTTATCTTCTACTATAAAAACTCTTTTGCATCTCTGTTTTGGTAAGGTAATTTACTTCATTCTACCTCTTTCTCTCCCTTCTGAGTGCATCCTTATTTCTCCCTGCTTAATTTTATTTATTTATTTTTTTAGATATCAACTTATTATATTCAATTCACACCCTACCCTCTGTCTAGATATTCTGCTTTTTAATTGTCCTAATAACACACTTCTTTGGATCTACAACTATCATCTTCCCATGAAGGAATGTACATAGTTTTATGTTTTTGATTCCCTTATTATTTCTTTTCTCTGTTTACTTTTTATACATCTATTTTTTTGGGTGGGGTACAAGGCAATGGGATTAAATGACTGGTTCAAGATCACACAAGTAAGTAAATATTAGGTGTTGAACTCAGACCCTCCTGACTCCAGAACCAGGTGTTCTATCTGCTGAGCCACCTAGCTGCCCCTTCTGTTTACCTTTTTACGCTTCTCTTGAATCTTGTATTTGAGAGTCATATTTTCTATTCTTTATGACATTTTTTCATCAAAAATACTTGAAAAGTTCTTGATTTCATTAAATTTCAATTTTTTCAACTTGAAGGATTATATTCAGTTTTTCTGGGCAAATGATTTTAGCTCCTTTGCCCTCCAGAATGTCATATTTCAAGTCCTCTAGTCCTTCAGTGCAGAAGTTGCTAAATTATGTGTTATCAACTCAATGATATTTGAATTCTTTCTGTCTGCCTGCACTATCTTCCCCTTGACCTGGGAGCTCTGGAATTTGCCTATAATATTCTTGGGACTTTTCCTTTTGGGATCCTTTTCAGGAGGCAATTAATGGATTTTTTTCCATTTCTATTTTATTCCCTGGTTCTAGGATATCAGTTTTCCTTGATAATTTTTGAAATTTGATGCCTAGGCTCTCTCTCTCTCTCTCTTTTTTTTTTTATCATGGCTTTCAGGTAATATAGTAATTCTTTTTGTTTTTGCTTTTGCAAGGCAATGGTAGGTTAAGTGACTTAGCCAAGATCATATAGCTAGGTTATTATTAAGTATATGAAGCGGCATTTGAACTCAGGTCCTCTTGACTCCAGGACTGGTGCTCTATCCACTTTGCCACCTGGCTGCCTCTTAGTATTATTTTCTTCAGCATTTTTGTGCCCTCTTTACCGAGTTGTTGATTCTTTTTTCTTGATTTTCTTGTGTCATTCTCATTTCTTTTCCCAGTTTTACCTCTACTTCTCTGATTTTTCAGAGTTTTTTGAGTTATTTTGACTTTTAGCTTTATATTTAAGTTGGACTCTGTTCCTGGGATGGAAGGGACACTGTTCCAAAGCTTCAGATTTTTTGTGCTTCTTTTCAGACCTAGTTCTGGGAGCCTGCAAGTTCTTTCAAGGTAGTATGATCTACAGAAGATGTGGTCTGTAAATGACCACAAGAACTTTTCTCTGCCCTGGAACAGGGTCCTTGTACTCCTGTGGCCACATGCTCTAGTATATGGGGGTCCAACCTTTTAGCTCTTCTGAGCTATATTGCCCAACAAAACTAGTCAGGTACTTCATAGAGAACTTAATATTTATTTTTTACTATACCATAGCCCATATTGCCAATGAGTATAATAATAAAATGCATGAATGGGTTTTGAGTTGTATATACCTGCTCTAGTGTTTTAGTTTCTCCTCTTCCTTGCTTTGGGACTATGTTGAGTACTGGGGTATCAGCAAAGGGTCCCCTGAAATCTTCTTCTGATCAGTTGACTGATCCTTTTTTCCATTTGTACCCTGAGAACTAAGGAAGCCATTACTACCAATTCTCTCATCCCCAATGCCTGCTGCTGTCTTTTGGGACTTGTCTGTGCTGGCTCAGCTTGCTTTGGATTGTACTCCACTCTCACTCCAGTAAGACAGATCTTTTTTATTGATTTTCTAAGGTGTCTGTGGCTGAAAAATTATTTTATCCTTTTTGTTGGTTTAGTTGCTCCAGAATTTTTTTTGAAGCATTATTTTAACATTGTTTGGAGTGAGATTTGGGAGGGTTCAGTTGAGTCTCTGCCTTTATTCTGTCATCTTGGTTCTACCCATAGCATATGTGTTTTCTTAAATAACTGATCAACAAATGTGAACTCTTGAGTCTCATCTGGAAGAAGTTTATCAAAGCCTCAAAGAATACGATTGACTTTTTTAGTTCGGATTTGTATTTTTTAGAGTACTATATTATTTACACACTTAGATTAATAAAGTTTGCTTGCTTACATTGAAAAAATTCAATTCTAATTAGTGTTGACTATAAAGCACATATAATGTTAAATTGGCTATGAATAGGCACGAAATTATATGAAGGGAAGAACACGTGAGTGTCTGATGGTGAAGTCCAAAAAAGTTAAAAGGAGAACTGAGAGGAGATTGAAGGATGACTATCATGGCCCTCTCTCCAAAACGAAAGCCTTAGAGTAGGAGAAAGGCCAGTGTGATGGAAAGATGCTACTGGGTGAGAAGGTTCCAGATGCTGAGAGAAGTTCTAAAGTGAGAAGGTTGAGGGATGAGGGACAAATCAGAACTACAACCAGGAGAGGATTAAAAAAAATCCTTAGAATTAACAAAATAGAACCAAATTATTGAAGGAGCCAGAAATTATGATTTTGTTCTGTAACCCTGAATATCAGAAATTCAAGAGCAAAGCACTTAACATATATTTTTATGCATAAATATATATTTATTTATACATATATATATTATATGCATATATTTGTCCAGATTAATAAAGTAATTATTAGTAAATATTAGACTCAAATGGGCAAATCTTCTATACCTTCTGAGATGAATAGGGAAAGAGAGGGGAAACTATTTCTCTTTCCTGAGGTTAGATGGGATGGATAAAGTATTCCTATGTCTTGTCTTGGCATGTTGGTATAGAGATGGTATGGTATAGAGATGGCTGGTATAGAGATCTCTTTCCTTCTCTTTAGGAATGGGCCATGATCACTGTTATAAATGGCTCATAATTATAAGAACTTAGTTTGAGAGCACCGACCCTGAAGTCAGGAGGAACTGAGTTCAAATATGACCTTAGACACTTAATAATTACTTAGCTGGGTGACCTTGGGCAAGTCACTTAATTTCCATTCCTTGTAAAAAACAAAAAAAAAAAAAAGAAAAAAACAGTCTGGAGTGATAAAATAGCTTTTTATTAATTAACTCCCCCTCCCCCCAGCAGAAAAAGATCCTTGAACTGTGACAATGTCGAGTCTTATATACAGTTTGAAAGACTTTATCCTCCTCTCTAAACCAGCCATTGGTCTGAATAGTCAGTTACAGTCTAATCAACACTGCTCAGCTCATACAACTTCTAATGTTTTCCCTGCCCTGGTCATTATGCTGATGAGCATAGGGAGAGTATTTAGTAATATGTATAAACTTCATAAAGCAAGCACTTGTAGAGATCAGGGACCCTAGGTCAACTCAGGACTAGATGGAGCTGATCAGGATGGGAGATCTCTCCCATTTCTGTGATTGGTTGGGGTCAATTCCTTTGTCTCCCCTCTTGTCTTACTTTCACTTACTGTGGGTAGGCTTGATATCCACAGGCAGACCTCAATCTTTGTAATGTATATTTTTTAAATTAATAAGCTCTTACATTCTGTGGAAACCAAATGCCCTATATTCCTCAAAGTCACTTTGAGAGTTTTATGAATTGCTGTTGATAACCTTGATAACCTTCAAATTTTTCTTTAGGTTAATAAGAAGTCCACTCTGGGACAATGGGATTCTCTGAACCCTGGGCAAGTCAGTTTGCACATATACAAGGAGATTTCCCAGGAGGGACACAGACCTTGGTCCTATATGTATGGGAAGTCCCCTGGGGAGGTAGTTGGGACTTTTAGTGCCGTCTGGTGGTTTCTACAAAAATTGTAACCTGAGGAACAAAGCATTGACTCTCACCTGCCATTTTGCCTCTCACCCAGTTAAAAACAGGGGCTTTGTGCAGAGAAAATCCTGTAGCCCTGTTACTTACTATGAAGTATTTGCTTAATAAAATATTGTTGTAGGGGAAATTGATTTTGCACAATGAACCATATTTTACTAGGTGTTTGGAAATCATCTACCTTCTTCCTTTCATTTGTATGTCCAAATACAGGGAGAAAACTGTTACTTTGTAGACTCCCACCATCACTTTTGTATTACTGCTTGTATGAAATCCCACAATATTCTTCTGGCTAGGTTCAGAGTAAAAAAAATCTGGATAGGCAATCTCATTGTTAAGTTACCAAAAAATTCCTTTTCTCTTATAAATTTAATACACAGCAATATTTTGATATTCAGAACAGAAGAAAGTATTATATATAAACCTATGAACTTCTATTCAGTCTAGCCATCATCCACCATGCTGTTGTACATTTTTCTACAGGTGCACCAGCTTCTAACCTGGAGCCTTATTTTCCTGACCCATGAGAGTTCAACCTAAGGAGGTACAACCAGACTCACCAAGAAATTGTATATTCCCCTTCCATTTTTACCTTTTGCTTTTTAAAAACCTAACTTATATAATGACTAAAATAATATAATAGAATTTAATTAAAAAAACTTTTAAATAAAATATTGGAAAACAACTTTGAAAGACATAAGAAAGCTGACCAATTCAATTACTAAGAATAACTACATAAGACCAATGACAAAATGTTATTGGTCAAAAAAAAAAAGAAATATTTTTTAAACTAACGCTACTATTCCTAAAAAACCCATTAATTTTCCAATGATTTCCTATAGCATTCCTTTAACTTCCAGATCAAAACACCTTCTCTAGTTATTATTCCTTTATATGGTTGTCTTCTCCTATTAGAATGGAAGCTTCTTGAGGGCAGAGACTGTCTGGATTATTGTATTTGTGGCTTCAGTTTAGCACAATGCCTAAGAAATGTTTTAAAATTTATTTCTATTCTATTCTATTCTATTCTATTCTATTCTATTCTATTCTATTCTATTCTATTCTGTCAAACAATAGTAATAAAATTGTCTTGTGTATGGACCTCCTGTTCTGAACCTCTTTCTGATTTTTTCTCACAAATGCATTCTTGGAAATGTTTAACATCTTCCTACTTTCCATCATTAAACGATTCACCAACTCCTTTTTTCCTAATAGAAGCCCTTGCTTGTAACAAGTAAGTATAGGGGACAGGCACTAGATGATTGATATCTCCCTCTACTAAACTATCAGAGCACAATTGGAATTTAAATCTCCCTGGCTATAAGACCTGCTCTATTCACAATGCCATGCTATTTTTCAATAAAGAAGTATGATGAAGAAAAGTATTGAGTCTGAAAATGTATGTCTCATTCTGCAACTCTAGTTCAGGACTTTTTTTTTTGCCAATAGGTGATAATCATGTTTCATCATTGGTCTTCTGAAGTTATGATTATCCATTGAATTGATCAGCTTTCTTAAGTATTTCAAAGTTGTTTTACAGAATGTTATTTAAAAATAAAAAAATTAAATTCCATTATATTATTTTAGTCATTATATAAATCATTCTGGTTCTATTCATTGGACTCCTGTTAATGGACTAAGAAAATCTAAAGGTGGAGGAGAAATGTGCTCTTTTGTCTTAAAAGCAACTAGAGATGCTGAACTAGTTCTACTGAAGAATGTCCAAGGAAAATTAGGAAGCAGAGAATGGGAAGGACTTCTGAGGGAGCAATTTCCTTCAATTTCAAAACAGCCTGTTTTAGCAAAAATTGTATCTATCTGCATAATCAGTATTCTGTAGAATATCTGAAAGAAAATTAAATGCATTGTAGATTTTTTTTGGAAGGGCAGAAATTATTCCAAACTGTAATATTTTACATGCAAGTTAGGAAACATAGCAAAAGGTTAGTAATTAAAATATAAACAACTCAGTTCTCACCTTCTGGCTTTCCAGAGCACATAAGCATCCTGTAGACTCAAGAAAAGAAACTTCTTGCCTTTCTTCAATAAATAAAATCATCTTTGCCTAATAGCAGCATGTAAATTCATTGCCATTGTTCATGTCAGTTTTTTTTAATAAAAAGGAAATAAAAGTTTATATTTAATTTATTCAAAAGAATAGATTTTGTCCCATTCAAAGTAACCTCAGACAATATAAAATACCTGGGAGTCTATTTGCCAAGGCAAACTCAGAAACTTTTTGAAAACAATTATAAAACACTTCTCACACAAATTAAATCAGATTTAAATAACTGGGCAAACATCAACTGCTCATGGATAGGTCTAGCTAATATAATAAAATTGATAATTTTATCAAAACTAAACTACCTGTTTAGTGCCCTACCAATCAAAATTCCAAAAAATTACTTTAATGAGTAAGAAAAGTTGTAAGTAAATTCATATGGAGAAATAAAAAGTCAAGAATTTCCAGAGATTAAATGAAAAAAAGTGCAAAAGAAGGTGGCTTAGCCCTACCTGATCTAAAATTATATTATAAAGCATCAATCATCAAAACTGTCTGGTATTGGCTAAGAAATAGAGTGGTGGACCAGTGGAATAGACTAGGTGCAATAGCAGGAAACGTTTATAGTAATCTGCTGTTTGATTAACCCAAAGAGTCCAGCTAATGGGATAAAAACTCTCTCTTTGATAAAAACTGCAGAGAAAATTGGAAGTTAGTATGGAAGAAACTTAGATTAGACCAACACCTCACACCCTATACCAAGATAAGATACAGATGGATACAGGATTTAGACATAAAAACAATACTATAAGCAAACTAGAAGATCAAGGACTAGTTTACCTGTCAGATCTATGGAAAGGAAAGCAGTTTATGACTAAGGAAGAGATGGAGAACATCACTAAAAACAAACTAGATGATTTTGATTACATTAAATTAAAAAGCTTTTGTACAGACAAAACCACTGTAACCAAGATCAAAAGAAATGTAGTAAACTGGAAAACAATCTTTACAACTAATGTTTCTGACAAAGGACTCATTTCTAAAATATACAGAGAACTGAGTCAAATTTAAAAAAAAGAGCCAATTTCCAATTGACAAATGATCAAAGGATATGGAAAGGCAATTTACAGATGAAGAGATCAAAGCAATCCATAGTCATATGAAAAACTGCTCTAAATCATTACTTGTTAGAGAAATGCAAATTAAAGCTTCTCTGAGGTACCACCTCACACCTCTCAGACTGGCCAATATGGCCAGAAAGGATAATAATCAATGTTGGAAGGGTTGTGGGAAATCTGGGATACTGTTACATTGTTGGTGGAGCTGTCAACTCATCCAACCTTTCTGGAGAGAAATTTGGAACTACGCCCAAAGAACAACACAAACGTGCATACCCTTTGATCCAGACTACTGGGTCTATACCCTGAAGAGATGATGAAAAAGGGTAAAAACATCACTTGTACAAAAATATTCATAGCAGCCCTGTTTGTGGTGGCAAAGAACTGGAAATCAAGTAAATGTCCTTCAATTGGGGAATGGCTTAGCAAACTGTGGTATATATGTATGTCATGGAACACTATTGTTCTATTAGAAACCAGGAGGGATGGGAACTCAGGGAAGCCTTGAGGAATTTGCATGAACTGATGCTGAGTGAGATGAGCAGAACCAGAAAAACACTGTATACCCTAACAGCAACATGGGGGTGATGATCAACCTTGATGGACTTGCTCATTCCATCAGTGCAACAATCAGGGACAATTTGGGGCTGTCTGCAATGGAGAATACCATCTGTATCCAGAGAAAGAATTGTGGAGTTTGAAAAAAGACCAAGGACTATTAACTTTAATTTAGGAAAAAAACCTGATACCTTATTGTCTGATCTTGCTATCTCTTATACATTATGTTTCTTTCTTAAGGATATGATTTCTCTTTCAACACATTCAATTTGGATAAATGTATACCATGGAAACAATGTAAAGACTGCCAGATTGCCTTCTGTGGGGGGTGGAGGAGGGAGTAAGATTAGGGGAAAAATTGTAAAACTCAAAATAAATAAAATCTATAAAAATTAAAGAATAGATTTTGATGACAATTTGGGCTAGTGGATAGAGAGGTAGCTAATCAGGAATATCTGGGGTCAAATACTGACTCAGATCCATCAGTTCTATGGGACCCTGGACCAGTAGCTTAACTTCTCAGCACTCTTAAATAGCTCTCTGAGATTGTAAATTAAAGAGAAAGTGTCAGTCTAATCCTATTGTGTTTGACTGGACTTTCCTGGGTGAGAAAGGAGCAAGCATTCTGACCTTTGATTTCTCTATACCAAGGAAATTACAGATCCAGTCCTCTTTACTAAAACAGTAGTTGGGAACACTCTTGTTTTCTTTTTTTAAAAAAATCTGTTGCTTGTCTAAGAACTCTTTTCAAAGTTGTCATATTTTATAGGAACTTTAAAGTGAACCCTTCCGTGTTTGACTGGACTTTTCTGAGTGATTAAAGGAGCAAATATAGTGGGTCCATTGTCATTAGTAATTTAAAAGCTTCAGAAACAGTGGGATTGAAGGCAAAAGTAAAGGAAGAAGCGAAGTCAGGAAGCAATGTCCAAATAGTAGTAACCAGGGCTCCAAATTTGTCCTGGGAATGGACTGGCCTGTGAAAGTAACAGAATACCTTTTTCTCACTTGACCTATGGTGTAGGAGAATTTTGTCATGATTGTGATGGAGTGTAACAATAGCAGAACTGACAAAGAAACAACAAAGGAAATGTAAGACGAGAAGGAAAGAATTAGACATTCAGTCTAAATGCATTGGAGAGCTAGCAGCTTGGAGCGTGGATGAAAATGGTAGGGAACACATTGAGAAGATAATAGAATGAAAAGAACAAGGGCTTCAGGGGGGCCGGATGGGTTGAGAGGACAATTATACATTTAACTTTTCTACTTCAAGATGTTAATGCTTGGACTTTGGAGTGTGGTGTTTTTGGGTGTGTGATTTTTTTTTTTTTTGACTATAATAGGAGGACCAACTGCCTGCTGCCTAGCTCGGAAGAAAAAAGAGAAGCAGCTTATCCCAGGAGAAAAGACACTCAACTACAGCAAAATAGAAGCAGGGAAGTCTTGGAAGGATTGAGTATGACAGATCAGAATTAACATCAAGGTATTTAAAACAGTTCCACATCCTTGTTGGTTTCTGTACTATATAGTACAATAAAATGTTTAATGACTTGCTTTGGCAAGGAGGCAAAGAGCTAAATTTACACCTCTAATCAAGGTTTATAGTTTAATGTTATCCTGTCACTTTCTTTGAGATTTTTAAATTAGCTCATGAAACACTGAGTCCTTAAGTGTAGTACATGAGCTAACTAGAAAAAAGTGCTCTTTAGGGATTACAATGTAGTTAGAGAATAAAATATTTACTAAGAAGGAAAAAATCAAAACCACAAGTATGTGGTCATTATGTCACTATCTAATTATACAAATTCTATACACATGTTAAAGAATTTTTTAAACCTTTTCCCTCACCTCTTCCCCCTCACTTCCTTTATATCCTCTAAATAGTTGCTGGACAAGGGTACTGGGGGACTGTATCAAAGAGGTTGGGGTAAATGATTAGGTTAAGGGGGTTGAGAGATGAGGAAAGATTGATTTTTTGCTCAGATCATATTGACTCTCCAAAACTCTATTTTTTGGGGTTCAGAATCATAGAATCTCAGTTAGAGAGTATGTTGGAGACCATATATTTTCCACAATATTACCATGTGTGATACAGAGACATCATTATGAATACAAATGTATGATCGTCAGATGATTTTGAGATTCTTTCGACTTCTACATTCTAACTGAATTCTAATTTTATGACTTTGGTTGCTGCATTTCTCATGAACTCTTCTTCATTGCAATGGTTTTTCTCAGTTCTCAGGGAGGATCACTATGATTTCTCCACTAGGATAAGGCTCCTCTAGTTCATGTACTTATTTATCTAACAGTGGTACTATACTTTGGAACTTTAACCACAGATTGGTTGGTTCATGTCCTTTGTCATTGAAGAAGACCAAAATGACATCACTATGCCTTAGACAAATAAAAGTGTGTCCAACTATGGCTAATCAGACCAATATGAGCTCAGAATGCTCTGTCACAGATTTGACACAAATAGTTCATATGAACACCTGGGATGACTGATCTAGACTTTTGTATGTCATGTTTCCTTTGAGCTGTTCAATTTGGCCTTCCTCAAGAGGAAGGCCTTCATGCTGGGCAGACCTGTGCTTGTGTCTCCCATGCTGTACAATCAGTTCTAAAATTCTTCAATGAGACCTTCAGGGTGTCCCCTTATCTTGCTTATCCTGTGTGAGTTCTCCATAAAGTAGTTATTTTTGGAACGTATATCTGGCATTCTAACAATATGTCCAGCCCATTGTAGTTGCACTTTCTATAGTGATGTTGGAATGCCAGGCAGTTTACCTTGGGAAAAGATTTCAGTGTCTGATATCTTATCCTGCTAGGTGATCTTCTGAATTTTCCTAAGATGATTTAAATGGAAGTAATTTGGTTTCCTGACATGGTGCTGGTAGACTGTCCAGATTTCACAGGCATATAGCAATGAGGTCAACACAATGGCTCTATAGATCTTCAGTTTGATAGTCAGTCTAATACCCCTTCTCTCCCATACTTTCTTTTGGAGCCTCCCAAATACTGAGGTAGCTCTGTCAACCCCATCATCAATGTGTATCTCCTTGGAAAGGACACTGCCCAGGTAAGTGAACTTGTCCACAGTACTCAGAACTTCTCCATTTGATATAATTGATGGTTCCACATATGGTTGGTGTGGTGCTGGCTGATGGAGCATCTGTGTTTACTTGGTGTTAATTATTAGACCAGAATTAGCACAAACATCAGAGAATGGATTCATACTTTGCTGCATCTCAGCTTCAGAGGCTGCATTGAATGCACATGCACCAACACTCCCTCCACTTTTGTCTTGGTTTGTAGCCTTTTCAAGTTGAAGAATTTACTGTCAGTGAGGTAGCTGACTTTGAAGACATGCTCATCCTCAGTGGAGGTTTCTATATTTCCCCATCATTTTCACCAAATCAAAGTTTGCCAGTGTTCTGGCCCAGATGAACAAATGCAATGCTGTGTACCAGACCTCTTAAAGCTGTCTACTCTTTTTCTGCTCTACTGTTGCCAGCTGTGTGTTGGCTCAGTTTTCCCTCCAAATTAGCAACAACTGTTCTTGCTCAGAGAAACACTCTAATCTCTTGACATTAATTCTTCTAATATTCATTTGACCACTAGAGAATACTAGAAGGTATCAGAACAAAAAAGCAAGGGGATGGAACAGAATAAAGAAATACAGGGAGGTTCTGATGCCTGGGTGGAAAATTATTCTTTTTTTTTAAATAAAGAGTAGATTTTAAAAGTAGCAAAGATTCTTTCCTTTTCTTTCCCATCCTCCACTAGGATTTATTCTCAACTACCACAAATGAGGAAGGGATTATTCAATATTAATGTCCAATAAGTCTTTCACCAGGTTATTCAAGTCAGCATATAACAGTTCAACAGCTCTTCACACTTGTGATAACCACATTTTGTTCAGGGAAAAATGAGAATTTTCCTGGAATTATCCAGGTAATTGTCATGGCTGAATATTCCATTTCTGAGGCATTTGCATCTGTAGAATGAGGGTTTTAGATTAAGGTCCTTTCAAGGTCTAAATAGAGCCCAAATCATGTTAAATTTCAGGTTAATAATAAATTTCTATGTCCCTTAGTTTAACTTTTGTATCTCATAAGATAATAGATTTGAAGATAGAAAGAAGAGACATTTGATGTAATCTTGTGTGATCCCCTCATTTTATACATTAATGAAAATGAGATTCGTGTGAGAGATTAAGTGATTTGTCCAAGGTTTTAAAAGTAACAAGTATATAAACTGGGATTAAAACACAAATCCCTTCTTTCTAATCTAGTCCTTCTTTCCTTGAAGCTTGATGGTTCCTTTTTTGCCAAAAGTTATTGTTTTTTTTTAAAGGTTTTTGCAAGGCAAATGGAGCCAAGTGGCTTGCCCAAGGCCACACGGCTAGGCAATCATTAAGTGCCTGAGACCGGATTGGAACCCAGGCACTCCCGACTCCAGGGCCGGTGCTCCATCCACTGCGCCACCTAGCCACCCCAGTTATTACTTTTTTTTAAAAAACAAATCAAACTATGGCTTAATTAGCATCTCCTCCAAGAGATTTCCCCCTCTGTAATCTCTACTCTTTGACTTGTTTTCAGCCTCTCTCTTTATCTACTGGACAGCTTCTTACTGCCTACAGACATACCATTATTCAGCTCTGGTTTTTTAATTAGGAAATGTTTGAAAGTCCTCTATTTTGTTAAATATCCATTTTTTTTGCATTTTATTTTATTTTATTTTTTGCCAGGTAGTTGATTCTTGTTTGTAGTCCTCTTTTTTGCCTAAATTCTCCAGTTCTTTAAGGGGGAACTTGCCAAATCCTATGTAATTCTGATTAGCTCCATTATATTTGAATTGTTTCTTTTTTTTGATTGCTTGTAGTACTTTCTCCTTGATCTTTGTACTCTGGAATTTGACTATGATGTTCCTGGGAGTTTTTATTTTGGAATCTCTTTCAGGTGCAGATTGATGGATTCTCTCAAACTCTATTTTGCCCTCTGGTTATAATATATCAAGGCAGTTTTCTTTGATAATTTTTTGAAAGATATTGTCCAGGCTTTTTTTTTTTTTGATCATGGCTTTCAGGTAGGTCAAAAATTTTCATATTATCTCTCTCCTGAATCCATTTTCTGAATCAATTCTTTTCCCAATGAAGAATTTCACATTTTCTTCTATTTGTTTTTTTACTTTTTTGATTTCATTTTATTGTATCTTAATATCTCATAGAGTCATTAGCTTCTACTTCCTCAATTCTGATTTTTAAGGAATTATTTTCTTTAGAAAGCTTTTGTATGTCCTTTTCCATTTGTCCATTTCTTCTCTTGCCTTATTCTCATTTCTTTTCCTAATTTTTCTTTTATTTCTTTAACTGTCTTTTTGAAATCTCTTTTAAGATCTTTCAGGACTTCTTTTTGGGCTTGAACCCAAATTATATTGTTCTTTGAGGTCTCACATCTAGCCATTTTGACAGTGTTGTCTTCTTTTAAGTTTATATCTTGATCTTTCCTGTCACCATAGCCATCTTTTTAAAAAAATTATTTAAGACAATGGGGTTAAATGACTTGCCCAAGGTCACACAGCTAGGCAATTATTAAGTGTCTGAGATCAGATTTTAACTCAGGTCCTCCTGACTCCAGGGCTGGTGCTCTAGCCATTAAACCACCCAGTTGCCCCCATATAGCAACTTTATATAGTCAAACTTTTTTCTTGTTTTTTGCTAAATTTTCTGCCTTTTTTGTCACAGTGTTTTTTATGTGAGAGTTGGACTCTGGTCCTGCAATGTCCCAAGATTTCTGTGGTTCAGGGCCTTTACTGATGACTTTCACAGGGCTTCAGGGCTTAAACTTCTTGCCCTCACTGGAGGGGTGGTTCCCTTTCTGGCTTGTCATGTGGGAGAAGCCTCTCTGTTGGTCTCCCTGGGATTGGGGTTTTGCTTCTTGTCTTGCCTTAGAGTCTTTCTGTTGGCTGACCCTGGAGGAGGAACCTTATTGCTGGTCTTCCTTAGAGGTGAGGTCCTGCTACTGGGTTGCTATTGAAACAGAGTTTCTCTTCCTACAAGCTCCAGGGATGGGGTCTTGTTCTTTGTCAACCTTAGTTTGGCACTTCACTACTGGTCAGCAGTGGGTCACTGGGATGGGATCTTGCTTTGATGCACAAACTGCTCACCTGCCTAGGGATCTGCTGGTTTTCAGGAAGGCAGGGCCTCACTGGTGGATTGCTCCAGACTTAGAGACTTGCTGAAAGCCCCTGCTGCTCTTGGACCTCACTTCCCTACCACCCAGGGAGACAGACCTTTCCTATTGACTGGTAAGCTGCTTCTCTGCTCCTAGATCAATTCTGAGGCACTTTTCTAGTTGTTTGGAGGAGAATTTGGGAGGATTTCCTTATTCTTTATTTTACCATCTTGGCACTAGAGATCCACTTAGTCTCTTCTTGATATTACTCTTCTCCATTTGTTTCTCTATTTCCTACTCTCCCTCTTAAAATTCTCTTTCTTGCTTCCATTCCTTTCTATTTTCTTTTGAACGTCACATTTCTATATCTTGCTGTATTTATGTGAATGTGTGGGGGTGCATGCACATTTGTGTTCTATCTTCCTTTTTCCAGTTTATATGAAAGTGAGGTTCATAGGATGCCTGTTCTCTCTACATCTTTTTCCATATTTAAATAATTCATCTTATGCACCTCTGTTATATGATAGTGAATTCCCTCCCTATTCTCTTCCTTTCCTCCCCAGTATAAGTTTCTGTCTCTCCCATTTCTGTCTTCTTCTTAGACCATCAAAAAACAACCAAACCACAATAGGTCATCTGTCAGTTATATTTACTTTTTTTTTCTGGGATTCTTAAAGATATTAGGGTGCTGAGATTTATTTGAGAAAGTGATACTTCATCAGGATAAATGTAAAGTTATATCTGAATTTAAAATATGAATTATATAGATCAAAAAATTTAGTAAGAAAAGGACCCTGGAGATTTAGTGGCTTATAAACTCAATAATTTCATTAGTGTAAAATGACAACTAAAAGACCTAATGAGAGACAAGGCATTGTTATTCCAGAATAAGAGAAGTGATAGTCCCATTATCCTCTGTCCTAACTAAATTACACCTGAGTACTGTGTTCAATTCTGGCTGCCAGATTTTAGGAAGGATGTTCTCAAGAAAGGTGAATAGGATGGAAAGAAGTTGTTTAAGCCAGGTAATTATGATGCTCTGAGTCAGGCCTGACCCATGTTTGTTGGTTGAGGTTTGGGAAGAGAATGAACTGAGATATTCAAACTGTATAACACATAAAAGTAAGTTAACCCAATACTAACTTGGAAAAGCTATTTAGCAAAGATATAGTATTGGTTCATTTTGGCCCAGTTCTTCACCTTCATATTGGTCACAATAGCATATATGGCCATAGAAAGTCTACCGAGTCTAAGGAGTCCTGACTAATCCAGGACAAGGGTTTTTATTCATTAATCAATTGGGAAGGTTTGTGAGTGTTTGAATCTTAGTTTCTTGGATCATGTAAGTCTCAAGGAGTGTTTCATTGCCTTTTTAGGGAATAAGCTAGCCTGCATTGTAGTGATCTTTTGGTTATATATGGCAAATTTCTAGCTGTGCAGCAAAGTGTACTGGCATGGAACCCCAAGAGACTGGCAATAACTGTTTCTCCTATCACGATAATGGAAGAAACAGTCTTTGCACCTCAAAGGATTGCTGTTAGGAAAGCATTTTGTAAATATTAAAGTGTTATAGAATGTTTTGTGGTTGTTATAATTATGATGATGATTTGAAGAAACTTGGTATTCTTTGCTTAGAGAAAAAAAAGACAAAACATATCTTTTTTTTCAGGTTAACAGGTTACCATGCACAAAATATGTTAGAATTATTTTGCTTGTCAAAAAAAAAGGGATAACCAGAAGCATTTAGTAGAAACTACAAATTCAGGCCTGATACCAGGGAAAAAACTCTTAACAATGAAGATTACCTCCAAATGGAATGGATTACTGTGGAAGGTGGTGAGGTTCCCATTGGTAGAAGTCTTCCAGCTAAGGTTTGATGATGACATGTTAGGAATGCTACAGAGGGAATTTTCTGCTTCAAATCTGAGTTGCACTAAAAGCTTCTGTTGCCTTTTCTAAATCTGAGGTTCTATGCTTTTTGAAAGTATATGGCATATTTGGGGGACCAATGTCTCTTGATGAGAATATATAAGGATTGAAAGATATGAAAACAAGGAGATTTTTAGAGGACTTTGAATATCAAATTTAGGAGTTTGGATTTGATTCTACAGGCCATAGAGTTGTTGCAAAAATAGTTTTCAGCATTCATCCTTTTGTAAGTTTTTAAGTTTCACATTTTTCTACCTCCCTCCCTTCCTTCCACTCTCCCTATGGCAGTGAGTAATCTGATATAAGTTGTATATAAACAATTGTGCTTAACATGTTTTCATTATAGTCATGTTGTGAAAGAAGAATTAGAACTAAAGGGAAAAAAGACCATGAGAAGTAAAGAAAAATATAAAAGAAAGTTTTAAAAGTGAACATGCTTTGCTCTGCATTGAGACTCTGGATGTGGATGACATTTTTCATCACAAATCACAAGTCTTTTCGAATTGTCTTTGATTACTGAACTGCTGAGAAGAGCTGAGTTGATCCTTTCATAATGAGCAACATTTCTGCTGACTTGTAAATAAATATTCACAGTTGGATATTTTTCATGTTAATTTTTTTAGGTTTTTGCAAGGCAATGGGGTTAAGTGGCTTGCCCAAGGCCACACAGCTAGGTAATTATTAAATGTCTGAGGTTGGATTTGAACTCAGGTACTCCTGACTCCAGGGCCAGTGCTCTATCCACTGTGCAAACTAGCTGTGCCTTTTTCATGTTAATCTTGAAGAAATAATGAATAATGAAGACAGGAGAGGTCATGAGATGGTGAATTTTGAGAGACAAAGAAAGGGATAGTGAACCTAGTCCCTTTGGATCAGTCAAATCAATCAGTATAATTAGGAACTGTGATCACAAAGCATTTCTTTCTAAAACCTGGAACTCAGCCCCCCCACAAAAACACACAGAGTCCACTGGGGAAGTAATAGGGCAGGTACATGCATGGGGAGACATACTGCCAAGATAAATCACAACTATAGAATGGAAGGACCTTGATGTTCTTGGCTTTCTCTAAAGGTTCCTGGTGAGATTTGCTTTGATGGGTTGTGTCAGTGATGGATGAGACTTGATCTTTGGCTTAGATGGGCTGAAGGCACGGATTGCTTACCTAATGAGTATATCTGCTTCTGGGCTGGGCTGGGTATGTGACTCCCTTACTTTGCCCTTCACAGGATTTTTGCTGGATGAGTTGATAAACTGGATTCTCTTGCTCTTTGATTGACAGCTACAGTTTTTGCCACTTTTAGGCGCTTATTCTCTATGTACTATAGTGTTCTTTTCCCCTGGAGTATTATGGTGCTCTTTTTTAAAAGCAAAATCCTAGCTTTGAAATAGAAGAAATCTCTACTCTTTGAGTTCATCAGAGGCTAAGGTACAGTAGGTTCAAGAAAAGGTAGAGAAATTAATGCATTGCAGATTTATGATTAGTTATTAATGTTTGGAATTCTCAAATGAGATAATATTTGCACCCCTCTCAGAGATTAGTAACTAGTCTGAAGAGGTCATTGATCTCACTGTGAATGGACTAACATTCCTAACCACATTCATATGTTTCTAAAGAACAAGGTGGAAGTATATACAAACAGAATTGGAGGCAGTAATGTCTCTAAGTATTATGGATAGCATTAGTTTTCCAATGCTTATTATGAAAACAATTTTCAATGTCAACAGAAGGGAGTAATAGAAACATAGGATTAAGTTGTTTGAAGACAGGGGCAGGGCTAAGTGTTCTAGAAAAGGAAGGAAGTGGGGAGCAGGTGTTGAATACAATGTGAAAAAACTCTAAACCTTGTAATCCTTTAGACTTGTAGTAAAAAACATGTTTGATATATGAAAAAATCTAAGACAAGGGTAATTAATAATTAATTTTTAAATTATGGCTATCAAATGATCAATAAAATAAGGTCAGTGACCCTCTTGGAAGCCAAAGATGAAATTTGAAGGCTCCTGAACACTTAAATGCCTTTGGAAGAATCTATGTTCCTGGCGAGCAGAAATCAATTCTGATTGACTCACCATTAATGAGAGAATGATTATAATGACAAGTGGTCTTATTCTAATGAGGAATTGGGGAAAACATGCTATTCTTGGACAGAGATTCATTTCCACCCAGACCATACCCCTTAGGAAATTGATATAAAGGAATCTAGCTCCATCCAGACCACTTATGTAGTTGAACAATGGGCCAGAATTTATATAGAATAGATTCTCTTTACCTTTTAATCAGAAATAATCTTTTCCAGTTGGGTAAAGTCCTGCCCAAGATTGAGAAGGATGCTAATCCAATATCATCAACAACCTTGTCCTTCAGAGGCTGTTTTGACTTAGTCTTTAAATGGGGAAATAGAAAGGGGAAAAACCCACCTAGATTCTCCCCCCTCCCCATATTAATTGATTATTAATAATAATTTCTCTCACATGAAAGAACTCTGGTAAGGGCAGGCAGGTCTTTTGGACTTGAAGGCTGGGATAATGGGAACAGATGCCCAAAAGGAGGATGGATTTTCCCAGGGACTTAGTTCAGAGGCTATTAATTTTGTTAGAGGCTTAATGACTGGAGTCCCATAACTGTTTCAAGTTCTTATGATTTCTAGATCCCCTCCCTTCTTCTACATGAACAAAATATTATAAAACCAATAACTTCCTGTTTGCACTGAAGCATCAAATGTGATTTTTTCCCCAAATTTAGAGTGCTCCCTGACTTTATCTTATCCATTTCAGAATATCAGTTGCTAATGAACTTGGATGAATTTTTCATTTCTTAAACTTAGAATCCTTTCCAGGTTCTAACCATAATCCTTTCTGCAATCCTTTCCTGTTATCAGAAAGGCAGAAAACTTTAATAACAATGGTGATAATCCATACCTCTAGAGTGTTAAGTATGCCAACTCATATAAGACATACCATTGATTTGTTGTTAATACCTTAAAAAAACTCAGCAAACCCTTACTACCCCCCCAACTAATAATACATAAGAAACCCTTAAAAAATGTGAATTTTCATTTTTTTTAAATACATTATCTACTTGGATCCACAAGGAAGAAGTTCCTGGGTAGAATAACTTTGATCTTTGGGAAAGGGATGAACTTGTTATTGAAATGAAAATCACATAGATATGATATATTATTCCTGGGCACTTTTCAATGTGAACAGCATGCTTCATATCACACTAAAATTATCTCTTTGATTGTTTTTATTTTTGAAGAACAAAAGCCAAATTCAGTAAATCTCTCTCCACTCTCCATCCTCAGCAAAAAGAATAACTTGTTGCTAAAAACCAAAAAAAACCCCTCCCAAAATTGTGTTTAAATTTTTTTGAAAAATTTGAGTTTAGAATATTTCTGCCTGAGAAGAGAAGAAAGGAAGACTCAGACTTTCTTATTTCTTAGGCTAGTCCTTTCTCTCTCTCTCTCTCTCTCTCTCTCTCTCTCTCTCTCTATATATATATATATATATATATATGGATATATATGTATTAGTTTATATACATAAATATGTATGCATATATATTTCTCTGTATATATATATATATATATATACATACATATAGGAATATACCTTCTTTCAAAAGAAAGGTGCATGCACACACATGTACATGGTCAAGGTGGGAAGATGCATGTGGACCTGAGCACTATAGAACTTATCTGGTTCTGCAAAATAAACACTCTCAGTTAAGAAATATTTGATTATCTTCTCATTGACTTCTTGATTATCATTTACATTAGGGTGGAAGAAAAAGTTACTTGTTTTTTTCTTTTTATTACTCATATGTTTAAATGTAGGCAAGGGAATTGATTTAAGAAACTGAAAAGATGCTACATTTCCAATATTCATAAATTGCTATTTATTTGATATTCATGAATCCACTTAACATATATTAATTGAACACCTACAATGTGTGTAGTACTGTTTTGGGCAAGGGTAAGGGGAGCAATATATGACCTGCCCCTCTCCACCTTGTACAAAACAGATTAATGCTATGTTGATCGTATTTGCTCCTATACTTCAAAGCCTTTATGGTCTTTGTTATCAATTAAGAAAGGAATATCCTCCTTAAGCCTAGCATTTAAAACTTTCTAAAGGAAGTCTCTCTCTCTAATCTACCCTGTGTATTTGATTTCTATTGATGCACAAAATTCTCACCTCAGGCACACTGCTCCCTTTCTGAATAGTTTGAAGCTTGGAAATGGATTTAGTTGGGTATCTCCAGGATATGAGTTTGAACTCTAGGTCTAGTTCTATTTAGGGCACCACCTATATCATGGGGATATGTAGTAATTGACTGATTATTGTTCATGTTTCAGTACAGAACAAGCTGTCCAAAATCTATATGGTTCCCCACTAATTGAGGGGAATTGATTATAATTATTGATTATAATGATGTATTATTAATCTTTAATAATGTCTTCAACATATGGACAGCAGATATTCCGCCTTGACAGAATTTCTGAATTGGTTCATAGCTTGGTGGTGACCTATGGTCTTACCCACAGAGACACCTCTGTTTTCTTTCTTTCTTTCTTTCTTTCTTTCTTTCTTTCTTTCTTTCTTTCTTTCTTTCTTTCTTTCTTTCTTTCTTTCTTTCTTTCTTTTTTTTTCAGATTTTTCAAGGCAATGGGGTTAAGTGGCTTGCCCAAGGCCACATGGCTAGGTAATTATTAAGTGTCTGAGGCTGGATTTGAACTCAGGTCCTCCTGACTCCAAGGTGGGGCTCTATTCACTGTGCCACCTAGCCGCCCCACACCTTTTTTTCCTATGGGCAGATTTAACTTGTTCATGGACAGAAGGCTAGTGAAAGTTGTAAGAAACAAGTGCTTTACCAAGAACTCAGGATAGCCCTTAGTGAAACAAAGAGAATCCTTTACTGTAATGTTCTTATAAGAATGGGTGATTGGAAAGTCGGTGCACCCTTGGAGCCCAAAAGTTTAATTTTCCACCCCTTATCCTGAAATGCAAGTCCTTCCTCTTGTTTTCCCATTGACTGAGTACTGCAGAGGTTACAGTGTTATTTCTCCCATGGGTTTGTCACTGTAACATCTCCCACTCCCCACAATTCCACCACCCCACCCTTATTATTTTATGCCCTTATTTGGGTATGCACACACTCTTTTTGCTTGTATATGGGAAATATATATATATATATATTTATAATATAAATATATATATGTGTGTTTTGCAAGGCAGTGGGGTAAAGTGACTTGCCCAAGGACACAATAGCTAGGTAGTTATTGTAGGTGTTCAATTAATATATATTAAGTGAATTCATGAATATCAAATAAATAGCAACATGAATATTATAAATGTAGCATCTTTTCAATAGCTAGATAATTATTAAGTGTCTGAAGTCATTTTTGAACTCAGGTCCTCCTGATTCCAAGGCTGGTGCTCTATTCACTGCACCACCTAGCTGCCCCCATATATGGGATATGTTAATCTATAACTAATCCAAGAACTGGTTTTCATTGATTTATTAACTCACCCACCCAAAACAAGTTCCTATTCTGTTTTATGACATCTTTTCTGTTCCATTTCAGCTTAACTCTTATATTTCCTTTCTTTGATCTCTGGTGACTAGAGTGAAAATGAAAGTTAATCACTTCTTAAAAAGGGAGAAGTGGATTTAAATCCAGGTCTTTTTGTTTCTAAGGTCAGCCTGCTATTCACTCCAACCATATTGCTATGCTCCCCACTCCCACCCCTTTCCACTAATTTAGGGAGTCTTGGTGGCATGGTTTGAGCTACAGTCTTGGAGGAAGAGATTTAACAGCATGATTTAATCATGTTAAAAATAAATGTCACCCCTTCTGGAATTTTATCAATGTTTGTTTCATTATCTACTCTTCTCCTAAAAAACAATTTCAGTGGTAAATCATGGTACACTCAACTTGCATTGTCTTCCTAATAATCAGTGCTGTCTAGAAGTTGAATGGGCTGTCTTGGGTAGTATGTGGCATATAGTAGACACTTAATAAATATTATTGGGGTTGTCCCTTGCTGACATCTTAGTATCATGGACTATTAGAACTGGAAGGGACCTTAGAGGGTATCTAAGACAAATCCCTCATTTTATGGGTGAGAAAATGATCTCTCCAACAATTCAGATTACTACAGTACATATCCTTTCATTCTGTTCCATTGTTGTACACTCAAAATTGCAGAGACCTTTCTCTAATTCCCTTGACATTGTGTACATACCAATAGAGTACACAGGTTGTCCCTTGGTTACCTTTCACTCATGACCAAGCACCTTTTTATCCTTTTATTTATTATTTTATTTTTATTATTTATTTTATAATTTATAATTTTAATTTATAATTATTATTTTTATTATTTATTATTTATTTATATCTTTTGGTCATTTGCTCACTGGGAAATAGCTCTCAGTCTTGCTATGTTTGTATTAGTTCCTTATTTATCTTAGACATGAATACTATATTTGTATTGCTTTATGTATATATGTATGTACCAAAGCTTTTCATTTCTATTTCACCTTTTGTGATCACTTCTATATCCTCTCTGGTTAAGGATTCTCTTCTTTTCTCATATATATGAGACATTTGTGAAGTGCTTAGTCCAGTGCAGAGTGGTGTGGTGGATTGATTGTTAATCTGAAGTCAGAAAGACCAGGCATCAAAAATTTATTAACTGTGTGTCCTTGGGCAAGGTGACCTTCATACCCACTTGACTCAGTTTCCTCATTTGTAACTTGGGGATAATAATAACACCTACCTCCAAGGATCATTTTTGAGGATCAATGAGATCCTCAAATCAGATAATTATCAAATGCTTAGCATAGTGCCTACCATTATATAAATATAAGCTATTATTATTATTATTAATATTATTGTTTTACTGTAGGCAGTTAAAACATGCTTGTTTCCTTTCTTTCTTTCCTTTTGCAAGCATTGTGCAGCACTTTCATATACATTGTCTCATTTAATCTCACAACAACTATGTCAGATAGATAATGTATTATCTATATTTTAAAGATAATAGAGATAATTTTAAGGATAATTCTTAAGATTGCATAGCTTCTAAGTGGCACAGCTGAGACTGGAATCCAGTTTACCTGAATCCACATTCAGGGTAATTTTCACTATGCCATCCTGCTTCTTTTTACTTTTTCAGTGTATGATTACCTGATCTGTAAAATTGAAAGGAGGAGAAGGTAAGATCATGCTTTGGAAGTAAAGGGACTATTTAAATAGGATATATTAACAAAGATTTTTATAAATATTGTTGTGCTACTTCTGTGGTATATTTTTACACTGAAGAACACTGGTCATGTCAAGATTTATAGCATTCTTTGATGGTGATAAGCAGAGTAAGGCACTTGGAATTTTGTTCAAGTAACTTGTGTTATTGTAAACATTCTGCATATAAAAAATATTTTTAAGGATATCCCTCTCCTCTAGCTCAGTTTCACACACTGAGAGTGCTACCCTCCTATTGACCTTTTTTTCTGAGCTGGACTCATATTTAGATTCATTCTTAGAAATTCTCAAGGACTATAGGAGTCAAAACATAGAATCTTTCCCACTTTAGGGAGAGGATAGGAGCTTTCTCTTCTTCACTTTACAGCAAATGTTAGCCAGTTCTTACAGAAGTCCAAGTATGAAGGGATAAGGATCTGAACCAAGTTAATGGCAGGAGAATGAAAAAGATGTGGAAAAAATGTATTTTCTTAGCATGTCACTGGTTATGGGGAAGAGTGAGGGGTGGAAACATGGTGCAATGGGGAAGAAGGAAGTAGATAGTCAGGAAGACTCATCTTCCTAAGTTCAAATCTGGCTTCATTTCCTTACTAGCTGTATGTGACTCTGGATAAGTCATTTAACTGCTTCAGTTCTTCATCTGTAAAATGAGCCAGAGAAGGAAATGGTAAACCTGTATCTCTGCCAAAAAATAAAACAAAAAACAAACCCTTTCCTGGGATCATAGAGAGTTGGTCATGACTGAAAAATGACTAAACAACAACAATAAAACAATGATCAACACAAATTCACCACCACCACTACTACAAGGAAAAGAAAAACCTAAGCCAATGAATCAAAGTGTTTATTTTAAGGAGAGTAGATTGGATGTCTCATTTGATAGGAAGCATATATATATTTGTGATATTAATTGAGGAAATCTTCTAAGTCAGGAGATATTATATCTTTTGCTGAATTGAGAAATAACTACTAAATCTCTGTAGACAGTGAAATCTTTAAGTGTTCTGATTCTCTGCTATTGGCATGATAATCATGATAACTGATGTTTATAGGTTTATAAGGCATTGTAAAACATAATAATCCAGAGGTAAAGGAGGTAAATATTGTTATTCTCATTTTACAGGTGAAGAAACTGAGGATCTGAGAGTTTGTGACTCCCCTTCAGGCTATTAAATCACACAACTGGTAGGTAGCAGAACTGAGGCTCATTTTCAGACTGTAGAAATTTGAGATGTCCAAAATAATGAAGAAAGGATAGTAGTGTGAGTAGAAGAGTAGAAAATGGAATTGAATATGTTCTGACTTCTTTTCAAGACGGTTCTTTGATTCTCTATTCTCCAAATTCTCTCTTTACCACAAAAGTATAATGTGTAGTGCTGCTCTCCTTTTTCTATGTGCATCTCTTAGAATGCATGCATGTATGCAACATCCATTCATTGAATAATATTCTCTTGGACAAGATGGTGAGGAAGGACCTTCTGGGCATAAGAAAGAGCCTGAATAATTGTGTGGAGAAACAGTCAGGAGCATGTTTGAGAAGCAAAAGTGTCCAGTTTGGTTTGAGAAATAGGGTGCTTCTACCTCTCTGATCTCCTCAAGCAAAATAACCCTGAGAGTGGTGACCAAAGCCTGAGAAAAGAATGGGTTTGAGGGCCACCCAGAGAAGTCCTTTCTCAGTGATATCCTGGGAGAGATACCCTTGGTCACTCTGGTCCTAGTTGTATCTCTGAGTTGAAGTGCTATCCCCCATAGTCCTATGGAAGCAATCACCTCCTCATCCTTCTACACGGACCTCTACACAATGCTCTGTACTCACAAAAATATTCATAGTAACTTTTTCATGATGGCTTAAAATTGGAATTTGAGGGGATGCCCATCAGTTGGGGAATGACTGAACAAATTGTAATATATGAATGTGATGGAGCACTATTGTTCTATAAGAAATTATGAGGAATGGGATTGCAGAAAAGCCTGGAAAGACTTACATGAACATGAGTGAAATGAGCAGAACCAGAAAAGCATTATACATACTTACTGCAACATTGAGTAATGATTAACTGTGATTAACTGACCTGTTCATTCCAGTAGTACAATAATCAAAGACAGTTCTATTTATTTTGGGTTTTGCAAGGCAATGGGGTTGTTACCATTGTTACACAGTTAGGCAATTATTAAGTGTCTGAGGCTGGATTTGAACTCAGGTCCTCCTGACTCTATCCACTGGGCCACCTAGCTGCCCCTCAAAGACAATTCTAAAAGACATATTAGAAAACACCACCCAATCCAGAGAGGAAACTGGAATTTAAATGTAGACCAAGGTTTACTATCTTTAATTTTTAAAAGTTGTCTTATATATTGTCATTTTTTTCATTTTTTCCCTTTCATTTGGATTTGATTTTTCTTTTACATGATTAATATGGATCTTTGTTCATTGTTATTATATAGTAGTGCCTATATTAGATTGCTTTCTGTCAGGGGAGGGGGAGGGAAGGGAGGGAGAAAAATGTAAAAATCAAAACTATGTAAAAATATGATTGGTGAAAGCAACTGTTGCATGTTTTCAGAAAAACAAAAAATAAAAATAAAAAAAGAGAATGCAGTAAAAAGAACAAACCACTTGCATGTGTTTAAGTCCTACCAGCTCCCTGTCTTTAATATTAGGAGCCAAATTTCTGTGAAAATGTATGTTATTAGTTTACACCTGTGATTTTTCTATTAATGAACAAAATCCTTTTGTACTGCTGTCCAACTTGTGGCAAATTGTTCTTAAAATTAATTTTTTTCTTTTAACAACTGCTAAAAAAAATCTATAGAAACATACCAATCTGTGAATTGCAACCATCAGTGATGGGATGATTTTCCATTTTATTGCTGGAATAAAAGAAGCAGTTTTTTTTAGAGCTTTAATCATCAGTTTAATTTTTCGATGTCAAGAACTGAAATCCATTGCTTACAGAATATTTTTTATATTGTCAAGAATAAAGCCTCCTATTTCTGAAGGGGTAAGTAGCATAATGGATACAGAGCTAACCTCAAAAACACAGAGATTTGTGTTCAAGTTTTGTCTATATTTGTAACTATGTCTATATCTCTGCCCATATCTTTCTTTGTATATTATATGCAAGGTGATGTGTTCTCCTCTGGGAATGAATGATGACTATTTATTCATTGATAAAGGAACCCACTGATGAGGAAACTTCTATAATGGAAGTAGAGATGTTCTCTAGATCTTATAGTTTTAGACAGTTGCATGAGGCATTGAGGGGAAATGATTTGCCAAGGATCAATAAACCAGTATGTGTCAGAGGTCTGACTTGACCTCTATCTAGTCTTTTTGTCACTGACATAAAAATATATAGTACCTGCTCTAGAAAAAATTTGGATAACATGCTTATACACACACACACACACACACACACACAATGCAATTACTTAGTAGAGAACAACTCAATTTTGTTGAGTGTCATGAAAGGATCAGGAAGGAAAGAAACAGCTGGATGGATGAAGGAGATCTTCATGAAGAGGATAGCAGTTGAACTAGGCCTGGAAGCAAGAGAAAGATTTTAACAAATGGGAGAATATAAGAAATTTCAGAGACTTGGAAACAAAAGGAGAAAGTGGCAGTCTGGCTAAGATTACAGAACAGTGACTTGGGCAGTTTGGCTAAGAGGGTAGAGAGCATAAAATCGAGTAATATAAAATTGGGTTGAAAAGATAGGCTAGAGATGGAAGCAACTCTTCCTGACAGTCCAGAGAGTTAGGACAACTGTATTAGACGGGTTCTAGACTATATTATCCTCAACCAAAGGAGGAAAAACAAAACAAGATACACAGAATCCAGCCCCCCCACAAAACACCCCTACCGAATTTGATGAACACTTTATAAAAAGTATCTCTTACATATCTCTTTCCCTTAATCCTAATTCCTCAGACCAAAAATTGCTAATTTGTAAGTATGTTTAACAAAATATGTATGTAAAATGCTAACCTGACTGTTCCCTACTGAGGGGAAGTGTTGGGAATGAAGGGTGGAGGGAAATTTTGTTACTTGGAAAAATGCATGTACAAATGAATGATAATAAAAAAAAAAAAAAAAGACAGGCCAGAGCCGGCCTGTAGAGGTCTGAAGACAAAGGAACTTGAACATTTTTTTTAACCCACATAACCTTCAGAAAATAAAATAAACTCCTGGATTTTATTCACTCCCCCCACCCATTCCCAAAGCAAGCCCATTTGAACTAGGTCCAAGTGAAATATTCTTTATAAGTATAACATTGAGTTTCACAGACTCAAGAAACACAATCACCTGCAACATCCAGGAAGTGCCAAGATGAGAAAACTTTTTATCACTGTACTACAGACAGATAGCAGGAACTACCTTGGTGCTACAGGTACTTGTCTGCTTTCAGCTTACCCAATGTTCACTATTCCTGTTTTTAAAGAACAGTAGTGAGAGGAGGCAAAAATTTTTTCCTTCTGGAAATCATAGATTCACAGGTTTGGAAAGGACCTTAGAAGTCATCTAATTCATCCAACAGTACAGGAATTCTCTCTATATTAGAGAAAACCTCTCTCTCTCTCTCTCTCTCTCTCTCTCTCTCTCTCTCTCTTTTATTTTTTGCTATCTTTAGGCAAGTTTGTACTTGCCTTCAAATAAACTGAGAGCCATGGAAGGATGTCAGGTTACTTAGGGAGGGGCCCTCTATTCTGATTCCATGTTTAAAAACAGATCCTTATCATACATTAAAAAATTAGAAGGGAAATAAATTATGTACCACTCACAGCTATTGTTAGGAGATGTATTCTTTTTTAAAAAATTTCTTACTTTTATAATGACTCCAAACAATTTTTCCCAATTACATGCAAAGATGGTTGTTGACATTTATCGTTTGCAAGTTTTTGAGTTCCACATTTTTCTACCACCCTCACTTCTAGCAACCCTCCCCAAGACAGCAAACAATCTGATATAGACTGTATATTTACAATTGTTTTTTTAACATATGCCACATTAGTCATGTTGTGAAAGAAGAATTAGAACTAAGGGGGAAAAACATGAGAAAGATAGTAAAATTATAATAGAAGTTTTACAAAGTGAACATGTATCCTTTGCTCTACATTCAGAATCCATAATATTTTTTCAGGATGTAGATGGTATTTTCCTTAACAAGTCTCTAGGAGATATATTCTTTTTTTTTTAAAAGAAAATAGAAATTTATTTATTTATTTTAAGGTTTTTTTTTCTTTTTGTAAGGCAGTGGGGTTAAGTGGCTTGCCCAAGGCCACACAGCTAGGTAATTATTAAGTGTCTGAGGCTGGACTTGAACTCAGGTACTCCTGACTGCAGGGCCGGTGCTCTATCCACTGAGCCACCTAGCTGCCCCTAGGAGATATATTCTTAACCAAGAAAGAGATAAAGGTAGATACAAAAGATAAAATAGAAAACTTTGATTACCTGGAACTGAAAAACTTCCCTGCAGACAATATTAATACACTTAGGATAAGAAGAGAAGTAATCAAATGGAGAAAAACTTTGTATAAAATTTCTCTTATAAGGATTTGGTGTCCAAGATATAGAAACAATATATGTGCATACCTCAAATATGGATATTATATGTTACAATTATATTTTCTATCTATCTATCATCTATCTATCTATCTATCTATCTATCTATCTATCTATCTATCTATCTATCTATCTGTCATCTATATCTATCTATCTACCTGCCATTCCCCAAAAGATAAATGATCAAATGATATAAACAGTTTTTCAAAAGAACTACAAAGAACTCAGAATTCATAACTCAAAGAATTCATAACTGCTTGAATGAATGTTCCATATCACAAATAAAAAGAGAAATGCAAGTTAAATGACTAAAAATGGTCACAGGCAATATTGGAAAGATTATGCAAAAATAGGCACACTGAACAATTTGGAATATGCAAATTAAATAACCAAAATATCCATACTCATTGAACCAGACTCCATTACTTGGTTCATATTCTAAAGATGCTATGGACAAGAAAAAAGTCCCCATTTACTTCAAAATATTTATAACAGCATTTTTTGTGATAGCCAAGAACTGAAAACAAAGGAGAATAGCTATACAAATTGTAATATATAAATGTAATAGAACATTATTGTGCTATAAGAAAAGATGTGTGAGATGGAAATGGAAATATCTATATGAATTGATGCAGAGTAGAGTCAACAATGTATACTTATCCCTTCCATATTGTGACTTTTCCCATTGTGGTTTCAGTATCTCCCAGGATGGCATAAGAAATTAGATGGAAATTTTTTTGGGAGTTTTGCAGAAGCTGCAGATAACTTGTAAAGGCTAGCAGAAGAGACAAAAAGTTTAGAAACTCAGAAATGCAAAAATATGGTTATAGTATTGTATAATGTACTTTAACACTCCATAAAAGGAAAAGAAAAATCCAGATTTCTTTTCTGGTATGAAGGGAGGGTCAAAAAATTTTACCTAGACTTTTTTTAACTCATAGGGCCACCGTGCCCCTAACCCCTGTGCAATGTGTAAATGGAAAGAATGATATCTTCCAACAGAAGTATAAACATAACAAAAAAGATCAAGCAAAGATCAAACAAGATTCAAAATGAAAGAGAAGACATTCCCAACTCATCCCAACTTGGAAGTGGGAGGTTTCTAGGTATTACATATCATACATGTTTGAATACTTTTTCATTGAATTCATCAACTATGTTGCTATTCCCCCCTCCTCCCCCCATTACTATTTGTCATATGGAATGGCTCTCTGGAAGGGGGATGGGAAGGGATATATGAGGTACTATGGTGATGTAAGAAATAAAAAAATCAATAGAATTATTAAAAGTTTAGTAAATTGTCAAAACAAATATATAAGAGAAGAAACATTTGTTTGCTAGTAAAAATTTCCCTTGGAACCAGCATCGTTAAATAGAATAAAGAAGAGAGAGCAAATAGCTGGTATTCTTTTCCACCTGGTATTTTTAATGTCATTAGTTATCCATATGGTGTACTATTACCAGATGTCAAATTATATCATAATTGGTAATTAACTGTTTGCTAATGGTTAAAAATAGAAAAATAGATCCTAGAATAGATTAAATAATTTAGACCCAGAAGCAAACACAAGTGTACAAGTTATTAGGGAAGAGAGATAATTTTGTTCTCTTAATTTCAACTGGGCCCTCAGTGTAGCAAGGTTATCATTCTATTCCCCCCAGTCTATTCCCCCTCTATCACACTCTCTTTGGCAATTGTTCCAAACTTCTCTTTTCAAGTCTCCCATGACATCCCTTCCCCTCAGCCTCTGAGATTAGGATCTTCTTGTCTCATACTTCACTAGAAAATTGAGACCATTGGTCATGAAATTTCCCTTCCCCCCCTTTTTCATTTTATAGAAATGCATATTTTTTTTTGCATTCCAAGCAAGGAATTGCCATATCTTTGAAAGATCTTTTAGCAGTTTGAAAAAAAAATAGGAATGGAAATGAGGAACAGACATTAAAAGGAAAATTTCCTCTAGTCTCAACTTGTCTTTGAGGGACTGTGAATGAAAGGACCAAACCAGAATTCCTTGAAATTGGAGATCTCCCCGCCCCTCCCTCCCCAGTTTTTGGGAGCCTGTTACTCATTTAAGTAGCACAATTCTTTTGAATTGTCTCAGAACAAAACACACAGATAAGATACAGAAAGCAGCATCCAGGCAGGCCGGCTCAGTCCAATTTAACCCATTTCGGTCTGGTCTGTTTTACACTTGTCTGGTTCAGACAACACAGTCCTATTTAACCCAGTCTATTACAATCCAGGCCAATCTGGTCTAGCCCATCTGCAATGCAATCCAGTTAAATCTGGTCTAGTCCAGACCAGTTCCATCTCGTCAGTTGCAGTCCAATCCAGTCAGGTCAGTCTAGTCCAATGTAGCCTGGTGCAATTCAGTCCGAACTAACGCAGTCCACACTAGTCCGATTCAGTCCGGGCCAGTCCGCTTTAATACACTTGGGTCCTATCTGATCCATTTAGGACCAGTGCAATGTGGTCTAGTTCACTCTAATCCAGCACAGCCCAGTCAGGTTCATGAAGTCTAGAGGCTAGTCCAATTCCAATGCAATCTGGTGCAGTCCAGTCCAATGCAGACCCATTCAATCTGGCCCAGACTGCTCTAGACTGGTGTAATCTAGCCCTAAAGAGTCTAAACTGGATCAGACTGGTTCAGATTGGTCCAGTCCGGTCCAATACAGTCCTGTCCATTACATTTATCTAAACTGGTCCAAGTTGGTTTAATCTATTTCAATCTCATTCAAGCTCACTCAAACAGTCTAATCTGGTTCACTTCTATCCAAACCATTCTGATCTCATTTTCACTATGCTGGACATTTTACTTTTGGTTTGCAACGAAAAAAATGTATTTGGGTGAATGTTGGGTCATTGTTATCCTTTTTTTCCATAAATTACCAACCTAGAGAGGCAACACAGAGAAAACCTAGATTTTAGTATTAATTCTATCCCTAACCAGCTGGGTGTCCTTGCATATGTCACAACTTTTTTAGGCTTCATTTTCCCCCATATGTATAATGAGTGGGTGGATCCTTATGACTTTTCAAGCCTGAAATTATCTTGTTTCTAATTGTAGTTCATTGATAATAGAAGATCTGGTTACCTTATGACTGGGTAATTCACTCAACTTTCCTGGGTTTTCATTTCCTCATCTGTATAAGAAGATTGAATTGGATAACCTCTGAGGTAATAGCAGGCTGTAGGTCTCTGGGAGGCCTCAATTAGTTCTGCTTTAGGAAGATACTTGAGAATTTTTAGTTTATTCAAGCATTCTCATTTGCTCTCCAGGGGCCAAAGCAACATTTTGGATTGAGACCTTCCTAAGTCTGATATGCAATAGACTGATACTCCTGGATTAATTTTGGAATCAATCACTCTGACCTCCAGAGTACTTAAGAATGATCCATCCAAGCACAAATCCCCTAGGCCAGTGGTTGGCAAACTACGACTTGAACTCCAAATCTCATGGGTCATAATTTACTGACCCCTCCCCTAGACTCCCGTGTTCCCTGCCAGAAGCTGAAGGGCTTTTGTGACTGAGAAGGGAGCGTTTATCTGTGCAGTGCTTCTCATTGCTGTGCTCTTTAGCCCCAGGTCTCTTAGGGAGATGTCTTCCACATTCAGAATGACTGAAAGGGAATTTAAATATCTTGCTTTGACTGTACCATTAACAACAAAAAAGAACTGAGCAAGGGTTGATGTGGAGAAGAGATTTGAACCACTGAAATATTTGATCCAAAATAGGGGCTCTTAACCAGGGAGCTTTGGACTTAGAGGGCCTGTGGATATAGTTCAAAGTATATCTGTGAACTTGGACAGAAAAAAATGATAACTTTATTTTCACCAACTCCTAACTGAAATTTATCATTTCCTTGATTTGTGAATTTTTTCTTTTTTAAGTTTTTGCAAGGCAAATCGGGTTAAGTGGCTTGCTCAAGGCCACACAGCTAGGTAATTATTAAGTGTCTGAGACTGGATTTGAACCCAGGTACTCCTGACTCCAGGGCCTGTGCTTTATCCACTACGCCACCTAACTGCCCCTTATATAAATCTTCTAATGCTTCTTTAAAGACTTTCTATTTGTTGTTTCCTATAACTCAGGAGTATTACATTAGATTCATGTATTTTTTTTTTTTTTTAGGTTTTTGCAAGGCAAATGGGGTTAAGTGGCTTGCCCAAGGCCACACAGCTAGGTAATTATTAAGTGTCTGAGACCGGATTTGAACTCAGGTACTCCTGACTCCAGGGCCAGTGCTTTATCCACTGTGCCACCTAGCTGCCCCAATTTGTGAATTTTAATATACATATTTCTTTTTTGGGAAAGTGTCCAGAGATGTCACCAGTCAGCCAAAGGGGTTAAGGACCTTTGGTCTGAGATCTGAGGGATGGGAACAAGTTCTTCTCTTTCCTGGTCCTAATGTTTTCCACCTTGACAAGGCCTCTCACTATATTTTTTTAAATATCTGCATTGACTAAGGAAGCTTGGAAATGAGACAGATTCATTAGTGAAGGATAAAAATTCTCTGTGAGCAGGCTTAGCATTGTGGTCTGCAGTGACTAATTAGAAATGTAGACGAGGTAGCAGAATGGAAATCAAATTGTCAAGTCTCCAAATTTATCTCTGTAATTAGCAGGATGCAAAGTGGTCATTAGTAAGGAGTTTGTAGCATTTAACTGAAGGTAGTGGAAGAAACTATGAAGAGCTGTCCAGTGGTCAGACATGTTTTAGTGATTCAGGAAATGACATATCACAGACCATGTAGGGAATCTGGATGTCCTTCCTAAAGAACTGGGTTCATTCAGTTTCAGAATTTCTGAACCTATTGTTTTCCCCTTCTAACCTACTTCACCCTGTGCTAAAGTGAACAATTGATTCTTAGTAAAGTGTTAATTGATTACAACTTAGTGTTACTTTAACAAGAATATTTTCACTGGGAATTCTGGTCAGGGGTATATGGCTACAGGAAACTAAGAATCACAGTCTCAAAATGGACTTTGCCTCTGCTATGCAACTGTAGCACAGTGGAAAGAATATTAGATTTGGAATCTGAAGACTGAAGAGGGTCCACCTCTAGAACATTAGGCAATTTTCTCAACCTTTGTAGGTTTGTTTTCTCATTGTATAAGGGAAGGGTTAAATTAGGTCACCTACAAGTCCTTTCTGGCTCTGAATACATGATCCTAATCCCATGTAGCTGTGCTGATTTAGATGCAAATAATTTTTACCTCTTTAATGGGACAACCTGTCAATGAGGCCCATTCCTGACCTGTGCATCTGTTGCTCCTCTATGCAAAACTGCCTCTTTGAAAGCAACAATTATAAAAGTAAAGAAGAGTGGCCAGAAGAGAATGTTATTATTTAAATAACTTATGGTGAGGAAGAAGAAAGGTGATAAAGAAAGGGGCTGTGTTCCTAAGGATATAAGAGAAGGAAGAGTGGTAGGTGATTTTGTGGTAGGAACTTATGACTACATAAATTATATAAAGACTGTTTTCAATTCAAGCCTCCAGATACTCCTACTTTTAGATAATATTTGCTGGTTGCAATAAGTCCTGGAAAACTTTAGGATCTCTTGGATAGTATCTAGTCATTAAAAAGATATATGTCCATCTGGTCAGACACATTGGAAAAAATAAAGTGGATTAAAAAATGTAAATTACTTGTAAATGGATGATCATTGGCCAACTGAGTCCCCTGTAAGGCAATGGGAAGAGAACTGAATGAATAGAATATGCATCTATTCTAGACGGTTTAAGATATTCAGGCAGAATGACTTTGTTTGTGATGCATTTCATTTTGCTGAACTTTATGATACTTTGGTAATATGAAGATCAATCTCAGCATTCATTATTTTCAATTTACTACCATTTCTCAATAAAATCAAGCTCTGGAGAAACTTAGTTATTGGGAGTCAACCTATGGAAGATATCAGACAGTGTAAAGATCTTGGACCTTGGGTTACATTTGGATGGTGGAAGTCAATTAACAATACTGAACTGAATCCCTAAGAGGTGCAGAAGGCTGCACTAAGGTGACAAAAGTGACTTAGAAAGTCTTGCCAGCCAAGACCTGTTGATCTATAACAATGCAGACAAATGAAAAATAAAAGGTAATGCTTCCAAAGCAACCTATAAACCTATAGACAACATTGTGCTAAATGCATGAGTACTTTTTGGACATGGGCTAAAGAAGTGATTGTAAGACTTAATAGTAAGAGATGAGTTTTTACCTGATTTATCCTTTTTTATTTTTTCATTTTATTTTTAATTTATGGAATAAAACAAACATTCATAAAATAGCACAACAAGATTGCACATGAAACTGAAAACCCATATTATGTATAATTCGCCATTCTATTTACATATATAATAAATGTATATATTTATATGTGATTTATATATAATATATCTATTTTTTCCCCTTTTATTAAGGAGCAGGGAAAAACAGAGATTAGTGGTCGTGGTGGGGAGCAATTTGAACAGTGGGAATGATAGACCTCAAGGTACCAAGTTAGATAGTCATTAGATTACTTTTGTAATTTTTATTTGATAATCATAACTTACATTTATATAGTGCTTTAAAGTTTACAATACTCTTTTTTTCCTCCTTTGAGATAGGCAGTGAAAATATTATCTTTATTTTGCAAATTAGAAAACAGGTACTCAGAATTGTATGGTCACAGAACTAAGGGTTTAAGATAGGATTTGAACCCAGGATTCCTGATATCCAGTCTAACACCTTTTCTGATGAGTGACTCCTGTCAAAAGTGACTGACGTTTATATAGCACTTTAAGGTCTACAAGATGCTATTACATTTGATCCTCACAGCTACAGGTATCATCTTCTCTGTGTTACAGATGTGAAAACTGTGCCAGATATTGAGCTAGATTTAAAGACAGAATGAAACAGCTCCTGCCCTCAAGGAGCTTACCTATCCTTTAAAGCAACTCAGAGCCCTGGGCATCTATATTCAGAATCAAATTGGAAGGAATATTAACATTTTTGAGCCTCTCCCTGTTATTATGCCTTGAAAACAGACCTCCAGTATAATGAGGACAATTGACTTGACTTCTGCAAAGTCTATAGGAACCCCAGGATAAGTTGCTCTCTTTACAGACCCATCAGACCTACTGATCTATGAATCCTTTCCCTTTGCTAAGGCCACTGACAGAAGTTCCTTACCCTCTCAGGCCCTGAGAGACACTTGATTAATATCCCACCCTCCAAAACCAAGCCTTTTAGGGACCCCAATTTTGATTAAGCATTTATTAATCACTACCTTATGGAGGACTAGAAATTCCCCAGAAGATTCTCTTTCTTCTAATGAAAAAAGTAAAAATGGTGGAGATTGAGACAGCTTCTCTCAGACATCTCTTTGCCCAATTTCCATCTACCTACGCCACGATCATTCAGTTGTGTCTGATTCTCTTACCCCGTGAGCTATAACATGCCAAACCCTTCCATTCTCCACTATCTCTTGAAGTTTGTGCAAGTTCATGTTTTTCTATTACCCAACAGCTCTTCTATTGAGGAAGGGAATTGGTGAGATTGGAAATCTGACTCATTTCCAACTAACAGAAACCACAGAAGACTTTCTAGGCTGACATTTTGATGTCAGTGGTACCTGACTTCAGTTGCCTCAACTTATCCTCACTAACAAATTCTTCTATTAGGGCTCTCTTGAGCTCCCTTTACCCCTCCTCACTTTTAGCGTATATTTATATTTTCTCTGAAAGAAACAATTCTAACATTTATTAATATAGACAGGGAGAACACAGTATAGTTATTAATGTTAACACAGGATACAGATAACTGCTACAATGCAGTTATTACACTTCTCTGAACATGCTTCAAGTCTTTAGAACTGCCTGAAATTGTGGCACCTAGAACTGATCTCAGTTCTCCAAATTTAATCAGATTGTGGAAGATCACAGAGCAATATTCAATTGCCTCCTTCTAGACATTCAATGTTATCAACGTTATTACTAGCTCTCATTAACTTCTTTGGCAACTGTTTACATTATAGATGCAGATTGAACTTACAGTGCACCAAAGCCCCCAAGAACTTTGGTGTAATCATGTATAATCTTCATACTTATACTATTGATTTTATCCAATATAAACTCTTTAGTAAATATTACCTTCCTTTTGGGGGTATATCTGAAAAGATCTTGTCTGACCCATTTCTCATCTTGGTGAAATATGTATTCTTACCACCAGGTGGCAGAGGTTCCTTACTGTAGAACTTGGACATCTGAGAATATCTAGTAGGTAGTAGCAACCTCACTTGTTTTGAACCCAAGTGATACTGGAGCAATTGACTTTAAAGTTTATATTTTTAACCATTAGAACATTAATTAATTATTAAGTGTCAATGATGAATGATGATGATGATGATGTTTGTCTTCATATTACAGAGGTGATGCCATGGCAAGCAAGGGTTAAGGGTGTTCTGTGGTCACTAGCCTCACTTTCTCCTCTGGAACCATCTGGGTCCAGTGGCCAAATATGGATTAGGACCACTGGAGATGACCTTGGATGTGAGATAATCAGAGTGACTTACCAAGGTCACACAGCTAATAAGTATCTAGTGTTTGAGGTCAAATTTGAACTCCAATCCTCTTGTCTCCTCTTTCTAGTGCTCTATCCACTGCATCACCTAGCAACCATAAGTAACTTTCCCAAACAAGATTAGATAATATCCCCTTTTAGCAACAACTGTTTGCATTGAAATGCAAATTTTTGTTTTAAAAGCAGGCTTAATATCATTCTCCTCCCTCTTTCCCCCTTCCATCTGTCATTCAGCTATTCAACTCTGTTGGATGAAGTTTGATATCCTCTTGCCTACTTTGCAGATAGGAAAATTGAGGGGTCTGAGTGGGAAAGTGATTTGGCGCAAATCATAAAAGCAATTAATGGTCTGCTCTTTATGAGTGTTCTCTATGTCCTAGACCCATTTTTCTTCTCCCTATATATCATCTCAGTGATTTCATCAGCTACTATGAGTCCAATCCACACAGAGTATATGGATATGATATATGAATTATATATATATGTATGTACAAAGACAAATACACACATTGTCTCTATGTATATACACATACATGTGCATACATGCACATATACATATATACATGTACACCTGCACAAATACACACACACACAAATCTATTCCCAATTACCCCCCCAAACTCTAATTTCATGTTACACACATCTTGCTAACTGGAGATGATGATGATGTTTTGTCCTTTATTCTTGAAGGAGATCATGATTTTAGGGAGGTGATACCATGATATGCATGTGAATTGGATTTGAGTGAGGGAGTGGTAAAGTCTCCTCTGGAACAATCTGAGTCCAGTGGTCAACTATGAATTAGGATGACTGGACACAGGGTCTTCATTTGGTTGTTATATAGGCATCTCAGACTCTATAGAGTCTGTAAACCACCACCCCATTACTCAGTCATCTAGGTTTGCCACCTTGGAGTCATTTTGTATAATTCTGTCTTCTTTACCCATATGCTTGCTAATGACACTTCCATATCTCTTGTATATTGCCTCTTCACTCACAAGGCTATGGCTTCAGCTCAAACACTCATTGTCTCTTACTTGGATTAGTACATAGTCTCTCTTTTTTTTTTTAAATATTTTTTTCAAGGCAATGGGGTTAAGTGGCTTGCCCAAGGCCACACGGCTTGGTAATTATTCAGTGTCTGAGGCCGGATTTGAGCCCAGGCACTCCTGAATCCAGGGGTGGTGCTCTATTCAGTGCGTCACCTAGCTGCCTCCAGTACATAGTCTCTTAATTGGTCACTCCCCTTTCCAATCCATTCTCCACACAGCTGATGCTCCTAAAGCACAGGCATGGCCATGTCAGTTCTCTGCTGGAAAATCCTCATGGGTTTCCTTTTGCCTCTACTGTTATAATAATAGTTAGCATTACTAACACTTGAAGGTTTGCAAAGTACTTTATATATGTTAACTCATTTGAACCTCAGGACAATCCTATAAGGTAGGGGCTTTGATTATTATTTTATAGATAAGGACACTAACACTGAGAGAAGTAAAATGACTTACCCAGCTGGCATTGTATAGTTTCTGAGGCAAAATTTGGACTCATGTCTTTCTGATTCCAAGTCCTACATATTGCACTATTAGCTTTTTGTTACAAAAGTCATGGTGTGGGGGCAGCTAGGTGGCGCAGTGGATAGTGCACCACCCCTGGAGTCAGGAGTGCCTGAGTTCAAATCCCGGCCTCAGACACTGAATAATTACCTAGCCGTGTGGCCTTGGGCAAGCCACTTAACCCCATTTGCCTTGCAAAAACCTAAAAAACCCCCAAAACCTCATGGTGTGGCTTTAAAAGCATTTACCAACCTATCTTTCTAGAAATTTCACAGTAGTGACTATTCACGCATTCCATTTCCAGGCAATGTACTTTCTTCTTTCCTTCACCTTTAAGAATTCCTAGTTTCATTTCATGGAGCAGCTAGGTGATTGTGCAATGGATAAGGCACATAAAGGACTGGGAATCAGGAAGACTCATCTTTGAGTTCAAATTCAGCCTCAGACTCTAGGTATGTGACCCTGAGTAGGTCGTTTAACCCTGTTTACTTCAGTTCCACATTTGTAAAATGAGCTGGAGAAGAAATGACAAATAATATCAGTCTCTTTTCCTCAAATGAGGTCACAAAAGAGTCAGACATGACCAAGTAAGAAGTTTTCTTTCATGACTTCAAGTGTCACCTCCTGTGGGAAGTCTTTCTTGATCAACTTAGTTGTGAGTCTTTTCCTCCTCCAAACATTTTGAACTTGTGTACTTGTTTGCATTTTGAATTCTGGAAGCTTTCTGAGAGAAGGGATTGCTTTTTTTTTGGGGAAGTGTCTTTGTCTTTGATTTTCTCCTCATCTAGTAGTGTATCATACATTCATAAAATTCATAAGAAATTTTTTTAAGTTGAAAAGTCAGACCAGGGACTGCAATTCAGGTCTCTCAATTCCCAGTTTTGTCTTCTTTTCATCCCCAAAATGAGTATATACATATTTGACCAGGATGATCATTCATATTATTTTTTATTATTATTTTACATTTATACTTCACTTTTATCCCATGCCTCTGTTTCTTCAGCTTTGATTTTAGTTTGTTGAAAAGGCTTAGTGGTTGGGGAAAATGCCTTTATTGGGGGGTACTTTAGGAACTTTCTCAGAGTACATCTCAAGATAAGTGACCTTAGTGAACTCTATTGACATTTTCCCTTTTCAGGCTATCAAACTAGATGGAATTACCCTCAGAGAAGGGAAAGCTTCTCTGAAGCTTTAACAAGAGCAAATGCTGAGTTATAAATGGTGATTAAGAGCTCTTCCACTTCCTTTCAACAAGTGAGCTTTACTGAAACAGATTAAGCAAATGCTCTTGCCAGACTTTTAGAGGGCCAAAATTTTTCCTGTTGATAGCTGAACAGCAAACTGAAGGGGCGGGGGAAGGAATAATTCATAAAGATAATTGTGAACAATAAGAATAACTAAGGTACATGCCATGTTAATTTCATAAGGATAAGGAGAATCAATTGTTTCAGAATTTTTGAGTTTGCCAGAAGCTTTGGAATACTGCCATACTCTGGGGGTTCCATTCAGAGAATTAAAACTTATACATTTTTTAAAAAGTTAGATGAATTTTTGGCTTAGTCCTTCTGAAGAATTCCCTATAGTATTGCTTTGATTTCCCTTTGGAGGGATATAAACACAAAGCATTAGGTTGACATCAGTAGATGGTGAAGTCAATGAAAGGGATTATGTGCTTCAAAACTAAAGGGAAAGATCAAAGGCACCCAGTGAGAAAAACCTACCCCAAGCACCCGAGGAATTCAGCCATAATGAAACCACAAACCTTCATACTTCATGTTTCAAAGGGAGCTCACATGGTTTTGACAGTTTGGTAGCTCTATGAAGTTTCTTCTTGAAATCTGGAAAAGTGCCTGTCACTAGGGCAAAATTCCTTCCTTCCTTCCTTCCTTCTTTACTTCCTTCTAGCTTTCTTAAGTTCTAAGGTGGAGCTCAAGTCCCGCCATATCTATAAAGTGTTCCCTGACTACCTAAGTTCTCATTTTTCTCTTTTCTTCTCTGAATTCCTGTGGCCCTGTCTAGATCAGTAGGATCAAACTCAAATAAAAATTCATACATAAAAATCCCTGAAGGTCTCATCTTGACTAAAAAAACTCCACAAATTAACCTCAATATATGTTTTATTGTATTCTTATTTACTTTGTAAAATATTTCCCCAATTACATTTAATTGGCTCAGGCTCCACTAAGGGATTGTCATGGGGCATTTTGCTGGTCTACAGGTTTGATACCTTTAAGTCTAAACCACTTGCTATGGATATAACAGTCCATTAGCCTGTAAGATTCTGTAAGAAAGGGACACTATCTTATATTTGGGTCCTCCAGGGAGCCTAGGAAAAGGAGGCTACCTTTTGGACATGAAGTAAATTTTTTCAATTAGAAGATGATGAGTTCACAAGGGCAAATATAAAGTAACCCTTTCCTTCAAGGAGTTTACATTCTACTGGAAGCACTTGCTAATTAAAAGGTTAAAAATCTTTTCATCAATACAGCTTTGTATTTTCCAAAGCATGTTTGCAACTGTTTTACTTGTTGAATTTGTAGAAGGTTAGAGCTGCGAGGGACCTTGAATGTTATATGGTCTATTTCATTTTATGAAAACTGTCAGATGATGGGACCATAGATTAAGAACTGGAAGTGTCCTTTAAGACCATTTAGTTTCAGTCTCTTCATTTTATTGATGAGGAAATTGAGATCCAGAGTTTGAGTGACATTTCCAGGGTCAATAAGACTTTAAGTGGCCAGGATTGGATTTGAACCTGGGTCCTCTAACTCAGAATGCTTTACTTCTTCAATTTTATCAATTTTCAAGAAACATTGGATTTGAATTCCTGTTTTTAGGTCTCCAAATACACTATTTTCACCACTCTACCACAATCCTGCCTTTTTTACCTCTCACTATAGGGTATAGAAAATAAAACAGAAGGTCAGGGAAGACAAGTGACACATGGTTGATGGTTTTTGTCCTTTGTTATTGCAGAAGACCAAAATGACATCACTATATTTGACACAAATTACAATGTGTCTGACTGTGATAAGACCAACGTGAACTTGTAATGCTCTACCACAGATTGGGCACAGATAGCACAAGTCATGGTGCTTACTCTAAATTTACTATGTCATGTTTCCTTTGAGTTGCTTCAGCACCCTCTCTGATGAGGACACTCCCTGCTGGGTGGTCCTGTGCCAGTGTCTCCCATGCTCTACAATCAATCCTAAAGTTCTTAAGAGAGATTTTCAGGGTTCTGGTATTACTTTTTTTTTTTTTTAGGTTTTTGCATGGCAAATGGGGTTAAGTGGCTTGCCCAAGGCCAACACAGCTAGGTAATTATTAAGTGTATGAGACTGGATTTGAACCCAGGTACTCTTGACTCCGGGGCTGGTGCTTTATCCACTGCACCACCTAGCTGCCCAGGGTATCACTTCTTCTGACCTCTGTGTGGGCACTTTCTCTGTGAGTTCTCCATAAAATAATCTTTTTGGCAAGGGTACTTCTGGCATTCTAACAAACTTCCAGTCCATTATAGTTACACTCTCTGTAGTAATGTTGGAATGTTAGGCAGTTTAACTCAAGAAAGGACCTCAGTGTCTGGTATCTTCTCCTGCCAGGTGGTCTTCAGAATCTTCCTAAGACAATTTAAATAGAAGAGATTCAGTTTCCTGACATGGTGCTGGTAGACTATTCAGATTTCACAATACAGCAATGAAGTCACCACAACAGCTCTGTAGACCTTCAGTTTGGTCGTCAGTCTAAAACCTCTTCCCTCCATGCTTTCTTTTGGAGCCTCCCAAATACTGAACTAGCTCTGGCAATGCATGTGTCAATCTCATTGTCAATGTGTCCCTCCTTGGAAAGGACACTACCAAGGTGAGTGAACTTGTCTACAGTACTCAGAACTTCTCCATTTGCTGTAATCGATGGTTCCACATATGGATGGTGTGGTGCTGGCTGATGGAACACCTGTGTTTTCTTGGTGTTAATTGTTAGACCAAAATTAGCACAAGCAACAGAGAATGGATCCATACTTTGTTGCATCTCAGCTTCAGAGGCTGCATTGAGTATACTATCATCTGCAAACAGAAGACCATGCACCAACACTCCCTACACTTTGGTCTTGGCTTGTAGCCTTTACAAGTTGAAGAATTTGTCATTGGTGCAGTAGCTGACCTTGAGGAGGCCATGTGTATCTTTAGTGAAGGCTTTTGTTAGTATGGCTGAAAACATCATGCTAAAAAGAATGGAAGCAAGGACATATCCTTCTTTTACTCCATTGATAATGTTAAATCTTGAGAGTATTGTCCACCCACTATCCAGAACTCGGAGATGCATGCTGTCATGAAGCTGATGTACAATACTGATGAATTTCTCCAGGCAATCAAATTTGGACATAATTTTCCATAAACCCTTATAAATGATGGTATCAAAGGCCTTGGACACATTTACAAATGTTGTATACAGACTTCTTGTTCTGCTCTTGATATTTTTCCTGGAGTTGTTGGGCAGCAAACACCATATCAACTGTTCATCTAGCTTTTCTGAAGCCACACTGGCTCTCAGGGAGAGCAAGGGAGAGCAGTCTATTGAGAAGGATTCTGGTAAGAATCTTACCAGCAATAACTAAAAGAGAAATATTCCTGTGATTGTCACAGGACAATCTATTCACATAGCAAGACATCATCTAGCCAAATCTCAAATTAAGGCTTCCTGATTCACAGTCCCAAGTCTTTTCCCCAAATACCTTGTGACCAGTTTATGAAATAGAAGTGATGGGTGGGTGAATCATGGAGTGGTGCAGCAGTTCTTAACTTGGAGTCTGTGATCTTAAAAATTTTTTTGATAACTATTTCAACATATTTTTTTTCAAGTTTATGTATTTTATTTTTGTGCATTAAAAAACTATTCTGAGAAGGGCCTATAGGCTTTGCCAAGCTACCTAAGGAGTTCATAATGCAAAAAGAATAGGAACTCCTAGTGTAGAGAAAAACATTCTGGATTTGGATTTAGAAGATGCAGGTTCAAATCTTAATTTTGCCACTTACTATTTATCAGACCAGGGACAAGTCCCCTTTTTAGACCTCCAGATTTCCTCATTTGAAAATGAGAAGGTTGAACTAGAGGACTTCTAAGGTCCCTTTTATGTCTAAACCTTAGAAGCTTTTATGACTGTAATATACTTTCTTATTGAATTTTGTATATCCGGATTCAATACTAGAAAGGAAAGAGGAAGAAATGCCTATGTATTTTCTTACTCATCATTATCTGATTGCTTAGAGTATTCTTTTCCTATAATAACTTTAGAGTGAATTTCCAGTTTCTTTTTTTCTGGAAAATCTATTTTTTGTGAGTGTGAAATGATCTTGATTCTCTAGTCAATGCTCTGAACATAGCGTTTTAGTAGTATAGTGACTGTCTGTTTTTTGACGAGGTTTCAGAAGAGAACCTAATTTTGCCCAACTTATAGTCAGTATTTGGTTATTTGTTCGAGTAGAGAAGTGAATTGCCATGGATCAACTGTTCAAAACAGCAAATCATGAAAAACCATTTTTTTCAGATTTATTCTTTATTGAACTTTTTTCAGTCTTCCTCTAATCCCTGCATTTGGTGGATTTGCTTTTCTAATTTTGTCTCATGTTAATATTCAAGCTTATTTGTCTTTCTTGAGGCCATGCCCACCTGCAGGGAGGGTAAAAGTGTTGGCAAAGCCAGCTTAACATAAAATATTTGCTATGGACATTTTAATTTGGGGTAACTTGGAGAAGCTGAACTCCTACATAGCATCTTTATTGTCAGGACAATGGGTCCTGAGCAGAGTGGTGGTCAATGAAAATTTGTCTCTGATACCCCCGAAGTATTCTATCTCTTCTGTCTCATTGATCAATCACTCATCAACCCTTTATCAAATGCCCATAATGTATGAGTGTTAGGGATACAAAAGATGAACAGACCCTACTTTCAATTATCTTACATTTTATTGGGGGGAACAAGCTATTTATAAATAGACACAAAGTGTATACAAAACTCCTTGTTTTGGTGCATGACTTTTTGTCAGGTTAAAAGCTGTAGTCTACTAAATGTGAGTCCAAGAAGCTAATGTACACTCAGGTGTTGATGACTTTCCTCTCCAAAGGGTGTTTGAATTTCAATGAGATATCATGAGATTTTAGGAACAGAGATGGAACTGGAAGATACTTTGGAGGATTTCAAATCTGCCTCAATTCAAAGGGAAGAATTCTAATGGTTGAGTTTAGAACTCAAAGTATGGTCTGGATTGGGGTTGTTGTTGATGATGAATAAAGATTTGGGAACAGGAAATATCTCTACACTCTTCAAATGACTCAGTATAGTGAGTGAATGACTATTCTATTAAGATCCATAAGCCAAGAAAGGATAATTCTGTCCCAAGCTAGTACAATGGTAACCTCATTTTGACTTGTGGTTCTTTTGTTTGGACACTTTTAAAAAACAACCCAAAATCATTATACTTGTGTTTTATTAAAACAAACTCTTTAAATTAAATATTATTTTTTCAATAAAAAGATAATTTCTCTCTCTCTCTCTCTCATTATGGGGAAGTGATGGGGGAATAAAACTTTATAACAGACATAAGCAAAACTAATTTCCTCACTGGTAAGTCCAAAAAAATGGATATCTTGTTCTGCTCCCTGAGCCTATTACCAATCTGTCAGAAGTGAGCTGCATGCTTCATCATTGGAGCTTGGGCTTCTTCTGGTCCACTTCATAAATGGATTCATAATTTTTGACCATGCCCAGAATCATATCTGTTTCTCCAGCTTTTATTAGCTGACAAAAGGATAGGCAGTATTGATTGCCAAAGCTCCTTGGAAATACTGCACATTGCAGCAGACTTCTGAGACAAACAAGTCTATTCCTGGCTATCTCAGAAACAAGAAAGACTATTGAGTCTTGGGGAAATGAACCTCCTTGGTGCCAAGGTGGTGATTTGACTCTTAAAGTGAATGCAAAATGAAGATGACTTTCCTTTAGTGTATATATATATATATATATATATATATATATATATATATATATATATATATATATATATATATGTTTGGGGATGGAATCAGAACTGAATAAGAAGAAGGGTAAAGGATCAGCCTGTAGTTGGGGTGAGGGCTAAGTCTGAGGTCAGGAATTTGGGGCTGATATTAGTCTGAGATTGGGATGAAGTCTTTTGAGTTTGAGATTCAGGTTTTAATTTGAAGCTGGATTTAGGGTTTTTTCTGGGGTTAAATTTGCAGTATCCTTGCCATGAAGACTCTATGGTTCATAGGATCATGAAGAATCAGACATGACTAACAACTAAACAGCAACAAATCAGTTTCTTCATTTGTAAAATGAGAGGGTTGGATTTGAAGACCTCTAAGGGCCTTTCCAGCTCTAATTTGATGTTCCTATGAAATTGGAAGGTTTTCCAACAACAAAGTTTGTTGCCTAATCCTCAGTTATCCAGAAATGTAAAATTAGGTATAACATAACATTCTCTGAATACAGACTTTACTTTTGTGAGCTAATGGTTTTGGGGACTTCATCTTTCAGAGCCTCAGTTTCCCCATCTGTAGAATAGGGCAAGTTTTCATCTCATTGAGCATATCAGTAGGAGTAAAGAGGATATTTTATGGACCGCATATAGCACTGTACATCTTTTTCATATGTTCCTATGGTCAAAGAGTCCACCATCTAGTTACTATCCTGCTGGTGATGGCAAAAGTTTTCTGAACAAGGCAGAAACAATCACAGTCTGTACTCCATTGTCAAAAGCTTTGATGACCCAGGATCACCTACATGTAACAATGGATTGAGATTTTTGTAGAGGACAGGAAAATTATAATGAAAGGTCTTAAGTTCATCAGTTTCAAACATTAGTTATCATCATTCAGGGGTTATAGAATTAAAAATCTAATTTTAAAACTGGAAGGGATCTTAGAGGTTGTCTAGTTTAAACTTCTAATTTTATGGATGAGATACCTAAGACTTAGATAAGTTAAAAAACTTGTCTAAGGTCATATAGCTAGTTTGTGTAAAAAGGAAAAATTTGAATCCATAACTTCCTGACTACAGGTCCAATGCTTCATCTATTGCATACTGTCAAGGTAGAAGAAACTCTAAGGTAGAGAATCTCAAGTCTCAAAGGCATTAAGCAACTTGTTTACTGTCATACAGCAAATATGTGTCAGAGGAGGCATCTGAACCTGTATATTCCTCACTCCAGGCCAGTTTTGTATCCAATGTACCATGGTGGAAGAGACAAGCCTAGACTGGCAGTGACCCTGGGAGAAAACTCAATGTTATTATTTTTCAAATCTAATAAGCCCTAAATTACTGATAATAGTATACTTATTTATTTATGTTCTCCTATTTCTTCTAAAAAGGAAGTGTGCACAGAAGAAAAAATTTCATGACCACATTTATTTAGGATTGATTGAGTTAATTAAGTTAATTAAGAATGTTCTATACTTTAAAGACAATAGATATGGATTCTTAGTGTCTGTTTCCCCTCTCTCTTAAATGGAAGGAATATGCGTGGTTTGTGTTGTATTTGATTTTTTAAACACAAAGAGTGGAATACAGAAACTCAGCCTTTAAAGGCATAGATTTTAGTACAAATCCTGATTTCAAAATGACCAATCAATTATCTGATTGATTTTGAAATAAAATGCATACTCTCAAGAGCTGAGGAATTTTAACATGTAGATTTATCCAACAGTGAGACTAGTTGCTTTCAGAAGCACTCCTATTCTTGTTAGTGGAGCCATAGAATTTCAAAACTGGAAGAAACTTTATAGATCATCAAAGATCCTTAGATAACTTTACACTTATTCCCTCTTGGTGGACTCCTCCCATGACAAATCCAGTTAGCTTTCCCTTTTAAGACCCCTATCACATTTATTGTCTGTCCCACTGATAGTCTTAAAGGACTTAGAGTTGGATAGAACCTTATATAGGCTTGTTAAATTGGGACTCTTTACTCATGAAAGAAAGGAGAACAGGTAAACAGGAACAGCTGAATGATGGATGGATCTGTGTGTGCCTCCTGACATCCAAGGAATTCTACTAACTCTTGTCTTTATACTTTCCTGATCTACTTATGATTGGTCTATTCAGAGATGTCCAGTATTTTTCACCCCATTTGTAAAAAATCTTTGATCTCTGTCACAATTTAGAAGGGAAAGATATGTACACAAGATCTTGAGATTCAAGGATTAGTGATATATTGAGAAGTATAAATAAAATTATTTGATAAATTTGAGGAGGAAGAGATAGTTCACTTCTATTTTCCTTCTGTTTCTCTCTCTCTCTCTCTCTCTCTCTCTCTCTCTCTCTCTCTCTCTCTCTCTCTCTCTGAAAGTTTTACAGAGAAAGTGGCATCTGAATTGGGTTTTCAAGGAAGGGAGAGACTTTAGCAGACAGGGACAGGAATTATATGATTAAGACACAGGATATAGAAGAGGGCAAGACAGCAATGATGAAGAATATTCTAATTTGGTTAGTTCATGGGGGAGTAGAATATATGCAGCTAGTTATGAGATAAAGTTAGTTGGATTTGTATCATGGAAGGCTTTGTATGCATACTCTTCAATTTATACATTATTTCCTAGATGGTGGGAAGCCATTGAAGATTTCTGAGCCTAGAGTGATGATATGATCAGGTCTATGCATCTGGATGATTACTCATGCTGTAAGAATAGTTTGATTAGGGAATAGAATAGAATGAAAGCAGAAATTTTAGCTGGGAAATTATTCTCACAGTTTAGGTGAAAAGAAGTGAGGGAAAACAGATGAGGAAAATATTATTGAGTGATCAGGGACAATGAAGAATGAGAGATAATGTAGAGTTTGAAAGAAACTTCCAGGTCATATGATCAATGAGATGTAAGATTAAACACTTTCACCAGTACTTATGATGTCTCAAATGTCTCCAGTTTAGGAATATACACAAGAGATAAAGCAGTTTCAGCTTCTTCATGGTCTGAAAACCCTAAAGAAGCAAAAATCTGATGAATCAACAATTGAGAAGGCTAATCTATATTCTTCACTATGCTCATTTAGCATTTCTTTCCCCATTCTCAGAGGAACTGCACGAGCTGACTCATGACTCAGAACTCATTTCTGCTTCTATCCTCCCTCTGTGCCATGAAAACCCAAAAGGTGGAAGCTAGTTTAGGCTAGATCTGCAACTCTGTGCTACAACAGAGGTCAACTAAAAAGACGAGGAACAGAAGGAACTGGAATAGGATGCTATTCGTGTCTGTGGCACTCCAGTAATCCTGAGGAAAATAGCACAGCATGATGCCAGCTCTGTCCCCCCCCCCCCCCAAGGAGTCATCTAAGGCAGAGACTGAGGCTAGTGAAACATGAATTACCCAATGAGAGAGGAAGCTGAAACAGCTTGGAGGTCTAGTCCCCAGGGAAATCACAATTAAAGGGGAAAGAGTCAGAAAATGAGCAGTAGGGGAATATAAGGAAAAAGACACATTACCAAGGATCTCAGGAGAAAGAGTAAAAATTAATGACCTGATAATAATCAGATAAACTAACAGGGAAGATATTAATAACACAAGAGAATATAACAAGAGAATCCAGCCATCTATGAATGGATAAGGGAAAATGAATCAATACCTAATGAGTTGGTACAGAATGGGTTCACAAGAAAGTTACAGGGGCAGCTAGGTGGTGTAGTGGATAAAGCACCGGCCCTGGAGTCAGGCATACCTGAGTTCAAATCCGGGCTCAGACACTTAATAATCACCTAGCTGTGTGGCCTTGGGCAAGCCACTTAACCCTGTTTGCCTTGTAAAAACCTTAAAAAAAAGAAAGTTACAGCAGGATGTTCTCAAATAGTTTGAAAGTAAAATAATAATCATGAAGGCAGGATTTATGGTATGCACAGCAGAAATATTTGACAGAATAGAGAAACTTGAATTCATAGTGGCAAACTTCACCAAGGAAAGAAAAAGAATACAGAAGTGAAAGAGAAGCCAGAAGAAATGAAGGAAAAAATGTTAAAAAGAAAATGTGGTTTCAGTTCAGGCAAATCATATTGATCTTGAAGACAGACATTGGGACAGCTTGCAGATTATAGTTATTCTAGAAGAACACAATAAGTCAAAAAATCTGAGTGTTATAATTCAAAAACATTTCCTAGAGCTTCTGAAAAATAGAAAACAAAAACAGAACACTCAGATCACCTCCAGAAAAAAATCCTTTTCTGTGATCCCCAAGACACAGTCATTAAAGTGAATAATTCTAATGAAAAGCAACAAATCTTGCAAGTAATCAGGAGAAAAAGCTCAAGATAAAGGAAAGGAAATCCAAACAACTTGTGATTATTCTAGATCTAGAAGAGAATTTAGAGATTATCTAGTTCAACCCTCTCATTTAGAGGATGAGAAAATTGAAACCCCAAGGAAGACACAAGCATTGAATATTAGTATCAAGAATCAAACTCATTCTGACTCTAGAACCAGAACTTTTCCAACACTTTTACTTTTTTCAGAACTTTTACCACAATGCTTCCCTAGATGACTCTTGTTAATCAGCCTGGGAATGATATAAATGATACTCGTGCCATTATCAGAGATAGAGAAGTAAAGGAGTTGAATAGGGTTTGGGGGAAGTTAATTAAATTTGGGACATAGTGAATTTGAAATGTTGATAGGACATCTGGATGGAGCTGTCCAGCAGGCAGTTGGATATTTGGAACTGGAGCTCTAGGTAGTGGGAGATATAGACTCATTAACTATACATACATACATATATATATATATATATATATATATATATATATAGACTCACTAACTATAGTGATAATTGAAGTCATAGGTTCTAATGAAATCATAAAAAGTTATAAAACATTTTGACTAGATCTTAGGAAAAAAACATCACAAGCAGGGATAATTGTTAGATACTAAAATGGAGGAAGGTTGTGGAGTCTTATTTGCTCTCACAGTCTCAGGCACAGGGAAGATTCTCATCAGGCTTGGATAGCATAAATGGAATAAATCTTGCATTCAGTTTAGAGAGTGAAATTAAAGTTATTTCCGGATCCATTCCAGTAGAGATAGTGATTTGAGAGAAAGAAGAGCTGACACTAGTCCTGTACCATCTACCAACTTGCACTTTCCTTGTCTCTTGTTCTACATGACAAACCTCATGCTGAACGATAGACAGTTTGGATTCATGGCAATTCAGAATTTTGTATGGTTGTGAGAGTCATGAGTTTACTATTCCTGTAGGCAGGCAGCACAGAGTAATCAGTGAATTAGTAGGACCTTTCTATCAATGGAAGAAATGACTGTAATTCCAGTTGTGACCATAAGGTGACAGCAGGAGATGAGTTTAGTTCCCAAAAGAGGGTGTGACTAGGAAAGCTACTAACTTCATTTTCTCTATTCTGGATTAGATAAGAAGAGTTTGCAGATTTGATTCCATTTCCTTGGGTGCACTTCCTGGCTGCAATCTGAGGAGTTTTCCAAGGGGTGATATGATTGGAGGTGATTTTTTAGTCTCACTTCCGATCTTCCTTTAGCATTAACCTCTGACCAGAGTTCTGTCTTTTTGCACCTCAGGTCACCTATATTTGTCCTTAAAAAGAGGAGTCATGGGTCTCTGTGCTTGAATTCTCAGTCTAAAAATCAAGGGCCAAGAGTCGGCTGCAGAAGTAGTTTTTTGGGGGGGTTGATCTTCACAGGCTCATAGTTCTTTTGGAAAGAGATCCTAAGGCTCAGGCCTTCAAGGGCTGTTCAAAAGACTGGGGTTGTATATTAATGCCATTTTGATCAAATGGCAGTTCAGATTCCAGTTGAATTTTATTTTTGGGGGGAACGAAGTTGAATTTCTTTTTTTGCTTCCTATCATCTCAACAAGAGATATCCTGGGGCTCAGAGCTACAGAGTTCCTCAGAGGTCTGTCACTCAAAGACTGGGAGACTCCCTCTTGAGGGTTTAAATTTTGCTTCATATGAGAGCAAGCAATATTTATTTAGTTTTGTTTCTCTGGAAAAGACAGGTTATGGGGGCTAGACCTTATAGGACTTCAATGATTTAAGGGCCAATAAGTCATTTAGGGAGGCAGAATGGTGCAGTGTGAAGACCAATGCAGTTGTAGCCAGAGGACTAGGTTCAGAGGACCTAGGTTTAGATCTCAGTTTGGCCATTAAGCTGTTTATGTGACTTTGGACAGTTTATTTAATTTCATTTGGTTTCAATTACCTCATCTGTAAAATGAGGGAGTTAGAGGAGATGGTTTCAGAGGTCCCTTCCAGCTCTAAATTCATGATTATATATAATATTTATAGCCAGTATGTCTTCAAAAAGGGACTGATCAACCTCCCCTCACTTATCATCTGGGGGACATAGAAAGGACTCCTTTTCAAGTACAGATTGGATTAGATAAATTCTGAAAATTCCTTTTCCTTCTTTGATGATGGTTCAAGTCCATGGGAAAACCTTTTTCTATTAAGTTGGTTCCTGAAGAGCAGAGGGAATGTGGTTCCAATAGTTACTGCAGCCAGAAACAAGGAACCAATGCTAAAGAGTCTGTGTGAACTGCTCTTAGAACCGCAGTAGAAATCCACAGCTTCAGATGCCTCTGTGTCTATGACAGCCCCTTATAAGACAGAGTGTGAATGCTGGGAAGTGGTCATTTTTTTTCTACTGTGTAGAATAGAGGTGTCAAACAACTTGGTCTGTAGAGCTGAACCAGATTAAAATATCATTGGGAAATCTTTAACAGTAAGTAAAACTAAAATAGAACATAGATGATGTTAGCATGTGGATTTCTAAGACTGAATGTGGTCTACAGGGATACTTATATATGGTTTAGTGGTTCCTATTTCTATTTGACACTGCTGGTGTAGGAAGAAGGAGAGAGAGCGGAGAGCTAGAGACTGAGACAAAGAGAGATACAGATACACATTTATACACACAAAGTGAGCATTTATTAAACATTCACTCATGCCAGCCACTGAGTCATTTGAGACTTCAGATAAAAGCAAAAAAGGAAAGTTAGTCCCTGCTCTCATGGAACTTATAACAATCCATAACAGAAAACTGAAGAGTTGATTGAGGTGGGGGAGAATGAGAAGGTACCCATGTAGGGGACAAATTTGACAGCTAGTCTGGGACATTATGAGCTGTTCTAAGTTCAAAAAGAATTTATGATGTCTAGTGTGGGCAGTTAGGTGGTGTCTTAGAATGCTGGGCCTGGGGTCAGAAAGTCTCCTCTTTGTGAGTTCATATCTGACCTCTTCTATTTACTATGTGACTCTGAGCAAGGCATTTAACCCTGTTTGCTTCAGTTTCCTCCTCTGTAAAATGAGTTGCAGAAGGAAATGGCAAACCTTTCCAGTATTTTTGTCAAGAAAACCTTAAAAGGGGTCACAAAGAATCAGACACGACTGAAAAAAATAACTGAACAATCTATGATTTCTAGAAATGAATTAATACCTAAGGGCATGGGTTGAATTGCTGCTTAGGGATAGCATGAGCTCCAGTCTCTGGAAGCAAATTAGCAAATAGTTGGTAACTTTGAATGTGAGATGAATGAGAAGTTGAGGGTATTAGGTTTAGATTAAGGAAAGGGAATAGGATTAGGAGGTGAAGTTGGGAGGCAGGGATAATAAATTGAGTAGGAATATAGGAACAAGGTCTTTCCCAGGTCTGTTTGTTTGAGACAATGTCCATTCACAGACTTAAGAAGTAGGTAAGAATTGAGACCAATTTATACACTATAAGGAGAAGAAGGGGGAATTAGAGATATTTGAGGGTGATGGAGACTGGATATGAGGGGGCACATTATAGAGACCTCATTGCATGTTGAACTTTTTCCTCACTCCAGAAAATTTTTACACTATTGTTTATTCTATGTTCTTGAAGATGACTAATGACATCATGCCAAGGTGAGGTCTTGACTTGTGTATGAATTGGATTTAAGTGAGGCAGAGCTGTGCAAAGTCATCGGCCTCACTCCTTCCTCCAGAATTATTGAAATCCAGTGGCAAGATGAAAGTCAAAGATGATGATTGGCAATGGCCAGGATGCAATGGGTGAAACTGACCTTTCCAAATTAAGGTCTTTCCCAGGTCTCATTGTGTGAGACAATGTCCATTCACAGACTTAAGAGATAGGTAAGAATTGAGACCAAAAAAGAGCCTAATTTACCATAACAAAGATATCAATCTGAGTGGGGAAGACCCTCAAAGTTTTTGACTAAAATAGAGAATAATTGCAATTTATACTCATTCTCAGCCATCAAAACCTAAACAATTTGCCATAGAGACTTGGAAAAAAGATACAAATATACTGTGTGTGTGTGTGTGTGTGTGTGTGTGTGTGTGTGTGTGTGTGTGTATGTGTGCACACTTCTGTAACCTCCTGCACTTTCTGCTTGCTCTGTCCTTCTGTTAACTTTCTCCCCCCCCCCCCAATATTCAGGCATTAGTGGAACCTCAACTCTCCTTCCTTCTTCTCTAGTCTGCCTCTTACTCTACCTTAAAAGTAATTATTTTAACTTTATTTTTTAACATTTTTAAACATTTATTATCTCATCTCATCCAAACCTAACAACCACCCAGTAAAGTATGTTCCAGAAAGTATTAGTTACATTTTATAGATGAAGAAATTGAGGCTAAAAGAACTTAAATTATTTGTCCAGGGTTACACAGCTGGGAAGTATAAGACAAAAGAGTTGAATCTAGGGCTTCCTGTCTTAAAATACTATATTCTATCTGCTCTTCCATGCTGCTTCTGGTTCTAATTCCTACATAATCCCTTCTCTATCCCCCTGATGTTCTTGGTTATCTTCTGTTTTTCCGGCTCTCTTTCTGTATTACCTTTTCCTTTTTTTTTTTTTTTGATGAAACAACCCCCTCTTCTTCTGTTTCCCATTCAACACTCATCTTGAAAGCTCATGTAGATCTGGGGAGGGGCATTAGTTTAGACATGTAGAATTGAACTATGGGAGGAGCAGAATTCTTGTGTCTCTTAAGAATGACTGAAGGATTGTGGTTTGAGAGCATGGTGTGAGTAGGATTTAGGGTCTGGAGGATAATCATTGACTATAGCAGTAGCCCCAGCACATAAAGTGTATACCAACTCCATGATAGGTATTAGGTGCTGAGAGAGGAAAATAAAAAATTTACGAAGAAAAAAAAGAGCTGTTTAATTGTTTCCTTTCCTTTCCCTTTGGTTTTAAAGAACTACTCTGGATGAATCTTAGTCTGCCCTAGGCAATTCCCACCAATCTCTGCAATGTGTGTGTGTGTGTGTGTGTGTGTGTGTGTGTGTGTGTGTGTGTAAAATATGAAATGGTCAGCACCAAGAAGAACACCCCATTGGACTGTTTGAGACTACAACCAATTTCTTTTTATTAGGGGCAGCCCAGGTCGTCCCCTGTTAAGTGACTCCTGAGGTAGGTCTTCTTAGACATCAAAGGGTTTGTTCCTGTTAGATCAGGTCCTGGTCCCCAACAAAGGAGTCTACTTTCCTTTTTGATTTGAAATTTGTCTTCCTTTAATTCCAGTTTCAAAGGCACCTGTTTCTCCTTCTAAACTGCTTTGAAAGGTACCTTAACTACCAAATACAAAATACTGTTTCTCCTGTCACCTTGTATTAAGTTTACTTGTGGTAAGAGAGACTTAAGGTTCCTTTTTTGGGGGGAGGGGCTGGCAGGAGATTTTTCAATTAGCAGTCAAAAACCAGAGAAAAACTAAACTAAATTAAATATAACTATGCATTTGCCAACTTTCTGGCAGATCTATTTTTTTTTTAAAGGCAGCGTTTCTATCTAACCAAGGCCACAAGTGCTGGGTCCACTCAGGGCCCAGGTAGTCCAGGTAAGAGTATTACCCTGATCAGCATGTAGGTTTGGACTTGCTCCATATTCTGTCCTGGGCGAATTCTTCTCTCCTTAGGCAACTTGGTGAGTCCTGAAAGATAATCCTGTACTCTATTAACATATTTGGAAAGAGATATGACTCCTGACTGACTATGAAAAGTATGAGAATGATGTTGCATCCCTGATGTAAAGGAATTGCTTGATTCATTGCTTGATATTAGAAGGAACTCACTTTTGAGCCGATAGGTTATCAATACCTTCCCCAGGAGGCTATTTCCCAGAGAATTGTATAGTTCCAATTATTTACCACGATGGGGGTGAGTATAACAAAGAAGAAGATCTAGGTCCTCTTCTCATGTCTCAGAGCTTTTATGCTATTCTTTCCTTTCTTATCCTTAGCTGTCTTTTTATTTTTGCTCACCTCCACCAGATGGTACTCTTTAGTTATCTGCTCCTGACCAACAGGAATGTGGGAGTTTCAACTGACAATGTTGTAGCTCTTTATTATCTCTGGGATATAGAATACCTCCCACTCAAACTTTCTGTCATTTTATACTCTGGTCCTTCAGCCCTACCCTTCACACAAAGTTGGCTATGGAGCTACTTCTTTCTTAGACCACTTAAAAGATTTCTAATTGAATCAATTCATAGTCAGTTTGTATATATTTACTTCTACCTTTTCCCTTTAACTGGAAGTATAGCTTCTTGTCTGCATCAGTATCTCCAATGGAGGATCTAGATCCACTCATTCAAATGGCTCTTTTTTAAATTAACAAGTACTTATTTTTATTTCTCTCCATTACCCCTACTCTACCCCCCGCCCCAGTAGTCTAACAGGAGGCCAGTGGACTCCGGATCGGGATGGGGCAAGTTTTTTTTTTTTTTGTGGATATTTTAGCTGCTGTCCAGCCTACCTTTGTATTTCACAAAATCTCCACTCGGGACTACAAAGTTCATCTAATTCAATTTGTATTTGAATAAGAAGTTTCCCCAATACAGATGAAGTTAGCCTTTGCTTGAATACAAGTAGGGAGAGGGAGTTCATGATATACATTAAGTTCCTTTGAATTTCTCTGATAGTTAGTTTTCCCTTATATTGAGCTGAAATCTGCCGTTAGTCCCCAGGGAGACAGTATCATGTAATGGTAAGAGTGCTGGACCTGACACGAGAAATCCAAGTCCAAAACTTCATTTTTTTTTTTTTGCCAAGGTACTGGGGTTAAGTGACTTGCCCAATGTCATACAATTAAGTAATTACTAAGTGTTGGAGGTCAAATTTGAATCCAGGTCCTCCTGACTCTAGATTCAATGCTCTATCCAATGTGCCATCTAGCTGCTTCCAAGTTCAACTCTTCACTGTGCTACTAACAACTTTTGTGACTTGATACAGTCTTTTCATCTCTTTCCTCTTTTATCAAATGAAGGAGTTGGACTAATGTCACCTCTAGTTCCCCATCTTTAATCCTCTGATCTACCGGTTACTGCTAGTTCTTCCCTCTGGGGCCAAACAGAGAAAGCCTAATCCTTTTTCCACTGACATGAACTTCTTTTGGATGCCCTCCTTTATAAACACCATCATCTTGATACTGCACTTTGTAAACTTAGAACAACTAACAAGTTATAGTTATTCAATTAGTTGCCAAGTTCTCTTAAATGACCATAATACTCTTGGGTTTCTACCTCTCCATGCTCATGGCTAGCACCCAATTTTAGATCTATGATACCCATCTCTTACCTAGATTACTGCTGTAGCTTCTTTGGGCTAGGTGATTTGCCTAAGGTCACACAGTTAGTGAGAGTCTGAGGCTGAATTTGAACTCAGGTCCTCCTGACTCTAAGCCCAATATGTTATCCACTATGTCATCTAGCTGCCCCTATTTCTTAAAAAAAATTTTTTTTAATGCAAGACAATCAGGATTGAGTGACTTGCCCAGGGTGATATGGTTGGTAAGTATCTGAGGCTAGATTTGAACTCAGGTTCCTCCTGACTCCAAGGCTAATGTCCTATCTCCTGCACCAACCCTGCCCCTATTATATTAGCTTCTTAAGTAATATTTGACTTCACAGCTTCTTCAATTAGGGTTCCTCCTTTATTTGTATCTCTTTTCCCTGCTTCTACAAACCTCTCTCTGACTCTAGGATCTAACATAGGTCCAGGTGCAAAGTGGGTACTCAGGAAAGATCAGCTTGTTGGCTAATTAATTGTTCAGACTTCTCTTCTTCTCTCCTCAGACAGAATGCTAATTTAGAAAACTCTCCTCCTCTTCTTGTCATACTTATATCAGTGGTATGTCTATAGAGAGGACTAGTACCTCTCTGTCAATTTCTTGGTCTTTGTGACCACTTTCTCAAATCCCTCCCCTCATCTCCTTCTCCTTCCCTTCTCCAACTCTTTTCCCTATTTGGATTGGGTTGGCAATTGTCAGAGTGGATTCCTTCCACAAATTCTATTTCCCTCTCCTCCCCAGGCCCCTTTATCCCTTTCCTGCCATTCCCATTAATTAGCAGTTAACTCATTATTGGTGACTGCATCTTGATTAGCCTTTTCCATGGCAACCACTGCAGAAAAGGATAATTTCTTCCACATGCCAGGCTCTACCCCAAGGGCTTTGGGTTATGAGCTATAGTAGGAAAAAACCCAAGTTCAGAGACAGAGGTCTAGGTTCAAATCAAAAGATCTGTTACCTTGGTAACAGAGGTAAATATAAACTTGGACAAGCTACTTAAACTCTGGGCCTCAGTTTCCTCATCTTCAAATGAGAGAATTCATAGGTAATCTCTAAGATTCTAAATCTCCTGTACTAAATCTACCTCTCAGGGTAATGGGATTTCTGAATTTGAGGGAAGGAACCTCTAGGAGAACATTGTTATCATTTTCTCTCCAATCAAGAAAGAAATTTGCTTCTAATGACCCAATTACGGAAATCAGTTTCTTTATTATAGAACAATCTGGAAGTGAGCTTTCCTAATCAACCCTCTTTACTGAAGATGAAAAGCCAGACACTAGTGGTTGAACAAACAATTGCTGTGCCTATAGGACACCCATATGCATTACATACCTACACAGAACTATATTGACTACAAAATCAATAGCTATGTTTGTCATGGTAGGCATTGTTGGGAGAAGAGTGAGGACTGAAAATGGTAAGGACTGAACTTGTGATTTGATTGTCACAAAGAATTCCTATATATGGAAACTCCCTGTACCAATGGAGGAAAGGCTTGGCTGGGTGTCTAAGAAGTCAAGTGACTTGACTAGGATGGTATCTCATAGCCAATATATGTCAGAGGCAGGATTTTAATGAAGCCCTTCATGACTGACTCTAAGGAAGCAAGTTGCTCTATCTCCTATGCCCCAAAGACAGGGGATGGGTAGAGAGAGTGGAAAACAAGCTCATGATTGCCTTTGAAGAGCTCACAGCCTGGTTGGGTAGATAGAACTTAATCCTGAGTAAGAAAGCAATAATACAAGACATCTTCATTGCCAACAAACACTGAACAAGATTAACAAGACACCTTCCAGGTTCTTCTAGCTCAATGGGGGAGGTTTGACATGTATACATGAAAAGACAATTTGCAGTGCAAGGAATGTATAATAAGCAGCCAGTCAGTGGTACAGTCATCAGGGTATAATAATTTTGATGAGAGAGAGGTCCTTTGAGGGCTGGAATGGTCAGAGGCAGTATGACATGGGGACAGAGAGCTAACCTTGAGAAGAGTTAGACTCAAGTACATCCTCTAGCACATACTGTCTGTGAGATCCTGGGAAAATTCTTTAATTTTACCTCCTCTGAAAACACGCTAAGGCTACAGATTATAGAGAAGGTGCCACTGTGTACTGGAAGAGAAAATTTCATTAACTGACAAAACTATGCCAATCAAGTTATAGTTCTGGTCCCTACTCTCAAAAGGTCAGGTAGACTTCCTGGAAGAAGTGATATTTCAGCAGGACCTTGAATGGTTTGCCTATTACTCTCACCTTGTGTTGCTTTATTTTTTTGTCCAGGAGGAAAGTGTCTGAGTGTAATATGCTATATAGATAGAGTATGGTTGCTACAATGCTTCTTTAAAGAAAAATGTAGTGTCTCCCATCTGGAAGAAATTTATAATAAAAGAAAGGCCTAGTTTTTTGGAAGGCTATATTTGCAAATGCTTAACTCAAATATTTTATACCCTAGGACAAATGCAAAGAGGCAATGGATAGATCATGTGGAAAAAATGGAAAAAATGGAAAAAAATGTTTTACTTGGGCACTGGAAGATCTGGGTTCAAGCCTTGTCTCTGCTATCTTATTATTTGCGTGACCCCAGGCAAATCATTTAAATTCTTTGGATCTCAGGTTTCTCATCAACAAAAAGAAGAGAATGAAGTAGATGAAATCTGAATTCCTTTCCGGTTCTAAATCTATGATCCATGATTTGGCAGATAGGGGCAAACAGAGTAGGAAGCCATTTTTTCCCCCTTAAATTATTCCACTTAAACTAATTCTTGAATCATAGAATCTTAGACTCTGAGTTAGAAGGGGCTCTCATTGGCAGCTAGCTCAACACTCTTACTTTCGGAAGAGGAATCTGAAGCAGTACACAGAGGGGAGAGGGCTTATTCAAGGTCACTCATTGATTTAGTAGCAAAAAATTTAAATTGGAATCTTCTCACTATTCTTACTTTCTTCCACCATAGGGATTAATAGGGATTAATTTGATAATGAGTTTGATTCTGAACTATACTTGAAACTTATTAGCTAAGGATGGCATGACCATTGTTGTAGAACTAGACAGAACTTCAGAGATAATTTAGTCTAACCCTCCCATTTTATATATGAGGAAAATGTAGGTTATTTGCCCAAGGTCACACTGGTATTATGTGGAGGAACTGGGACTTAAACCCATTTCCCCAGTTGAGGAAACTGAGGCAAACAGAAGGTATCAGGGTTACACAGATGAAATTTTTTTGGGGGGGTTGGGTTTGCAAAGCAATGGGAGCTAAGTGACTTGCCCAAGGTCAAATAGCTAGGTAATTATTAAGTGTCTGAGGTTGGATTTGAACTCAGGTCCTCCTGACTCCAGGGCCAGAGCTCTGGCCACTGTGCCACTTAGCTGTCCCTAACACACAAATATATTTGAACTCAGGTCTTCCTAAGTTCTGTCCCAATATGTATCCACTACACACTTAGGGATGTGGGTGATATTGTGTTTGTTGATTCTGACCCCCCCCCTTTCTGAGTGAGGGTGACTTGTTTACCAGAATCCAGGTCATGTGCAAACCACTCTGGTAAGAAAGTAAGCTATCTTTTTTCCTGAGAACTACACCCTAGTTCTTCAGATGTTGTTAGGCCACCATAAATGTCTGATCACTCTCAAGAAACACTGAAGCTTCTTATGCAAACCAAACAGATTGGCCCAAGTCCCAGGCTGTTATCATGGATTAAATGTATGTTATATTTTCACAGGGCCAGGATCAGCTCTTGCTCTGAGCAGGAGCAATGTGGACTGGGCCAGGTGCAGTGGTAACAATACATGGTGGGGGTGGCAGCTAGGTGGCACAGTGGCTAGAGCACTGGCAGTCAGGAGTACCTGAGTTCCAATACAACCTCAGACACTTAATAATTACCTAGCTGTGTGGCCTTGGGCAAGCCACTTAACCCCAATGCCTTGCAAAAACAAAAACAACTAGTTAAACTAACAGCCTACTTGCTCAATTCACTTCCTATATATTGTTTGTAACAAAGTTAAGGTAAATACAAATAAAAAAAATATATATTGGGGCTGCTAGGTGGTGCAGTGGATAAAGCACCTGCCCTGGAGTCAGGAGTACCTGGGTTCAAATCCGGTCTCAAACACTTAATAATTACCTAGCTGTATGGCCTTGGGCAAGCCACTTAACCCCATTTGTCTTGCAACAACCTAAAAAAACCAAACAACAAAACAATACATGGACAGTTTATTTATTTTTGCTTAAGAGGGATCAGCTCAGAAAAGAAGAGTCTCTGCTATTACCATAAGAGGGCAGCTCCAGACCACCTGGCTTTCTGTTCTCCCTGAAAGATTGAATTTTCATCAGAGAAATATGGACTTAAACCTGCAAGGTAGATAGGAAGGCCCATGATCTTCCAGGTCTCCCTGGGCTGAATTAGAGGGTGTTGCTCTCATAACACCTGGACTCTGGGAAACATTTATTTAATAGTGTGATTCTTTCTCCTCACCTAGTTATGAACTCCCAAGTGCAGGGACAAGGATTTCTTCTAGCTCAAGGTTTAGCACATAGTTTATTTATTCTCAGAGTCCAGGATAGTATCTGGGACATTTTAATTTTTTTTTTGGACTGCAATTGTGATTTCCTTGGTAGGAAGAAACTCACTTTTTTGATACAGATCAGTATCTCCTCTAGAATTTAGCATCTTTGAGAGTTTTCTGGTAGGGGTAGGAGGGCAATGAGAAGTCAAATGATGTAAATATAGTCACAAATCTGTGTGTGTGTGTTTGTGTGTGTGTGTGTGTGTGTCAGAGGAAGGGCTTTAGTCTGGGTCCTCCTGACCCTGAGGCTAGCTATTTGCCCACTATCACATGGCTGCCTCATGATCTGGAACAATAAATCTTGTTGACCAATAAACATTTCTCTATTTAATTCAATTGAAATTATTAAAGGCCTGCAATCAACTAGATATTGGATTATGCACTGTAGGAGATACAAAATTGAACTGAAGTAAAATAGGGATGGGGATATACTTTGAAAGATGGGATAAAACCTTCAGTATACACTGATAACCTTGGAGGAGGAGGATAAGAGGAAATGAGAGCTTTTGGTTTGATTTGAGAATTTCTTCACAGGGAAGGGTGTTAGATGGTAGAACAGATGGTCAAACAATCAATAATCAGCAAATATTTATAAAGTGCCAATTATGCTTAAAGTATCATTTTATGCATTAAGGGTATAAAGATCAAATCAAAATAATCCTTGCCCTTGAGAAGGTTTATTCTATTTGATGGGAGAAAGTCATGAAGTTTTCTTAAGTTGAAAGATACCATAGTCAGAATAGATTTCTACTGTTCTTTTATGTCATGGAGCTTGGGGTGATGCTGAGGACCTCTGTAAGTCTATTCTAGCAAAGGGAGAGAGAGAGAGAGAGAGAGAGAGAGAGAGAGAGAGAGAGAGAGAGAGAGAGAGAGAGAAACAGAAACAGGGGTGGGGAGAAGAGATCTGATCTTTTTCCTCATTCATTTCATCCTTTGATCATACTCTGAATGATCAGGAGAGGACAGGGTTTCTGTTCAAGGATATGGAGCTAGACATTGTTACTGAGAGTTTTGTGCAGATCTTAGGACCCAAGAGCTAGGAGCAGGTGTGGTCTATCCTTTGTTGTAAGCTGGTTTAAACCTGTTTTGGAGAAACCAGGTGGGTGTGATTCTAGTTCTGTCCATGGTGGGAAAGTAGGAGATTCATTTCTTCCCAGCAGTATTGTGAGTGGGAGAACTGAATCTTTCTCTAACAGCTTACAGCTCTCAGGCTGGCAAGCCTACTTTGTAACTAGTGGGATTTGTGACTTTAAAAATTCTTTTTGGTAGCCAAAAGGGTTGGCATCTATTTAGTCTTAGTTCTACAAAACAGACAAATTGCAGGTTTCTCTCATAGAGCTGGTGGTTCAGGGATGTCTCTGTATCGAGCAATTTCCAGGTTTAACAACTAAGGAAAGGCTGAACAGTTTTCATGTGAGAACTGGAATGTCCATTGATTGCTCTTTCCTTAGAACATGGACCCTGTCCTCACAGAGCCACAAATCTCCTCACAAAAATTTTATTGAGTAGCCTATGAGATTTCTCCTCTTATGTGGAGGTTGAGTATCCAAATTCTGTTTAAGGATCTCTTTTTAAGAGTAGGAAGCTGTGTCCATTAGTGCTTGCCCTCAAGAATGGAGAGGCTGTGGATCCCCAAATTGCAAAAAGCAGAGTAATCAGTCCAAAGGTAAAGATTTTGAGAGTGAAGTGGTAGGTTCAAATGTAATGATGATGATGATGATGATGATGATGATGATGATGACAAAAATAACTAGCTTTTATATAGAAATTTAACATTTGTGAAGTACTTTATAAATAATATTTCATTCTACTCTCACAATAGCTCTAAAACAACTTTCCTAATCCACTCTATTATACAATGAGGCCTGGAATTCTTGAGATTACTATAACAGTCTCCCCTTAAGGGAGTTTGGTAACATAGAATCTATGCTTTAAAACCATTGTAATAAGATTTGGTTTATTGGTTTTGAGGCCATCATGATGATTTCTTTTAAAGGGAGGTTGCAGACTTGTAGAACATACTCATGGAAAAATACTGACAGTAATCTTTTCTAAGATTAGTACAGCTCTGTGTCCCAAAATAATATTTTGACAAACTACCACTTTGTTTTTCACTCTGATATGCAACCCCTCCAATATTATTTTTCCCACAATCAACTTGTTTTTCTCCCTGAGAAACTTCCCAAATAATATTTGGCCTTATCCCTGATATACAAATAGGCTAGCTCTAATACAAGAGTGCAAGAACCCCAGTACCAGAAGGTCACCTTGGAAGGCATATCTTCGTATTGGAGCACAACCTTTCTGCCAAGTGAACCCATGGTTCTGTGCTCTCCAATGCAGCACCTCTATTGCATGAGTTGTATTGTCTCTTAGTATGTATGTCTGAGTTATAAATTGGGCCTCTTTCTTCCTTTCCCCCTTTTCTCCTTTTGAAAATAAAGCTTTTCATTGAAATAGTTTCCATTGTCTTACATGTTCTGCTCAGTATCTGAACTCATTAAGGGAGTGTTTCCCCCTTCTTCTGGCTGGTCCTTGGGCTTTTCCTTACATATAAACTGGGTATCCAGAAAATGACTTAACTTGCTGAGTTAGCTGCACCTACACTGAGGGAACCTGGCATTGTGAACCCAGTTGTAGAAAGCAAGGATCGATAACCAAGCCCAACATCCTCCCAAAAGATTCTCCTTTATGCCAGAGGACTGTCATAAAACAATTGACATCATCAGCAGGACTACTGTTATTTCTCTTTTCCTCTCACTTGACCTTCTATTTATTTATCTTTGTACATTCTATATATATATATATATATCCAGTGAGGAATGGAAATTTCTTGAGGGCATGTTCTTCATTTTTGTCTTTGTATCTCTAATGCTTAGTATTGTCCCTTGCACAGATTAGTAAATGTTTGTTGAATTTATTTGTGACCACAAATAAGATCCTATCAATGATTCAAAGCTCATGGTTCTCAATATTCACAAAGCCCTAACCCAAGCTCTAGGTCCTCAAGATCTTTCCCCTCCTGGCCATGAGCCTGGGAAGGGGGATGGGTGAAGGAGTTGTATCTGTACACTTCTATAGTATCTCCATTTTCTGGGTTGGATTTGTAGAAGTCATCATTTGTATTCCCTGAACCTGGGTAGAATTGCTACTGTGGCATTCCAGTTTGGTCCAGGGAGAATCTTTGGAGCACTCTGAAGCGAAGAAAATTCCATAGTTGATTTCTGATTCAGATAGCTAATGGTCCTTTAACTCATTACATTTTTTTTGATAGGGATGGAGATTAGACCTATGATTTCACTGGTATAAGGGAACTTCCTCTTCCAATGCAGGTTGACACTTTTTCTGCAATATATAGTCTTATAGAGATGCCTAGAATACTGAGGAATTAAGGAAGGTACCCAGGATCACAAAGCCATTACATTTCTTATGCAGGACTTGAACCCAGATCTTTCTGACTTGCATCTATCTATCTATCTATGCATCGCTCTGCTTTCTTCTCATTTTTCTGCTACTTTACAGGATTCTCAACAGAGTATCATGTACCCATTAGCCACTTCGTGTCTGCTGAATTTGAAATTGGTTTTATTTTCTTATATCCTGTCCTCAGAGGTTATTCATAGATAGAGGTAAGGGTGAAATGCATTTTAGGCTTGGAGGGCTTATGAGACAGTGCAGATAGGAGATGACAGGAAAAGTCTAAGGAATAGTTGATGGTTCTTGATTGAGTGTAGAGTTCAAAGAAAGGAAGAATGTAGAATGAGTTTGGAAAGGTTGAGGAAGACTTTAATAGGAAAGTCAGAAATAGGAAAGCTTCACATGTCAAACAAGATTTATCCTATAGATAACTGGGAGTCACTAAAGATTTTTTCTTAATATTAGGGAAGTATTTATAGATCAGACATATGAATCCAAATTACTTTTGCAATCTTTGGTTTGAAAAATAGAGAGGAAAAAAGGGAGAGAATGAAAGTAGTGAAACTATTTTGGCTTCACTTGGCTTCACTTGGCTTCACTTCTTTGGACTTCTACCTTCATTATACCCCCAGGGACCTCATCATCCTGTAAGATCACATCATCCCTGGTGATCATTTCATCAGTACTCTGGCCTTGGGCTCCCTTCCTCCTTCTCTCCCTCTCTTTCGGAGGGTGAAGATCAGAGAACTCCTCCCAGAACCTCTATTTAAGGAGGATGCCCAGAGAAGCCATCTCTTCAATTCCCGATTTGCTTCAGGTACCTTCCCCAATTTCCTTCTTTTTAACTACTTTTTGCATGTTGTTCTTCTTCATTAGCTGTAAGCTCCTTGAGGGCAGGGACTATGTTTCTTTTTCAAATTTGTATTTCTAGTATTTAGTACAATGATTGATACTTAGTACACTCTTGATATATGACTGACATTTTAGTAACAGAGGGTTACAAATAAGGCAATGTTGTTTGTCCTACATTGTCTAGGACCGTGACATCAGGGAGATGATGCCATGACATGTACATACATTGTATTTGAATGAGGGGGTGAGTGAGAGAGTAAGTCACCAACCTTACTTTTTCCTCCAGAGCCAACCGGGTTCAATGTCATGAATCAGGAGAAATGGAAATGGCTCTGGATACGAGGCAATCAGGGTTGTGACTTGCCCAAGGTCACATAACTAGTAAGTGACAAGGAACTGAGGGCTAGATTGGAACTCTGTCCTCCTGACTCCAAGGCCAATGCTCTGATTGCCAATAGTATAAGGTAAGATATAGTGAAACTTTGAACTAGGGCAGCTACAGTAGGAGTGGGACAGGCAGGGTGAATGGAAAGTAGAATAGGCAGAACCTGATGATTAAAGGTGGGAAAGGACTGAGGGTGAAGGAAGAGTCAAGAATGGCTCAGAAGGGAACTTTGTGAAAGCAGTCTGCTAACTAAGAGATATGGAACAAAGACAAAGTTGCTGAAAGGTAGCTGGGTGTTCTCTTTCCCTTTGATAACTTAGCTTAGATTTCAATTCCCTGTTAACTAGGTCTCAGGGCCTAGATGAAGTATATTCCAGGGTACTGATAGGACTTATGGATATGACTATAAAGCCACTGCATGAGATAACTGAAAAATCTGGCAAATGAGAGAGATGAAGCAGAACAGGGGAGATAGGCAAATGTTTTCCTGATGTTTCAAAAAGGAAAAAGAAGGTGGATTTTTCAAATAAAGTCAGGTGAGTTCAACTTTTATTCCTGGCAAAATTCAAGAGTACCTTATTAATGAGTGATTCACAGTCATGTAGCATAGATGGAAGAATATGGGTGTTAAAAAAAGATTATGTTTGTGTGTGTGTGTGTGCGTTTTTGTGTATGTGATTTTTTTGTGTGTGTGTGTGTGTGTGTGTGTGTGTGTGTGTGCATGTCTTAGGAGGTAGCTTGGAATTGTTGAAAGCATGTTGCATGTTGGCTTGATTTTATCCTTTTAAATATTTCTGGGCCCCCTCATTGTCTATTTGCTGTGTCTATTCAAGATAAATGTACTGATGAATTAATTCAATGGGCCATCCATGCTTGGACTATCACATATTGTCTGAGAAACAGACATTTTTTCAGAATTTTAAAAGCCCCAAAGGACAACAGGGAAACTTATATTGGGTGTAAGTAGTATGCAGCATATTATCAATGATGACTTGTGCACAAAAAGTTGTAAGAGAAGATAGTCTATAAATATATTAGAGGGAAGAGAGGCAAGTCTATCTTGTTGCAAGAGTGAGGGTAAAAAAGATATATATCCTGAGCTGCTCATGACATTAATACTCATGAGATTTTAAAAAACCCAGAGAAAGACATTTAACCCTTTGGTTTTATCTTCTATAGTACATTTAGGGGAGGACATGGACAAGAACAGTGTAGGATGAGAAGATCTGAATGCCCTGCAATCTGCAGCATTATTGAGAATCCCTATTTTGAATGTTGAAACATTATTAAAGGGATTGCTTGTGAGCCCTAGGAAAAGAAAGCAATAATCACTAGAAATCTATTATCAAGAACAAGTTACAACACTAACTTCATTTCCTTTTTTTTTTTTTGACAGTTACTAGGTTGTTACATTGGGGAATGTTCTGGCCCTACCATCCTAGATTTTAGCAGGCTTTTGACAGTCTTAGGATATCCTTGTGAGCAAGAAGGAAAGATCTGGGCCAGGTGTACTGTTAGAGGAATTCAGAACTGATTGAACTACCAGACCCAAAGGGAAGTGATTAATGTCGACCTGAAGGGAGATCTCTAGTGGAGTGCTTCTAGGGAGCTTCCTTGTCTCTTTTCTACTCAAAATTTTAATCAATGACTTGGATGGAGGCATAGATGGCATGTTTATCAAATTTGTGGATGATATGAAGCTGGGAGGAGAGCTTGCATGCTGTTTGACAGAATTAGAATTCAAAAAGACCTTGACAGGTTAGAATGATGAACTGAATCTAAAAATATGAAATGCAATACAGATTAATGGTAAAGTCCTACATTAAGTTAAAAAATAACTCCATGAGTACAGGATAGAGAGACATAGCTCACAACAGTTCACATAAAAAAGTGGCAGACTTTATATGTCAACTATGTCGACAAAGCTAACACTTTAGACTTTTTTAATTGAAGCATAGTAACTAGAACATTTTCCCTATTGTTCATTTTTGTTCTGAATATCCTAACCAAATGATGATTCTTAAGGTTCACCTCCTAATCTATCTTTGACTTTTCCTTCTCCCCTACTCCCCATATCCTGTTGTCAGGTTCTGTTGGGTCACATCTGGAATATTGGGTTCAGTTCAGAGAGATTACATTTTAGGAAGGACATTATAAGAATCTAGGAGGACTGGACTTGGAGTTAGGAAGAACCGAATTCAAATCAGGTCTTAATACTTATGTAAATCAGTTCCTGGGGAAACCACTTAATTACTGTCTGCCTCAGATTCCTCATTTATAAGATTGGGATAATAGTACATATCTCCCAGGATCATTATGAAGATCAAATGATATTATTTTTGCAGAGCACCTAAAGTGCTAAATAAATTCTTGATGATGATGATTTTGGCAATCAGAGCACTTTCAGAGGAGGACAACCAGGTGGCTGAGAAGATGAATAAAAACCATGTTGGGACAGTTAGGTGCTACAGTGGATATAGCATTGATCCTGCAGTCAGGAGGATCTGAGTTCAGATCAGATACTTGATACTTACTATCTGTGAGACCTTGGGCAAGTCATTTAACCCCATTTCTCAAAAACAATAAAAAGGGGAACCCCCCAAATACCATCCAAGCATCATTTGAAAGGCTCAGATTATTTAAAATGGAGACAAAATGACTTGGGGTAGACGTGTGAGAAATAGGATAATTGCCTTCAAGAATTTCAATTGCATATGAAAGGATTAACTTTGTTGTGCTTGGGCCCAGGGGCAGAATTTGGAACAATTTGTCAGTTTTCACTGGGACAGATTTCAACTCTATTAGGAAATATTAATGAATAGAGCTGTCCCCAAGTGGAATAGACTATTTCAGGAGGTAGTGGGTCCTTTTTCATTGGAATTTTTTTCAGTGGAGGTGGATTAGATTTAGGATGATACTATAGAAAGGGCATTGGCTTTGGGGTCAAGTTTTTTGAGCTGAGTTCATATCCTGGCTTTGTTATTTATTATCTGGGCAAGTCATTTTGATTGATCGCAGGGCTTGGTTGAGATGAGAGTCACTGCCTCAAACTCTTCTTATAGGAAGGATCTTTCCCATTTGTTTTGCTACCAACTTCTAAAATCCTCCAGGCCTTACCATCAACCCTGAGTTTATGCCTTCCAGACCCTTGCAGTATCATTTGATCTAATGATATAATCTAAGAACAGGACCCCTGGGTCTTTCCATTTAACCTGTAGCTGAACACTCATTAGACTATGAGCTTTCTGAGAGCAGAGACTTTTTTTTTTTACTTTTTTCCAATTCTCCAGCACTGAGTACTTGCCTCATAGTAATCACTCAATAAATGTTTTTTCATTCATTCATTTGTTTATTCTCTGGTCATCAGTACTTTATGTCAAAAATGAAGACGTTGAATTAGATGGTCTCTGAAATTCCTTCTAACTAAATCTATTACCATTTTTTAGGAATGTTGTAGGAATGAGGGCTTCTCCTTATGTATAGGTTGACCTAGATGATTTCTGAGGTCCTTAGATTGAGAATCTCTTTCTAAAGTGTGAGATTCAGTGATCAAGGGGATGGTAGTACTTCGCTCAGAAAGGGGAAGTTAGAAGGAGGGGAAGATTTATGGTTAAGGCCATGAAAACATTTTTGTATCAATTGAAATTGAGGTGTCAATGGGACATTTACCAGAGAGTTAGAAACATAATTTGTTCATCATTCAGACCCAAGAATAGGAGGAATAAGTTTCTCTTGTCTGCATATCTGTTTGCTTGTCTATCTGCCAAGAAAGATGGAAGCTTATGAGAGAAAGAAATCAGTCAGACCTAAGGTATCAGCATCATTACCACCATCACCCACAGTCATACACAACATACCTGGTCCTAGGCTTGGTACTATCGGGTCATATGGAGATGTATAAGAGTAATTCCTTCACAAGTTTACAGTCTAGTTGGGAAGAAAGGACATATAGATAGAAAGGGGGACTATCATCTAATCTGTTCTTGGAGCCAATGCCCAGAATCTTTAAGTAAAAGTACAATAGAAAATAGAAGTAAATTGTCATGTAAGGTCCTCTCTTGGGTCAGACACTATGCTTCTGTCATCCTGGAATTGTTCTTTGTAGAAAGTATTTCCTGCCATCCACATCTAGAGAAAAGACTATGAATTCTGAATGCAGAACAAAGCATACTATGTTTACATTTTAAAACATCTTTTATTTTTTTCTTTCTTTCTCATATATTCCCCCTTAGTTCTAGTCCTTTCACAGTGTGACTAATATAGATAAATGTTAAATATAATTTTTAATGTAAAACCTATAGCAGATTGCTCATACTTCCATGGGAAGAGAGGGTGGTAGAAAAATATGGAACTCAAAAACTTTTGAAAGGATGAATGTTGAAAACTATCTTTGCATGTAATTGGACAATAAACAAACAAATAAATAAATAAAACACTAACAAATAAATAAAGCATTTCCCACAAATTTCCATGGGTTTTTCCTATATGGAAGAGAATCACCAATCAGTGTTGTTGAATGGGTAGCAGAAAGAGGAGGAAGTTGTGGTTCTGGAGTAGAATTGTGGGGATGGTAGAGAAACAAAAGCAGCAATGGGTAGCTGTGTGAAACCCTAGGGAACGTCAATGGACACTGAACCCTCTGTCTGTCTTGACAATGTAGGGTTTTAAACTAGTCTTTTCTACTTTCTCATTGTGTGATCTTGGGTAAATTCTTTTTCCTGTTTTAGATCTCACTTTCCCCATCTGTGAAGGGAAGAAGTTTGCAACTTTGCTCATACAGGCGTACAATATGATGTGACTGAAAAGGTATAGGTCCCAGAATCTCCTCACCTGGGTTTGAGTCCCGACTGTGGCAATAATTACCTTGGGAGAGTCACTTCTTGGGTGGGCTGATAAATGAGAGCATAATGCCTGACATATAGAAGTTCCCTAATGAATTTTGGTTGACTGCTTTCTAAGGACCCTTATAACACTAAGACTCAATGATTCTCTGTGAGAGATTAGGAAGTGTTTGTTTTCTGTATGTTGATTCAAGGGAGGGGTTCATAGCCTAGTTTTTGAAGCTAAGAATAGAGAATTGACCTCTTCTCTGTTGCTTTTGACTAGGGCCTGTTCCAAAGCCTCACATTTGTGAACACCACTCATGTTTCCTTAAGATTCAGAGAAGGAGTGATAAATCACCCCCTCTCCCCTCCCCACCTCCTTTGGCATTCAGCGTGTACAGTGTCTAATAGTACATCAAGTTAGACACTAATAGCTCTAAACTACAAGCCTGATTTATTGCTCTTTCCTTGCAAAAAATCTGTTTTGTTCCCTCAAGATCCTCCAACTCTGCTATAGCTGATCAATTTATCACTCTTTTTAATATGCACCATGGTTGTAATAATGCCTTCCTTTGCACAGGAAAATTATGTTCTCCCTAGGACATAAGTTTGAAGCTGTATTTTCAGTGTGTGTGTGTGTGTGGGGAAGCATTGCACTGAGCCATTCACACTCTTTGAGTTCTGCCTATGATCAGCTGTTTAGTGTCTATGCTGTTCAATTCAAGGAGTCAATAAATTGAGCAGTCCCTTGGGGTTATAGGAATATTGTTTCCTGTAGTCAGGAAAGACCCAGGTGCACAATCCTGCCTCTGACACTTATTAGCTATATGGCTGTAAACAGGTTACTGAATCTTTCTGGCCTCAGTTTCTTCACATGGAAAAATGGGCTTAATAATATCTATAGATCTACATTTTGGAGCTAACCAGGATTAAATGAGGTAATTTGAATAAAGTGCTAGGCAGATACTAAAAGATGCACATACACACACACACACAATGTTGGCTATTATAAATCTAATTCTTTGATTTTTTTAGGTAACATGATCCAGCTCCAAATGTTTTGAATTCCTCAGGGCTATAGGACATTTTTTTGAGTTTTTGCTTGAAGAGCTAAACCCGACCTTTTGTTTTATGAATTCATTAAACAAATGATCTACTATGTTAGAATGGGAGACACAGACTTTGAATGAGATATAGTTCCTGCCCTCATGTAGTTGATAAAATCTTTTGATTCTTTTCTCAAATGATCCAGCCCCAAGGAAATCAAAACAGGCAAGACATGGAGGGAGGAGAAGCTTTACTTGAGACCATTTTTAAATGTGTGCAATGAACTCTTCTGGCAATCTAATAATGTCTATAAATCACTTCTCAGAATAATGTTTTGAAATGATTGAAAGAAGTACTAAATTTCAATTATAGGCAAGTGAAAATAAAAATGAATTTTTTTCCCATCCAAGGTCACAGACACTCTGAAATCTATTCATAGTTTTCTTGGGAATCTATGGAGCCCAGTAATGGTTCAATGATCTCTCAGGGAGATACAAGATGCTCCTGAGTTCATCCTCTTTTTAAGTTATAGAGATGGAGTTATGTTGATCTTTTTCCCAATTGCAGTGACCACTTCACTGACTTGAGTCAGGTATGGTTATAAGAGATTTAGTTACTTAGCAGTTTTAGTCACATCTGATGTTCTGAACCCATTTGGGGTTTTCTTGGCAAAGATATTGGAATGGTTTGACATTTCCTTCTCCAGCTCATTTTATAGATGAGACAACCAAAGCAAAGAGGGTTAAGGGACTTGCCCTAGGATCACACACCACAGTGTCAAAAGCCAGATTTGAACTCACAAAGTGAATCTTTCTCACTCCAGATCCAGTGTTCGGTCCACTTTACCATAGATGCCTTGGTTATGATAGGAGAGGACTCCAAGTATGTGGGCTAACTGATGACAGGGTAAGGTTTTGATGAATAGAGCTTTAGCATATCTGTAGAAAAAGCTCATTCTACCTGTAGAAAGAGGCATCTCTATTCCTCTCCCTAGCTTTGAGGTTCCTCCTCTTCCAGTCTCTCACTCACTTCACAGGACAGGCATTTTATTAATTCTGGCTCGGGGCTTAGTTTGGGCTAGGTGTTTTCAGTCTTCTTCCACATCCTTGCTTCTGTTTTAGAAGATTCCAGCTGCTTTTCTGCCAAACCTGCTGCTCAGAAGTCAAGGTGATGAAGAAAGCCAGTGTATGAATCCATGGAAGATAGAGATTAAAAGTGGCCTGGAAATACAGAAGCTACTATTGCATAAAAACACACTGGATACTGGACCATCATAGGGATCTAATAAGTATTTTTTGACCTGATTGAAGGTTGTCAGGGTACCTGAGTCACAGGTTTGACAAGCAGTAAATAGCCCTGAAGACTGTCTTAGCTTTTCTTTTACTCCAGGACTACTGATATGTAAAAGCAGGCAGAATGGGAAATTCTTGACTTTTTTGTGTCATCCCTTATGAAAGTATGGTTTATTTTAATTCAGAGATGCTGTAGTCTGAGTATAATCAAGTTAGAGTTACATGCATACAAGAATAATGAGGAATTTAATAGGAGTTATGACAGAATATATAATTTAAAGGCAGTTAAGCCACTGATGATGACAATTGATACCTAGGGCTTTAAAGTGTGCAAATTGCTTTTATTTATCTTATTTAGAATCTCACAATAACTTTGTGAGGTAAGCGCTACAGGCCCCTTCATTTTACTGATGAGGAAATGGAGACTTAGAGAAGTTAAATAAATCTTCCCATGGTCATATAGCTATTTAGTAGGACAGGTAGGATTCAAACTTTCTGACTTCATCCAATATATTATACTACTCAATGACTACAGTATCGCTTTTCAGCATCATATCTAATGGAATAAAAAAACCCTACACAAACTTGCCTAATTTCCCCTGAGTTTGACATTTCCTTTGTTGTCTCTTTGCCATGGCTGAGGTTGGAATTTATTCTGTTTTTATCTATGTTTGGCTAGTATCTGAGTTTGTTCAATGGAGCTGGCTATCCATGAGCAAGGGAAGGAGGGAGAAAAGGAGGGGGAGGGAGGGAGGGGGGGAGAGAGAGAGAGAGAGAGAGAGAGAGAGAGAGAGAGAGAGAGAGAGAGAGAGAGCGAGCCATGTTTTGTAGGGTCTGATGTTTCTGAGATAGTTGCACCCATGACCACATCTTTTGAAGTCTTTCATATTCTATCATGTATGTCTTGTATCAGAGATCATGGGACCTTTGCAAAGATTGAGGAGTACTGGATGAACATCTGAGATGACTTGTTCACCAAATACTGAATACCAGGACAAATTTTGCTCTCTCCTCTTACCTTAAAGCTTAAAAAGAGTATGTTTAGATATTCTGAGATAAAGTAATAAATAATAAAAAGCAAGAGAAATGTTTCTTTTTATACTTAGAAGTGAACAGGGAGCACATTTTCCATAAAGATTGCACAGGCTAAAATTATAGTTTTAGAAAATCTCTAGTTATGTTTTCAGGATATGAGACCAAAGAGGATCACTAGGAGAACTTGGTTATGTGTGCTGTGTGTGTGTGTGTGTGTGTGTGTGTGTGTGTGTGTGTGTTTGTATGTGGAGAGGGGGGAAAAGGAGGGAAGGGAGTGTTGAGATACATACTTCACATGATTTATCAACCATCCAATGCACATTTATTTATTTATTTTTGAGGGTTTTTTTGGCAGGATAGAGTTAAGTGACTTGCCCAAGGTCACACAGCTGGGTAATTATTAAGTGTCTGAGGTTGTATTTGAACTCAGGTGCTCCTGACTCCAGGGCTGGTGCTCTATCCACTGTGACACCTAACTGCTCCCCTCCCCCATACACATTTTTAATCAATAATCTTGGAGGTGACAATGTCTTCCTCACAGAACCATAATTAGTATGAAGTGAATGCCTTAGCCCCAGGACAGTGACATCAGGGGACAGTTTACTTTATCTCTAGAGTGAGGGTCAATGACTCAGCACATCCCTTAGGAGGATATTCTTTCTATGGTGACTACTAATCTATTCACTTACCTCGGAGTCCTCTGTTGTCCCATGTTGCCATCCTTCCCCAGAGTCTTACAGCTCTTATCAGTCAGTCCATCAAAAAACTAAAAAACCTTTAATAAGCATCCCTAATGAGTCAGATATCTGGCTAGACCCTGGGATTACAAAAGAAAAATCAAATAATCTCTGTCTTCAAGTAGTCTATATTCTATTAGGGAAACAAAATGTATATATAGGAATATATATGTAGTGAAATTAAAGCAATTTCCCATGAGACCTTTTTTCTTTGCATTCTACTCCCTCCTTCCAAGAGAACAAGTCTTGACTTGACTCCTCTTCTGACATGACTGTTGGACTGTTCTTTGTATTCCCTCATTAGCCCAACATATTTTGCCCCAGAAAATATTCCTAGTTATAGCTCAGTTTCTCTTTATAGTTCCTTGGGTCTGAATCTGGGGCTACTCTTTTGAGCTCATCTGTCTCATTGTCCCACATTTATATGGTACCTTATGCTATCCTAAGTACTTTCACTCCTATCATTTGTATTCCTCTCAGCACTTAATACAGAATCTTATTTTTAAAAGGTTCTATGTGAGTTCTGCAGGTAACCATTATATTCCCCTGCTCCATAAATTCCAGTGGCTTCTTGTTATCTCCAGACCTCTGCTTCACTTAAATCCAATTTACTTGCAAGTCAAGACATCCTTCTCCTGATGTCACTGGTTCTCATTGAGAATGAAAGGAGGAACAATAATGATCTCTCCAGGATAAAATACTATCTTCTCTGTTTGTCTTTTAAAGTCCTGCAAAATATGGCCTCTTAATCTACCTTTTCAGCCTCATTATGCATTATTTCCTTTCTGAGATCATATGATCCTGTCAAACTGACCTTCTTTGGATCTTATACTTGGTCCTTCATCTGCTGTTCTGATGCTTTTGCCATAACTGCTCCTCATGCTTGCATTGCCAACCCTTCTCATCTCTACCTCACAGAATCCTTTTCTTTTCTTAGAATTCACCTAAAGCATGTAGACAGTAGTCTACATGAAACTTTTCTTGATCCCCTCAACTACTGGTACACTTCCTTTGTATGTTTTTTTGTGAACTGATTCTGTATATCACACACACACATATATGCATTATTTCCTCTAATATAAGCTACTTGAGTTTCATTTTTCTTATATTCCCAGAACTAAATAGTGCCTGCATATAGTAGGCTTTTAATAAATGATTGATGATTTATTATTTCTCTCCTCCTTCCCCCAACCTCTCCTACATTCTCTTGTTATTCCAGAGTCTCTGTTCTCTTTTCAAACCTCCCTCTTGGAGGGGACCATGTAAGTTTGGAGAGCTGTTGAATACACATTTCAGTAATTACCCACGTAATACTCCATCAGAGCCTAGAAATGGTGTTATTAAAAAGAAATCTCAGCAGACATATAAAATGCATCAACTATTCAATATTCTTCATTTGATCATAATTAAAAGTAAAAAATATGGGCCGGGAGGGGGCTAGTAATGACAGATTTGCAGCACAGGACTAATGGGCACATTATTAACATTAGGAAATTGCCTGAGACACAGGGCTGGCTCAGTGCCCAGTTTAAATATGCATTAGATAGGTGACATGTGCCTCTGGTGATTAATATTATTATTCAAAAATTAAGTGAAATTAATCTCTTTGACCTCTGAGGCTATGCCCCTGGAAGTACACCTCTGGGGCACCAAGCTTAATAACCTTTTGGCCACACTTGGTACCCTGAGAACTTTCTTGGATGCCTAGAACATAGGGTGAAATATTGGAATAGGGAAACTGCAAACTCGAATCAGATGTTTCTTTAGATTAGGGGTCAAAGAGAAGTCAGGGACAGAAATGTTCCTCTTATATATCCTCCTGGAGGTAGGAGAAGGCAACGAGGAAGGGAGAAGAATGTGAAATGTATAGTGGTCCTTAAAAAAACTTCTTTGAGACTCATATTCTCACAATATCAGCTGGTAATGGTTCTACTGATAGGGATGCTGATGATGGTGATGCTCTTCCCATCTTCATTGAGATGAAGTAGGATGGCTCTCCCCAGTTTTCTCACCCACCCTTCAAACTGAAAGTCAGTGTAGTGTAATGGCAATGAATTATCTTTGAAATTGGAGAACTGTTTGAATCTTGGCATTGCAACTGAGTATTTTTGTGGCCTTGGGGAAGTCATTTCATTCTTTGGGTCTCAGTTCCCTCATTTATAAAATGAAGGAGTTCAACAAGATTGTCTTTGAGATCCCTTTTAACTCTCATGCTATTTTCTAGTTTAACATCTCTCAACTCACGGATGAGATCCAAGGTCACATAGTCATTAACTAACAGCAACAGCATATGAACACAATTCCTTTAATTTCAAATTTTGGACTCTTTTTATGATATCAAATAAAATTTTAAAAAGAGAGATACAAGCAAATTTCAAGGACTAGGGGCGGGAGTAGGAGTGGGAATGGTAGAAGATCATCATTGCCTGAGGAAACCTCAGACAGGACCTCTTGGAGGAGGTGGCATTTCATTTGATCTTAAAATTAGGAAGTAGACATGCCAAAAAGAGGTCTGGAGAGCATGGGAGAGCATAGAAAAAAAAACATGAATAAGGGCAGAGAGGCCTCTCTTCCTCTAGTGACCTCAAACTGCCAAAAGGTCTGTCCTGTTAGGTAATAGGATGGGAGCAGGGATGGGAGCAGCATTGGGGTGTGGAGATGCAGTTTTTGAACTCAACTTTTGTTTCTTCTTTTGGGCTCTGTTGCTTTCAGGAAACAATGACAGTCTTGAGCTACCTTTCCACATCTCCCTCTGCCTCCTCCCCCTCCCTCTTCCCAGCATGAAGGTAAAATCGACCCCAGTCTAATGAGGAGATGGTTTCCAATCATTATCCCTCCTGGTGCCCACTGGCCTGTGAAAAGGAGAGTAGCACCATGAACCTGTCTCCTAGTCTAATTATGAATGACATGTACTGGTAGCAGTTCTGTTAATTTGCTACTCCAAAGTTCCTAGCATAGTTTAGAATGCAGCAACCTGTGTATACAGAGTTAGGCAGAAACACAGCTATTTTCAGTCAACTATGTTTAAGGATTTCTATTTAATCAGGACAAGGTCTCTGTTTTCCAGACATGCCCATATGTCCTTATATTTTTCTCCCTCCATTGCTTTGCTTATTGTTACTCCAGTTTGGCATGCTTCCTTACCTCCTCCCTGGCTATACAAATCCCATATGATCTTATAGATCTAGTTCAAATACCACCTCTTCTAGGCAGCCTCCTCTTACTAATTAATTAACCAACCCATAATGAACTCTCCCATCCTCTTAACTTCCACCTAGAATAAAAAAAATTAGAACTGGAAGGTACTTATAAGGTCATTTTTGTCAAACCCCTTCATTTCACAGACAGGGAAACTGAATCCTTGAATGAGGAAGTGATTTCCTTAATATCTGTACCCCCTGGTATTTATATAAGTAAAAAGAGAAGCAATGATTCTACACAGTATGTATTTTTGACCTCATTCCCTTATCTACATCAAAAATTTCTCAGGGGCTGAGGTTGCTCATTCTTTTCAACTTCTATAGAGCTTTGATTAATTGAAAAAGAACCATATTTATATTCCAGTGTCACATATAATCTGAATATTAGAAGCCTCCAGATAATTTTTTTTTAGGTTTTTGCAAGGCAAATGGGGTTAAGTGGCTTGCCCAAGGCCACACAGCTAGGTAATTATTAAGTGTTTGAGGCTGAATTTGAACTCAGATACTCCTGACTCCAGGGCTGGTGCTCTATCCACTGTGCCACCTAGCCACCCCTTTAATGCTAAATCTTACAAAAAGTTTCTCACTCTTCTATCTACCATTTTAATTTCCTCTTGGGCCAAAGCTTGCTATTGGAGTGGCTAATGGCTAAAATAGATTAAAAATAATAACAAAATTTTACTCTCTGTACAATTCATCAAATTGGCCCTCTAAAATCTTCCATAGATTAGATGACTCTTTAAATACAATCATTGGTGGCTAATATTCAAGTTAATACTGGGCATAGTCTTTACATAATTCTGCTGTGGAAACCAGCTTTACATTGTGAAAACTAGGGAGAGAAATCTTTTAATTCTCAAAGCTGAAATAGACTTTTGCAATTCAGGTCAACTTATTGCACATGTACATGACTGTGGAATGATATGATGAAAGATCATTCCCCAACCTTTTGAAATGAATGTACTATAATAGGAAGAGCACTGGGCCTAGAATCAGAAAACTAGGACCCAAATTCCATTTCCATCATTTACTACCTATGTGACCTGGGCAAATCATGCCAATTCATTATAATTCTGTGAGTATTATTATTATCCTCAAATTACAGATGATAGAGATAATAATACTCACAGAGTTATTATGAGATAAGAGTCTTTATGTGTTAAAATCACTTTATGATTATAAATTGTTATAATTTTTATTCATAGAAAAAAATCATATTTTCCCTTGTCCCTGCAACCCAACCCTTTCCCCAAGAGCTGGTTAGTATCTGAGGTACAGGGGAAAAGTGATTGATTTGGAATCAGAAGACCTGGCTTTGGATACTTGTGTGACATTGGGTTAGTCACTTAAACTCTTTGGGTCTAAGATTCCTTATTTCCCAAAATAAAGAATATTGGATGAGATCTCTCTAAGGTCTCTCCTAGCTCCAAAAACTATGATTTGATTCAAGAGAGAAATGATGTTTGTATATTGTCTTTTCTCCCATATACTTATTCTGAAGTCATTCTGTCTTTCTACTTTTATTGACTCCAAACCATAACCAAGCTATCTGGAATCCAGTATACTATTTGGTAAATATTTTAGGCCATCCAATCCAGTGATGTATTTCTTGTTCAAAGGAAACAGTGATTGATTGTAAGCAAAGAAGACCGTGCCATCAAAAGAATGATGGCATGATATGCATATTATGTTGATTAGCATGAAGGGAATATTGTGCAAATACATCCTCCTCACTGACTTTTTCAGAACTGATAGCACCCTATGTCCTAATTTAATAGGAAGTAGGACTTCGGGTATTGATCTGGATGTTGTGGGAGTCCTTGGTCTTAAGGAATGTGGATTCCTCCCATATCAGGGAGGCACCATGGTACTCTAGTAATGCCTGGCAAAGCACCAGTATATGATTTTCTGGTGTCAAATTGGCAACAAAATAGGATATGCAATCTGTCTCTCAATGATCTAATATGGTGATAGTATTTTGCCAGCAGGGCAAATCTAACCTGTCTCATGATGGACTACTCATCGGTATGGTACAATATGGTGACTTATTTTTGACAATAGGACAAAACTAATCTTGGTGGTAATATCAAATATTCAAATATTAAAAAATAAATGACATGGCTTAATTTCTCATATTTCAATTAGCTTAATGTTAGCTAGTCTCCTAAGCAAACTTTTTCATCCAATTATGTATTTTCTTAAGTCCCCTTCCTCATTATCTTTCTTCCAACTGTTGTCCATATCTTTCCCCCTCTTCGCATTTCATTTATGAACTAAAATCTACCTCTAATCACAGCTTGGAAGTATAAATATATTGCTGGTGTTATATTTTTATTTTTAATTTATGGAATAAAACAATTTTTCCATAGCAGCATAATAAAAAGATGATTGCACATGAAACTGCAAATCTATCATGTATAAATTAGTATTCCTTTTAAATATATATTAAAGTTTTCATGTAAATTTCTTTTTTCCTTTTTTTCTTCCCTTCCCTCATCCCCATCTTAGAGATGGTTACAATTAGCCACAAATAGGTATGTGTATGTATGTATATGTATATATATATATATATATATATGTGTGTGCATGTATACATATATGTAAAATAATATAATCTATCAGTTCTTTCTCTGGATGCAGATAGTGTCTTTCTTTATATGGGCATTTATAATAGTCATAACTACTCATTTGCTCAAAGTCATTTTAAAAACAATATTGATGTTACAATGTTCTTTTGATTCTACTGATTTTACTCTTTATTATTTTGTGCAATATTTTTGTCCATATTTTCCTAAGATTACTGTAGTATCCATCACAATCATATACCATAATTTGTTTAACCATTTCCCAACTGATGGACTTCCCTGCAATTTCCAGGTTAAAGGATATGAAAAGGCAGTTTCCCAATGATGAAATCAAAGCAATTTATAAAATTTATAAAACTGTTCTATATTGTTATTGATTAGAAATATGCAAATTAAAACAACACTGAGACATTATTTTTATACCTACTGGATTGGCTAAAGTGATTGAATTTGACAAATGTTGGCTAAAATTATTGAAATTAGCAAATGTTGGAAGGGATGTGAAAAAACTGAGGCACTAATTCATTGTTGATGGAATTGTGAACTGGTGGATTGTTTTGGAAAACAATTTGGAATTAGGCCTAAAAAGTTATTAACTTCCTATACCTTTTTGACCTAGCAATACCACTGCTAGATCTTTTCCCAAAGATTATTGGAGAAAAGAAAAATAATCTATGTTTTAAAATGTTTATAGAGATATATCTGTATCCCCATTTTGGAGCACAATCTATGCCTAAAAAGTTATTAAACTGTCTATTCCCTTTGATCTAGTAATACCACTATTTTCAAAGATGATAAGGGGAAAGAAAAGAACCTATGTGTTTTAAAATGTTTATAGGGATATACTTGTAACAAAGAAAGGAAAAATCCTAAGTTTGAAATTTAAATTAGCCCTAAAGGCCCAAAAAACTTAGATTCAAGTTCTGACTCTGTATTATAACCAAATCAACCTCAGGTAAATCCTCTGACCTCTCTGGCCCTAAGCTTTCTCATTTTTTTTTTGCAAGGCAATGGGGTTAAATGGCTTGCCCAAGGCCACGCAGCTAGGTAATTATTAAGTGTCTGAGGTCAAATTTGAACTCAGGTCCTCCTGACTTCAGGGCCGGTGCTCTATCCACTGCGCCACCTAGCCGCGCCCCCCCCCCCCCAGGTTTTCTCATTTTTAAAATGAAAGAGAGGTACTTTGCCATCTGTTTCTAAATCCCATCTAGCCATGATAAAAACAACAATACAGCTAATCCTCTCAACTTCTACAGTACTTGAAAGTACCCAAAAATCTGTTTCAGAAACACCACAGAAAACCCATCTCCTTAACTTCCTTAAGTTAAACCTGTTTGCCCCTCTCGAAATCAGTAATTTTTTTATTCACTCTTACTATATTTTCTCCCTCATCACTAGCATGGAAACAAGACTGCTTCCATTTCATTTTAAGTGCAGAATATTTCACTTATATTATAGATGTAAGTATACTTGGGAATCCAACTACCATGTATAATGTTGTCTTTATAGGGAAATGTGTTCTAGGTTCCAAACAAGTAATTTATAAATGAACTTTTGTTGTGAGGTGAGAACTTCTTGGGCAACTAGCTGTTGTAGTAGGTGGAGTGCTGAGTCTGGAGTCTGGAAGACTCATTTTTGTGAGTTCAAGTATGGCCTCACACACTTAATAGCTGTGTGACCCTGGGCAAGTACTTAACCATGTTTATCTCAGTTTTCTCATCTATAAAATGACCTGGAGAAGAAATGAAAAACAACTAAAAATCCATAACTTTTTGCTATCATGTGCTCTATTTCCATAATGTAGATGCTTCCCCATGATCCCCAACTTATAAAGATCTCCATGAGTTTCTGACCACAGAATGTATTGAAGGGGAACCTACAAACAAAATTCAGTCTTAAAAAAGTTTTGCAGAGACAAAGAAATCAGGGATCTATGATTTTTGTCATCATGGAAAGTCTGTCCATCAATATAGATGATTGCCCATTTATAACTTAGTTGATGGGTCTTCAAGAATGACTTGAGGGGGCAGCTAGGTGGCATAGTGGATAAAGCACTGGCCTTGGAGTCAGGAGTACCTGGGTTCAAATCTGGTCTCAGATACTTAATAATTACCCAGCTGTGTGGCCTTGGGCAAGCCACTTAACCCCATTTACCTTGCAAAAACCTAAAAAAAAATGACTTGAAACTCATTGAGAATAAGCATCTTGGCAAGATCTGAATCTAGATCCATCAATCTCACTATATATTGTTTCTGTTCAATTATTTTTAGTTGTTCCTGAGACTTCATGATCCCATTTGGGGTTTTCTCAGCAAAGATACTGGAGCTGTTTGTCATTTTCTTTTCTAGCTTGCATTACAGATGAGGAAAGTGAGGCAAATAGAGTTAAGTGACTTGCCCAGAGTCACATAACTAGTAAGTTTCTGAGGCTGGATTTGAATTCAGGTCTTCTTGACTTCTACTGTGCCACCTAACTGCATTCCCATTGTTAAAAGGAGGTGCCAATATAGCAATGATATCATTTTTTTTTAAAGCCAAACCCTCTGGGTCATTGAGTCTAGTTGTCTGAACCAATCATGTTTGGACTATCCTTAATTTGAAGCTGCTGATTTGATGTTTGATACTTTCTTCTTAGATTCTTGTAATGAGTATAATTTATGTACAGTGGCAGCTGAAATGTAAACAAGATTAAGATCCAAGATGCTAATTGGAAAACAGTTAGTGCATATTGGAAAGAGGAAGTGAAGAGAAAATTGGTTGAAGGTGGGTGGAATGGTGCATGACTGATGGGGATGGCACAAAGCCAGAAGCTCTGTCCATTAATGACAGTACCATTGTTCCTATACAGAGATGATTATCTTAGTCCTCCCAATTCAAAAACTTCCAAAGGCAGGCTAATTTTACAGCACTGTGCAATGATCCTAAATTATTTTGAAAAAGTTTAAAGTGTACTCAGCATGCTCAGTTTAATAAGGCAGGGAATTATAACTCATATCACATTTCTTTATGGTTTACAAAATACTTAACATAAACTGTAGATAAGATTTTTGAAGATAGTTTTTTAAAAGATGGTTAAAATAACATTTCCATGTTTAAAAGAAAGTTGGTTTCAGTTATTTATGAATTTCACTTGTATGGACCATCTCATTTCTATGGATACTAAATAAATTATTCTATGATTCAGAGACTTTGAGCTAGCATACATCTTAGAGGTCGTACAGTTTGAACTTCTCATTTAAAAGAGTAGGAAACTAAATGAAAACTGCTTGCTCGAGGTCATACAACTATACATAAACATGGACATATATACAAGCACACACATACACACATACACACATATATACAACATGTGTTGGGAAAATAGAGAATACAATACAGTGTATGTAAAGATTATGTACATGAATGTTTACAAGTATATATGAATGTGCCTGTACACATATAAACACACATATTTGAAACAGTAGGGACTTGAAGCTAAGATTCCTGCGTAAAAAGAAAAGAGAAAGAACATAGTACAATGAATTTTCTGTTATATCACATTTTGGTGAGTTTCTCTGTGGCAACGCCATACCTAAAGATTTCTATGTTCTCACCTTTCCAAAGGAACTGCCTTAGCTTTCTAAATGATGGTTCTAGTTCTTCTACACCTTTGTTGGAGACTTCATCTGAATTTAGTCTTTTATTCTTTCCTCTGTAGACTGCAACTAAGGAGAAGCAGCTATGGAATTCTTCCAAAGTGCAACCCATCATCTCCAGAGATGGAAAAAAAGAGATGAGAAAGAAAAGAAAGGAGTTGGATAGAAGCCACCAAAATGAAATTCAAATAAGTGAAGTGGAACTTCACCCACTAAAAATTACGAAAGATGATTTATTACAATTTTTTTTCCCCTCTTGCTTGTAGCTTTCTAAAGGATCCTATAAATGGATAAACAGGAAGGAGATTTAATTAGGTGCCTGAGCAGAGGAGTGGTGATTAGCAAATGTATCCTTTAATGCCCTCTGTGTTACGTATAGTTAATTACACAGATTTCAGGGGAATTAATGTCAGGCCCTGTTAATGATTTTTTTGGAAGAATAATTTTATTTACCCAACATGGGTTGCACAAAATTATTAAAATTACAAAATGCAAAATAGGAAAGGAACCATGTGTTTCCTCAGTTAGGAAGGTGTTATCACTGGGAATGGAAACTTATCCCCTTCAAGAAATGACAGCAACTCTAAGCATAAGGAGCTGACTAAACTATCACATACCAGGGTCCAAGGAAGGGAGCTCAGGTCTTCATGTAGGTTTATCACTTATTTACTAGTCCCAAAAGTTGAATCTAGAGTCAGCTTTTCATAAAGGTACAATGTGACACTGTGATTATTGTTGGGTTTGGGGCCAAAGGACCTGGGTTCAAATTCTGCCTTTGTTCTTCTCTTCCTCCTATGTAAAACATTTTCTCATTCTGCCCTATAGCCTAACCAATTGAATGAAACTCTTTAATAATTACTTTGTATCTGATCTTTTAATTTTTAATATGTCATATCCCTTTCATATCATCCTTAATGGCAAAGACTTATAGTTTTGGCTTTATAAACTAGGCTCTGAACCTAGAATTGGTGTTTTCTAATGGGTGCTTAGCAAACATTTATTGAATTGAATTCTGTGATTTTGAGCAGAGCATTTAAACTCTGAGACTCAATTTCCTCTAAATCTAGGATCCTAAGTGAGAGTTGCTATTTGTTTTTCTGTTGAAAAACTAATAAACACTTAATGAGTACTTGTTTCATACATGGCGATATATTAGGCACTAAGAATATACCAATAGTGAGTCTGTGACTTTAAGGAACATAGAGTCACAGGTGCAAATATAACAAATCTTAGTCACATGCAAGCTTCCAAAAGAGTGGTACAGACTGTAATTATTATGGTATTTCCGACTGAGAGCTAATGTTGTTGTTGTTTGTCCTTCATACTCGAAGAGGACCATGACATCAGGGAGGTGCTGCCATGGCGTGCAAGTGAATTGGATTTAAGTGGATTTAACTGTGCAAAGTCACCAGCCTTACTCTCTCCTTGGGAACTATTTGGGTTTGGTGGCCAGATATAGATCAGGCTGACTATAGATGGTCCTGGATGCAATGGGAGATCTTGGCCTTTTTAAACCTAAGGTCTTTAGCAGGGATCAGTTTGACCCAGGCAATGCCCATTCAGTGATTAAGGCTAGATAATAAAAAAAAGGCAAAGAACAGTCTCTTGCAGTCACAGAAATAATACTCTTGCATAGAGGAATAGGTTGGACCTTGAAAAATAAGTAGAATTTGGAGGAAGGATGGAGTTTCATAAGCAGAAGGAATTGTGAATTTAATATTTTTAACCACATTCAAGTTTTAATAAGCTAAAAGATTAGGGATGTTAAAACCGTCAGATGACTTGGTCACATCATAAACAACCAGCCAGTTCAGTGAAACCTCAGACAAGAGAATCAGTTCAACCTCTGTGATAACCAGACAGGTACACCCAGTCTTAATGACAAGGCCTCAGCCTTGTCCTGTGAGAGGAAGTATGAAGCAGGGGCAATTACCCAGTATCTCTCCTTTTTCCTCTTGCAATTTGGAAATAGGTTGGAGTAACACTTGACAGGCTACAAGTTACTTAGCAACATGGACAAGCCCAGAGCCAGCTGCTTCCTCTAGACCTGATTAAACCTGCTCTTGGAGAATAAAATAAATCAACATGATCACCCTTTCACTAAGAGAAATGAGCATACACACACTGTTCAGACTTGTTCATTTTGACGCCTTTTAATCAGATATGGAGAATGTTTGGGTTCAGAGAAGGGCATTCAAAAATGATCCAGGGGAATAGGGGCAGGCATCTAATCCCAGATCGTAAAATGTTTCCTTTTTTAGTGTAGAAAGATGGAATTAAGTTTAGAGGGAGAGATTGTATCTATAAACTGATAAATATGATTGAGAGGACCAAGATAAGTATGTTCACCAGACTTGGATACTAGAACTAGGGGTGGTATCTTACAACTTGGAAAATTTAATTTGAAGAGAATTAAAGCACAATTCAGGTTTTTATTGTTCCCAGCGAAATGCCCTTTCATGGAAGGTTAAAAAAAGATCTATCTCACTTCTGAGGAACTCACAAAATTCTATTCTGAATCCTGGAGTATTAAAATCAGAAAATAGAAGAGAGTGTAGATTTAGATCAGAATGAGACCATCTAATCTAACTTCCTCAATTTATAGTTGAGGAAACTGAGACTAAGGTAAGTGAGATGACTTGCCCAAGGTTATATAGTGAATTAGGGGCAAGAGGGAAGACTACCGCCTAGGTCTTTTGAGACTAATTCAATACTCTTGGGACCTATTGCATGAATTCAGTACTCATGGAATTTCTTTGGACTTCTCCAACATACTCCTGCACCTGTTGCCTCTGCCCCCTTTCCTTGACTCCTTCCCCCCATTTTAAGATTTGTATATTGTCTTCTCCCATTTTAGATTGTTAGTTCTTTAAAAGATTGTCTTTTATTTTTAAACTTGCATTAATACATCTAAGAATTTAGCACATTGTTGTTCAGTTATTTCAGATGTGTCTGACTCTCCATGACCCCATTTTGGGATTTTCTTTGCAAAAATATTAGAATGATTTGCCATTTCCTTCTCCAGTTTATTTTTTTCCAGATGAGGAATTGAGGAAAATGGGGTTAAGTGATTGGCTCAGGATCACATAATTAGAAAGTATGTGAGATTGGATTTGAGCTCATCATCTGTAACTTAGAGGCTCAGAGATTGGTTAGCATTGAAAATCTGAATGACTATTAGACCTCACTCCCTCCTTAACTTCAAACGAGGAAACTGAACACTACAGAGGTTAGATAACTTGCTCAAAGTCAGACTGTGTCAGAGCTAACACTAAAACTGAAGTCTCTTGACTCTTAGAATTAAGGGTACCAAGGACACAGAACAAGTATTGTAATATATGTTAGAGATATATAAAAAAAAATAAAATAGTGTCTGCCCTAAAGGAACTTACATTCTATTAGTGAAGATAACATATATATATATATTATATATATATATATATATATATATATATATAACATATATATACACACATATATATGTGTGTGTTTTATTTACAAAATAAATATGAAATAAATAAAATATATTTTTAAGGGGGTAGCACCAATAACTGAGGAATTTGGGAATGGCCACAAGTGAAATCAAAGATCCTAAGTGGTGGATGTAAGGAAGAAATTCATTTTAGGTACAGAGAACACAAATCTATGTGTTGATGAGAAATAGAGTAGTGTGTATTTTGTTATTTAGTCATTTTTGACTCTTTGTAACCCCTTTTCTTGGGGTCTTTCTTGGCAAAGACATTAGAGTGATTTACTGTTTTCTTGTCCAGTTCATTTTTCAGATAAGAAAACTAGACAAACAGGGTTAAGTGACTTTGCCCAGGATCACACAGCTAGTAATATTGCAGCTAGTAATACCAGATTTGAACTCAGGAAGATGCGTTTTCCTGATTCAAGACCTAGAGCTTTTTTCACAATGCCACCTAGCTAGCTGTGTTGTGACCTGACACTCCATCCACAGTATTGTGTATAAAGAACATTAAACAAGCCAGTTTGGTTGAATTGTAGAGTCTGTGAAGGAGAATAATATATAATATATAATATATAATATATGTATATATATATATATATATATATATAATAAAGCAGGAAGAGATAGGTTGGAAACATTGTGAAAGGTTTTTAATGTCAAACAGGAGTCTGTGTTTGATTCTAGAGCTAACCAAGGAATTTAATAAGTATGAAAGTGTCTTGGTCAAATCTTTGATTTGGAAAATTGCTTTGGCAAGTGTATGGAGGATGGATTAGAGATAAAAAAGACTTAAGGGACAATTACATTATTTCAATAATTTGGTTGAGAGTTGATGAGGATTTGACTAGAATGATGGTTGAGTGAATAGAAAGAAGGAAACAGAAGAAAGGGAAGTTGTGGAATCACAACAAAACTTGGCAATTGATTTGCTATGCGGGATGAGAGTGAATAAACAGTAACGAATGACATTTGAGGTTGTAGCTGAGGATACCTGGAAGAGTAGTGGGATACTCTTGTGGGCTTTCCAACTATTACTACAAAGACTGAACCTTTGGGATGCAAGGGACTTTTAGGGGAGATGTTCATGGGAAAGATGTCCCAGGTCCAAATGTTCCATTTCATTTGCTTGTATTCAAGATTTCCTATGCTGATTGGTGGTAGACAATTGAATTTGAAAGGAAAAGTCCTTTGAAGATAGATGCCAATTGTAAGAAAGTCTTGTCTCTTTGAACTTTCTTCTTGTAGCACCACCTGACCTATGGGGACAAGCAAAGTGTATCTAATCCCTTTGCTATAAGAAATCCTTTTAAATATTTGAAGATAGCTATTGTGACTTGCCACCTTCTCTTCCCTCACAGAATTTTCTTCTCCAGGTTAAACACACCCAGTCCTTTCAAATGATGCTCATAGTATGGCTTCTAATCCTCTAAGTGGGCTATTCATCTTCCTTTGAGTTTACTTTTATCATTATCTTTTCTAACATGTGATTCCCTACAGCTGAATAAAATACAAGAGATGAGGTCTGACTGCAGGAGAGGAGAGGGACTTACCTCCAGATTCTTTACTCAATGGTCCTTCACTTTTTTGTGTGTTCTGGACCCTTTTAGTAGTCTCTCTGTGTGTACATATGTATATATGTTTGCATCATCTATCTATCTATCTATCTATCTATCTATCTATCTATCTATCTGTCTGTCTGTCTGTCTGTCTGTCTGTCTGTCTGTCTATCTGTCTATCTCTCTGTCATTCATCTATCTATCTATCCTGGATCTAAGCTTAAGAACCCCTGCTTTACTGTGCCTCTGTTAGTGCTATCTCAAATTTTTTAGATGTAATTGTACACTGTTGACTCACTTCTTGGGTTACTTGCCAGCTTTAGGATTCTGTGTACAACATTAGGTATTCTAAGGTCCATCCTAATATAGAAATTCTATGTCCTAACATATTGTCCTAAAGTTCCTTCTGCTTCTGATATTCTATATTCTGAGGTCGATTTGATGACATTCCAATTGCATTTGGGAATCCCAAACATTTCTGCTCCTTAGCCTAAGTTCTTTATAGTAAGCCTTCCTATAATATCCATCCTTTGGTTTATATTCTGATTTATGATACATGGTATCACATATCTTCTCCCTTCTCTTCATGACAACTCTTTAGATGCTAGGAAAAAAAAGCTATCATTTTTCCCTTAACATTTTTCATTCTACTTGCTAAATATTCCCAGTTCTTTCAATTACTCATCTAACATGCTTTCTAAACTTCCTACCATCTCAGTTGCTCTTCTCTAAATATATTCTAGCTTGTTAATGTTGCACACACTTGGTTCCAGTTGATTTGTCATTTCACATCATGTCTCTTCCTTTCCAAGGAATTTTGGGAAAACTACTACCTCCTTTTCCTTTCCTCTTTGCTATCCATAGCTTGATTGAGGATGTGACTGAAAAACAACATTTATGCCTCTCTTATTCTCCCTCTTCTCCTCTGGGGACTGACCTAACCAAGCTTTGCTTCATAGTGCTCATCCTCAGAGGAGGTAGTTTTTTTTAACTTAGTTCTGTGTACTCCTGCTCCTTTGCTGTGGGTGAGGGGGTGAGGGTGGAGGGTGTGGGTGAGAGGGTGAAAGTTACAGGTGACTTGGGTACTTCTAAGTCCTCTGAACCTAGTGACAGGCATGTGATTAAGCTGTGAGCCAGCTCTCCCAAGGAGACAGAAGAGATAGCAAAGAACAGGGATAGGAATGGAGTATTTTGCCTTATTTTCAAGTAGCATTGTTGCCATGGCAACTAGATAACCATTGAGATAGGGAGATGATTCAAATAGTGGAACCCAAGTGGTAATAAAGAAATACCAAAGCACTCACCTATCTCTTTTTTTATACATATAAACTTCTCTAGTCCTCCCACAAATATAAATAACACCTTACATTACCATTCCCCTCCTGAAATCCTGAATAGTTAAACTTCATTCCATTAAAATATAATTATTGATAAATAATAACACAGTCTCCCTTTCTCTTAAAAATAGCAGTTTTATTGATCTTTTGTTTTAATGACAGTCAATTTAATAGATTCTTCCACTCTTGATAATGAAACCCCTCCTCCATGTTGATGAAAAAAAATCAATTAAAAAAGGTGTTAAATGAAACTATCTGACAATGGATAGAATATTTACCTCTACATCACAGGTGAGCAGAAGGTATTTTTCATTATTTATTCTTTGAATTTTCCTGATTTTTCAGTTCTTAAGAATTGGATTTTCTTTTAGTGAGTTTTTCATTGTTGTAGTCATAATGTATGCTGTTCTTTTAGTTCTGCTTATTCCACACTACATCAGTTCATAGAAATCTTCCCATATTTCTCTGATTCTTATTATTCGATATTTTTAGTGGTTTAATAATATTCCATTACAATTACACATCATATTTTTTCAGTCACTCCTTAGTCATTGGTTATATACTTTGTTTCTGGTTCTTCCCTCTCACAAAAGATCTGGTAATAAATATTTTGGTATATATTAGATTTTTGTTTTTGATTAGTACTTTCCTGGGATATATGCCTCCTGGTGGAATTGCTGAATCTAAAGTCATGGAAAGACTAGTCACTTTTCTTTACAAATGTCAGTTTCAAAGTAGAGTAAACTAGAAATTCAGACTCCATGTGCTTTCTAGAATTAACATTAGGAATTCTTTTTTTGTTTTTACATTTTTTCAAGGCAACAGGGTTAAGTGGCTTGCCCAAGGCCACACAGCTAGGTAATTAAGTTCCTGAGGTTGGATTTGAACCCAGGTACTCCTGACTCCAAGGTTGGTGCTCTATCCACTATGCCACCTAGCTGCCCCTAACATTAGGAATTCTTGATAAATTCTATAACTCCCTATTACCTATAAGACAGTCCAAGCTTCTAATCTTGACATTCAAGGACTTGTCCCCTCAAGGACCATCACTATACATGGTGATGGATTTGACCCTAAGCTACCATCCAAACTCCTTACCTAAGCCCTACTTCACACCTAGGCAGGTCTTTTCACTGTTCCCTTCTAGCCTATGCTCAGCCTAGTTCAGGGACTGAAATTCCCTTATTTTCTAGTCTGAGTCATATTCCAGGTCATCTAATTCATAGTTCATGTCTCTTCATACTATGTAACTTTGGGTATCTCTTTCTCTGTCTCAGCTCAGTATTCTCCTCTGTAAAAAAGTTGAATTAAAATAATAAAGAAGGTCTCTTCCTGGTAACTAAGATGGCACAGTGGATTGAATGCTGGGCTTCAGGTAAAAAAATAGCTGAGTTCAAATAGGGTAAGAGACACATAATTAGCTGTGTGACCCTGGGCAAGTCACATAAATGCTATTTGTCTCAGTTTCCTTAACTGTAAAATAGGAATAATAATACCTTCTATCTTGAGAGTTTTTGCGAGGATCAAATAGTAAGCTCTATTTAAGTGTTGCTTTTTGTGAAACAATGAGGTTAAGTGACTTGTCCAAGATCATACACCTAGTAACTATCAACTGTCCAGAGCCAGATTTAAATTCAGGTCTTCTTGACTCCAGGGTCTGTGCTTTTATCTATTATGCCCCTAGCTGCTCCAGTGTTATATAATTATTAACTGTCATTAGCTATTATTATAGCACCTGTCCATAATAGTTACTTAATAAATACTTATTCATTCATTCCTTTGTCTATCCATTTGTCATTCCTTACTTCCTTTTCTTCCTTCCTCCTCTAACATTCTGTCCATTTTCAGGGAGGGAAAAAAGTATCAAGAAAGCAAAGCAAGATGGAAAGAATCTTTTTTTTTTTTTTGCAAATGAAAAATTCTGTCCTTTCTGGAGTGAAACAGTAACCTCAAAGCTGAGCTGTTTTTTTCTTCACTGGAGACTGTGCTCGGTAGAGCAAATTAAACCAGAGACAGGAGCTAGAGATTTGCATATGAAATATTGAGAGTGTGAGACCCTCAAAGAAGTAAGCCAGCACACTGCTTTCTGAATAAGAAATAAAATCTTGCTCCTTGACTAGCTTGGATGCTTTCTAGTATAGAAAAGTTCAGTCAGTTTTAGAATAGGGAGATAAGACCAAAAATAAAGAAAACAAAAACCACAACAAACGAATCAACAAACCCTGGACACTTTACTTGGGGGGATAACTTGTTAGTTAAATAAATAACAACTAAATTCTTTCTGTCTGTCAACTCTGATCTGTCCCTTCATTTGTCTCTCACTGGTCCTCCAAAGGATATTTCCTATTCTTTGTTTCTAAGCATGGTTCTTGGCAAACCGTAGGATGTATTTAAAATTTCATAGACTTCATTTAATTTGAGGTCTGCTAAAGACACAAAAAGGTACCAGTTCAGTCTCCTTGCCTTCTATTGTTCTTTATGACCCTCTTCTATTGTGATGACCATGCAAAGAGATAGGGCTAAGTATTGGATGTTAACCAGATCATTTACAAACACTGCTTTAGACTGCCATTCAACATTGCACAGAGGGATTGCCAAAGTGCTGCATTTGTACTTCAAAGATGCCACAAGAACCAGAGAAAGGCTTTCAGTCTCTAGGTAAATTTTCCATGGAGAATTTCTGGAACAACATGGAGGTGTTGAGAAGTTGTGGTTTATACCAGGGAGAGAAGTTCCACATTGATGAAAAAATGGGTCTCTCAAAATTCCAAAGCAGCTATATCAGGGGAAACATTGTATTAGTGAGAGGGAATATTTAGCTAGAGCATAGAGACAATCTTTAATATGTCATCACAAAGTTAGTATAATTAAATGAATGAAAATCATCAGTTCAGCGTTGATTTATATGCAAGTGACACAAGGGCTTGCTTGTTGGTCATTTTTGTGCATGGTTCTATTAAAAAAAAGTAGCTGTATACAAAAATGAACTTGTATTCTTAATTTAGTTTTCTAGAGTTCACCTAAATTTTAGCACTATAGTTAGATACTAACTGCTTGCTTATGATACTATAATTGCTCCCCATCTTTTAATGGGTCACAATTAAATTGGAAACCTGGGGTCATAGAACTTTACAACAAAAATACTCTTAGAAATTATCTAGTTTTATTGTTCAGTCATGTCTGACTCTTTGGGACCCCCATTTGAGGTTTTCTTGGCAAATATACTGAAGCAACTTTGCCATTTCTTCTCCAGATCATTTTACAGATGAAAAAACTTGACCATAGAGGGGAAATGACTCACTCAAGGAGACACAGAGAATTATTGTCACAGTTGGAAGTAGAGCCCAGTCGACCTGATTGCCTGTCCATGACTTTTGTTTCTTCACCATACTGGCTCTAAGCTGAAAATGGTTGAAAGTCATGCAGGCTTTCTCTGCCACCAGTTAGTTGTGAGTAGCATATCTTTATATGTAAACTTGAGATCATTAGGCTAGATAATCTCTGAGGTACTTTCCAGCTCTGATATTATCTAGGTCTGGTCTTCCTAAGGGTGAAGTACAATATTAATATTTGTGTAATCCCTGTGTAAAAGGGGTCCTTGACACCTTTCTGGGCCATGAGAAACTCCTCAGAAATATAAACTTGGCTAGGAGCCTTTGGATCTGAGAATAATCTGACAGGATTCACATGCTTGACCCTGGAATCATGAGATAAACCATAAATTTGTCTGAGATACACAAAATGCTCTTGTTAACCTAATCATTTTTCTGTATCTGTAAAATTCCTGTTTTCTCCCAAGACTGCCTCCCCTTCCCTCAGATGCAGCTGGAACCATAAGGTAGTAAATTCCACTCACCTTGAACCTGTGGGAAGCCCGTGAATATGTGACTCTCTCTGTCTCGAGAGAAACACGTTAAGACATAAAGCAAGATCTATACTAGGCCATATGTTTGTAATAGTCTGACAAGGAAATATATCTAACTGCTATCTCTGCTTCTATATCCTGCTTGCTCACAATACACTCCCCCTCCCCAAATACTATAAAAACCTTGTTCTCTGGACACTTGGTGCTATGTGCTTTGAGGAGGTATACCCACATAATCATTGGTAATGTGTGGGATAAAGTTTTTGAGATTTCTTCAGTAAAATATTATAGATTGAATTTGGTTAACTATGTGCCCCTCCTCCCTTGACAAAGCAAACTTCTGGGATATTGTTTGAAGAGTCAACTGACTTCATTTTATCTGGAGACTCATTCAATTCCTGGGACTAAAGAGATAATCTGGTTTTGGTTTGAATTTTATGTTCTTTTTCCTAGATTAGTTTGCTTTGTTTGAATTCTATGCCCCTTTCCCTAGGGTAGTTTTCGAGTTTAGATTGTAAGACCACATTCCTCATTAAGGAGGGTGGGTCAGTTGTGGGGGGGCGATTGAAGGATAAATGTGATTCTTGGGCCTTTTTCTTTTGCCTCAATCTCTCTAATTGATTGTGGCCCATTTCTCGAGAAACGAATTAAAGCCTTCTCTTCATACCTTGAGAGATGTCCGAAATTTATTTAAGTGGCATTTGTCCCACACAGTAATGAAGTGTACTCCCCAAAATTCATAACTTGGTCTTCATCTTGCTTCTTGGGGTTCAACAAGAGGAGAGGGAGCATGGCATGGTAGGTAGAGGGTTGCAATTGGGTCAGGAAGGTCTGGGTTTGTCTTGTCTCTGACACAAACCATGGGCAAGTCATAACCTCTTAGAGCCCCCAGGAGAACCTATAAAGCAGGGGTAACCTTTAGTATGTGTCATGAATCCCTTTAATAGTCTATGGACCCTTTATTATAATCCTTTTAAATGCATAAAATAAAATACATATTACAGAGGAAAACAATTATACTTAAATATATTTATAAAATATATTTTTAAAAGTTCAGGTTAAGAATCTTTGTTCTAAAATCAAAATTTACAAATGAGTTGTATTTGTTTTTTGCATTGGTAGAGGTAATTTCTATTTGGGCAACTGACTACACAATGATATGAAAGGTCTGGGGGGAAAACCATTTTAAACAGAGCTTCACTTCTTTAGTCTTTTCTGGGCCTTCAAGTAATAAGAATTATAGTTAGTTTTTCTTTCCCTCTTCACTAGCCATAGTCAATATGATTTTTTTTCCTAAAGAAAACATATTATTGTTCGTAGAAAGAGATACCCTTTCCCATTGGCTAAATGTGACATTACTTACATGCTGTGATCTGAGGAACTGGGATGTCTCTTTTGCTTCAAAGTATCTTCCCCAGTGATGCTGAAATGTCCCTGGAAACAATTCAGCCCCTTCAAATTCTCACTTTTAAAATATAAATACTATCCCTTTCCCAAAGTCACTTCAGTGGGAGTGAATTTATCAGACTCACCTTACTATTGGTGGGGGACATAATGTACAAATGGCGTTATTGTGGTTCAGCTAAATACATGTGAATATGGTTGTGTATTTTATATTTCAGAGCAGTGATTGAACCTTAATTTTTTTAAAATAGAACTTCACTTTTAATATTTTTTTCTAAGGGCTGAAATTGTCAATTAATCATGGCCCCATAGAGTCCTCTTAAATGTTGGAAAAACCCAAATATTACTTTTTTCAGGTGTTTCCACACTACACACACATGGTTTTCCTCTTGTAGAGTGTAAGGTTTTTTTTTTAGGTTTTTTTGCAAGGCAAATGGGGTTAAGTGGCTTGCCCAAGGCCACACAGCTAGGTAATTATTAAGTGTCTGAGACCATTTGAACCCTGGTATTCCTGACTCCAGGCCGGTGCTTTATCCACTTCTACACCTAGCCACCCCTGAGTGTAAGTTTCTTGAGGGAAGGTACTACTTTTTTTTTCTCTTTATATGTCTGGCATCTAGCATATTACTTGGCCCTGAGTAGGTGCTTCCTAATACTTGCTGATTGATTGAATCTGAATTGATTGAATGATAGCTGTTGCTCATACAGCTATTTCAAGCAAAGGGGTCATTTGTTAATCATGGAAGGTTGTTTCCAACAGAAAGTCCTTAAGATAACTTGACCTAACCATGAAAGATTTAGGGGCAGGGGAACCACTACAATGAAATAGGTTTAAGCATATTTTAGCAGATCATAGGATTAGAAATCTAGAACTGAAAAGATGCAAAAAGACTAGCTAGCCTAATCCTTTTATTTTATAGATGAAACCTAGGCTTAAAGAAGTCTTGCCTAAGATCACTGATAGTAATCATTAGAGATAAATTTGCAAGCCAGGTCCTTGGGCATCAGAGTTGGCCTTCTTTCTATTGTTCAATGATGCTTTTTCCTGATGGCTTAATGAAGGAGTAACAGTAAAAATGGGTCTAGTTGAGAGATTTGAGAAGGAGGTACCAGACTGGTGGGCCAGAGGTCAATGCATTCTAGAGCTGTGAGCTTTGCTTTGTCAGAGTTAGATGACCTTAGTATAATATCCTCAAATCTAAGTTCCCTCATGTATAAAATGGGGGAAATTAGATAAGATGATCTCTAAAGACTTTTTTCTAGCATTCTATAATTTAAACTTTTTTAAGTACTTAAACCTATTAAGTAATTACTATGTGCCAGGCATAGTTTTTCCTCTTTTCTTGAAGAGGACCAAGATAAAAGGGAGGTGATGCTATTACTTGCAAATGAATTTAAGTGAGGGAGGGTTGTGCAAAGTCACCAATCTCATTCTGTCCTCCAGAACCATATGGGTCCAATGGTAAGATATAGATAGATCAGGATGACTGGAGACTATGCTGTAAACCAGGCATAGTGTTAAACACTCAGAGCATAAATACAGGAAAAATTATGATAGATTTTCCCTCAAGGAACTTACATTCTAATCAGGGAAGACAATAAATGAAAGGGAGCTGAATAACAGGAATGAAGAAAGAGGGTTCCCCTGATGGGGCCACGGGGAAGAAGCCCAAAGAGTCAGAAGAGGAACCAGGAGAGTAGCTAAGAAGATTTCCTCAAAAATGGAGATTCCTGGAGAAATTTACTAGTTGGAGAAGGGTAATAATAAGGACTTGTGGTGAGAAGATTGCTAAAGTATTAAGTAACAGAGCAGGGAACAGAGTGAAAGTGTAATCATAGCTGACCCCTGAAATTCTTAAAAATGGTGGATCCTTTGACATTATAATGTTTGTCTGTTGTAAACTCATGCATACTATTTTAACCATTCATTGTATTTTATTTTTTTGAATATTAATTTATTTTTTTCAATTACTTGCAAAGATAGCTTTCAGCATTCACTTTTTTGTAATCTTTTGAGTTTCACATTTTTTCTACCTCTCTCCCCACTCCCCATGCCAGTGAGTAATCTCATATAGGTTATACATGTATAATCTTGTTTAACATATTTACATATAAGTCATATTGTAAAAGAAGAATCAAAACTAAAGGGGAAAAATAAAATCATTTTTAAAGAGCAACTACACACATTCTTTTTTCTAATGAGAAAATGTCTACTGTGTGTGTGTGTGTATATATTATATATATAATATATATATATATATATATATATATATGTATTTAAAGTGTAGCAGACATATATACAAGGAAGAAAAAAAACCTGATCCAAACCAGGTGCTTAGGACTGAGTTGTAAATATTCACAGTCCATAGTAGCAAGACTACCTTTCTCTATCATCATGGAAAATAGGAGTAATTGTACAATGACTTGAATCTAATGATCAATGTTTGTATTTGCAATATTTTTGCATTTTTTATTACATCCAAGTAAGTTCCTTTTCTCTGTTCCATGTGTAGGCTGATCATCTCTCTGGAAGGAGAAAGTGAAGGGACTTGAAAAACATCTCTTCATATTCTAAGTCACATAGGAATTAGAAGTGTTCCTCAAGGAAACTGAAGCAGGGCTTCAATGGGGGAAAAGATCTGAAGTAGATGAGCAAAACTTGATCCTTTTCAAGATGGTGGAGAATGCAAGACGATAACAGCAAGGAGAAAGGGAAGGAAAATATAGAAGCAGGATGTGAATTAGGGACAGTTACAGAATTAGAGTTAGATCATGGTTAGGGTTAGAAGTAGAGGTTAGGCATGGAGTTACAGTTAGGAACAAAGTTAGAAAAACAAAAAAATAGATTTGAATTATTTTTGATTAGGAGAAAGTTAAATGCTATGAGAAGAAACAGCTTGTCCTCCAGAGAATTCCATAATAGCTATCAGGTGAGAATGCATCCAGTAAAAGGGCAGAGGGAGAAAAGAAGTGTAAATTGGTGATTACTATGAAGGTGTACTGAGGTAGCTATTCATCGACCAGATAGAAACTACAGGAAGACCTGTAGTCTCTCTGGGCATTTGTCCCATACAAAAGAGATCTTCTCAAGACTCCCCCTTCTTTCCTCTTGAAACTGCCAGCACCCTGATGCATGTCCTCATCAACTCATTCTTGGACCATTGGTGGCTGTTGTCTCTGCTCTGCTCCAATTCATCCTCCCTTCAACTGTCAAAGTGCTCTTCCTAAAGCATGAGTTTGATCATGTCACTTTTCTATTTAATAAATTTCAGTGACTATTACCTCTGGATTGAAATAAAAATCTGACTTTTATAGTCCTTTTATAACCTGGCCCCTTCCTATCTTTCAAATCTTTTAATACCTTATTTTGGCAATGCATACTCTATGATCCAGTAATAACTCTTGTCTTCCTTTCTCCTGCAAAAGACATCCTATCTTCTGGTTTGGTATTATTTCATTAGGGACATCCCATTCCTGGAATGCTCTCTCTCCCTCATCTTTATCTCTGCTTCTCTGGCTTCCTTCATGTCTTAATGAGAATTCCATTTTCTACAAGAAACCTTTCCTGATCTCCCCTACTCCCAACAGTAGGACTTTGCCTCTGAGGTTATTTTTCAGTTTATCCTGTATACATTTTGTTTGTATGTAGTTATTTGCATGTTATTTCCTCCTTTAGCTTATAAGCTCCTTGAAAGCAAAGCAATAGAAGCAGATAGCAACAAAAATAATAACTAATCTTTATATAGTATTTACCATATACCAGGTACTTTGCTATTTTGCTTGGACTATTTTTTACCTTTCTTTGTATCCCTTTTGGGACACTGATGATACATAATAGGCTCTTAATAAATACTTGCTGACTGACAATTATTCATTTCTGGTGATTCATGTAATTACATATAATTTCCATGAGGAACCTGAAAAAGCATTGCCAGCAATTAAGAAGACTGTAGGGGCACAGGTTGTATTTTTCTCACTGTGTCCACTAAATAAAAAGGAGGGAGATGTAGAAAAGTTAATTTAAGAATTGAACAGATGGCTGAAAAAGATAGTGTCTGAGTTGGAAATTGGATTTCATCATCACTGTTTATAATATAGGGTTGATAAATTCCTGGTCAGAAATGGAATATACCTAACAAAAGAATTAAAATGTATCTGCCTGTTATTTTCCAAATCTAATCAAAAGTATAACTATGATTTTAAACTATAAAGAATAAGGGAGAGAGACTGCTTATGTATATAGCTTAAGTTAGAAACTCTAGGTAAATTTTTCTCTGGATCCCATTCTTGAGTCTTTGAACTTCTTTCTTCATATTCCAACAACAATCTCACCCTGGAAGATCCTTCTGTTTCTGTGCCTTACTGTAATCTTATCATTTTGGAAAATGCTTCTGTCCCTTCACCACCCTTCTTTTATTGATTAGTTCCTCCCAGAGCCTTGATTTAAAAGAAGAGCTCAGTTCAGTTATATTTAAACTTTTATCCCTCTCTAGGTTTCATTTTCACCCTTAACTTTCTGTACTATTTTCTTTACTTTCCTTTACTCATCCCCACTGTGGATACCTGTTCTCCCACCCCCACCCCAACTTACCAAACCCCATATCTATCTATCTATCTATCTATCTATCTATCTATCTATCTATCTATCTATCTATCTAGATATAGATATTGTCTCCCCCCATTGGAATGTAAACTCCTTTCTGTGAAATGATCCAACCATTTTGGAAAGCAGTTAGGACCTATCCCCCCAAAGTGATTAAACTGTGTCTAGTTTTTGACCCAGCAATGCTACTACTAATAACCCAACAAATTCAAAGAAAGGGGCAAAGGATGTATATATGAAAAAATATTTCTAGCAGCTCTTTTTTTGTGGTGCCAAAGAATTGAAAACTGAAGACGTGTCCATAATTTGGGGAATGACTGAATCAAGTTATGGTATATGAATGTGATGAAATACTATTGTGCTTTTAGAAATGATGTAGGAAATATATTCAGAGAAGCCTAAGAAGACTTGAATGAACTGATACATAGTGAAGTGAGCAAAATAAGAACAATAATTTATATAATAATAATACATTTTATGATAATGTAAAGACAAACAATTTTGAAAGATTTAGGAACTTTGATCAGTGCCAGAGGATTCACAATAGATGTTAACTACCTTCTCACAGAGAAATGATAGACTTATAGAGCAGAATGAGATTTTTCTTTATTTTTTTATGTGATCTATATTGACTATACATGTTTGAAGTGGATTTTGCTTTTCTCTTTTTCTGTCTCAGTTGGATAGGGGGAAAGTGAGATAGATTTTTGTTGATTGAAAAAATTAAAAGTAATAATTTAGTAATAAAAGGAATGTAAGATTTTTTGATAGCAGAACATTGCTTTTTATTGTGTATTTTTAATTCTATTTAGCATGGTGTCTGGAACATACTAAAATGCTTAACAAATGCTTATTGATTTGACTTGACTTGATTTAACCATAGTGAGTAGACATAAAGGAGGAATAATAGTTGCTGAGACACATAAATTCATAGAAGGAAAAGAGACTGTAATAATAATAATAATAATAATAAAATAGTAATGATAATAATAATAGGTAACATTTACAGAGTACTTTAAAATTTATGAAGCACTGTGATATATTATCTTATTTTATCCTTATAGCAACTTAACAAGGTAGGAGATATTACTATTTCTTTTTTGTGCTTGAGAAAACTAAAGAAATTAGAAGTTACATGATTTGTCCAATATATTATCCACTACACTACTCTACCCACTTTTAAAACCCATGACCTCAAATGTATATAGGCAAATTATTCATTCATATGACAGAATTGCTAGGATGAAACCTATGACTGGACTGTTTCTAGTAGGTAACAGAGTAGATAAAAGGGAAATGGGGGAGCAATAGGTATCCTCAGGGGATTTTAGATTCCATCACAGATAAGAATGATGAATACCAACAAAGTCTTTCTAAATTTAAATTGTCTAAAAATATGTTCATTAAAAAAAACAACATACATAAAAGTAATAGTTTCAAGTTCTTTGGTACTATTACATTTAGGTTTACTGCCTTGTTATAGATGCTTAATTTTTAAAATATGGTCTCATTGTTAAGGAGAACACATACAGGTTGCTTTTCTACATTGAATATTCAAGTAACTGGTTTCCAAACTCATATTTTCTCTTCAGCATGACCATTCCTCCTTGAATAAACTAAATACAGATTTTGCTTCCAGAAATCCTCTGGAAGGTGTACTTACACAAAGAAATCCAGTAACCAAAGAAGGTAAGTGTGATAGAGAGTATTTGAATGAATGCTAAGAGGAAGAAACAAAAATGATTGTGCCACGGGAGAAAACTATAGACCTTATGGTTAGGAAGAGTAAATAGATGAAAGGACACCTCGTAGCGCTTGATAAATTCATGTCACTTAGGCCTGCAAACTTGGTTCTGGAAAAGAATTGGTTGAATAGTTGAACTTAAAAGAATAGTTGTTAATAGTTCAATGTCATCATAAGTCTGGCAGAAATAGGACCTACAGTAATATTTTATACCACTTACCAAGATGAGGTCAAAATGGATACCTGACCTAGATATAAAGGGAGATAGAATAAGAAAATTAGGAGAACATGGATCATATTCCCTATCAGATTTATGGTTAGGAAAATAACTTATGAATAAACAGAAGATAAGAGTATTGTGATATGTTAAATGGATAATTTTGATTTTATTAAAAGTTTTTGTATAAGTAAAACCAATGCACCTGAAGTAGAGGAAATACTAAAGAGAAGTATATTCTATAATTTATTCTCTCTGTACTGACCATGTACCTTACATTTAACACTGATCTCTATTCCATTGCTCAAGGCCATTGGTCTATATACCCTTACCCCTTTTAGTAATGTACTTGTCCTTCCTTCTCAAGATATTTGTTATTAATAATTTCTCACAAGAGAAATGTAGAATTATACCCAAAGAATCATAAAACTGTATATATACCTTGTCCTGGCAATACCACTATTAGGTTCAAATATAGCAGCTCTCTTTATGGTGTCAAAGAACTGGGAATTAAGGGAATGTCTGTCCATTGTAGAATGGCAAAATAAGTTGTAGTATATGATTATGATAGAAATTTTACTGTTATAAGAAATGATGAGCTTGTTAATTTTAGAAAAACATGGAAAGACTTGCATGAAATAAATGAAGATAGAAATGAACTGAACCAAGAGCACAGTAACAGCAATATAGTTTTAAGAACAACATAAAGTCATTTTGAATATTATAAATACTCAAATCAAGTACAATAGGCCTAAAAGGAAGATGCTATTCATTCTAGAGAAAGAAATAATAAATAGAAGTACATATAGTACTTCTATTTACACACACACACACACACACACTTATACACATTTATGTCTGATGGTAGCAACCTTTTATAGGGCAGAGTGGAGAAGGAGGGAGAAAAACCTTAGAAGCACAGTTTCAAAGGGTAGCTTTGAAAATGATGTGTTGTATTTATTACATCATTTTCCAAAAAAAAGTAAACAATATGAAATGAAAACTTGTGGTTTTTATTGAATTCTCTTTATGTTGTGCTGTGTATATAGAAATATTCTTTTTTATCTTTTTGTCTTTAAATTTAAAATGAACAAAAATTATAAAACAAACTACAGGAAGTCTCAGGGGAATATCCTAGGGAATTGTGCTAGGTCTCATATGCTTTTTTAAAAAAACATTTAATAAAATGACTTGGACAAGGGCATAGATGGTTTTCTCATCAAACTAGTGGATTATAAACTGAGAGGAATAGTTAATATAATAGATGACAGAATCAGGATTCTTGACAGGTGAGAACATTTGGACCAAATATAATAAGATGAAATTCAATAGGGATAAATGTAAAGATTTTCATGGGGGTTAAAAATCAATGCCACACATGTAAGATGGGGGGAGCATTTCTAGATAGAAGTTGTTCTGAAAATAAGATCTGGGGGCTTTAGGAATTTGCAAGTGTGTCAACAGTGTGTGTCAGCCTAAAACCTCCCAAAGAACCATATGATGTTAGGTTATTTTTGTGGATATAAAAGCTTCCAGAAACATATTGTCCCATCATACTTTATTTAAGAAGGAAATTGTTGGTCTGGTAAGAGGGCAATCCAGATGGCATAGGTCCTTAAGTTCACATTATAAGAGAATTAGTTGATGGAATTAGGAAGGTTTACCCTGAAGATGACAAGATTCTGCAGTATGTGTGTGGGGGGACATGATAGCCACCTTCAAATATCTGAAGAATTTTCCAGTGGAAAAGGAATTGCATTTGTTTCTATTAGGTCCCAGAGGACAGAACCCAGAATAATAAGTAGATATTACAAATAGAAAAATTTAGACAATGCCAGGAAAAACTTCCTAGCAGCAAAAGGAAAATGGTCTTTCTCAAAAGACTATGGATTTTTCTAAATTAGAGATCTTTAGCTGGATACTGGATGACCATTTGTCAGTGAGGAGGGGTCCTCATTGAGTTTTGGCCTTAAAAATAAATATATATTAACATTTAAGAGTTTGTACTAATAAGGGACAAACATTAACTTCCAGAGTTTGGTCCTAAAAAGAGCAAAACAGAATTAGGTTAACATGCACATTCATTAATATTTCTCTAGGTTCACCGATTACATAGCGGTGTTTGTGTTTGTGTGTGTGTGTGTGTGTGTGTGTGTGTGTGTGTGTGTGTGTGTGTGTGTCTAGCTAGAGGCAAATTTCCAAAATGGAGTCCTGCACTAGGGTTTTTTAACCTTTGACTGTCAGAAGGATCTGAAAAACCACCATCAACCAGTCCAACATAGAAGGGAATGGTCCCCAGTTTAGGATGAGACAGGGCAGAGGGGAGAATGGCAAATCAGGATGTGGGGAGAACTCAGGTTGGGGCCAGGGGAGCTGGTTATCAGACATTCCATTAAAAGGAGTGTCTAAAATAACAACAACAACAACAAAAAACCAAACAACAAAAAAAGAGTGCCTAAGAGGCAGCTAGGTGGCACAGTGGATAGAGCACCAGCCCTGAATTCAGGAGTACCTTAGTTCAAATCTGACCTCAGACATTTAATAATTACCTAGCTGTGTGAATCTCCCTTTCAGGATGCAGTCACCCAATGACCTTTGGTACTATGAGATTAATTATTAGTGGTCAATATCAGTTATATTATAGTGGGGATTTCTTTCATTTTGGGGATGGACCAGATGACTTCTGAATTCTCTCCTAACTCTCAAATTCTGTGACTCTATGACTGGAAAGCCCCTCTTAGGTTCACCTCTTTAAGACCAAAAATGAAGCTTTGAACTGTAATAACTAGCTGATGGCAACCAACAAGAGGGTCCCAAAGCTAAAATTCAGATTATTTTCTTACCATCTGTATCTGGTGCTAATTGAAAACCCATTGTTTCAGACAATTATTTTAGAAAATTGCTTGTATTCCTTTTTTAATCCTCAATGGGATACCTGTGCCTCCCCAAATTCATTTTTGGGATGATCCTCAAATCTATCATATAAATTATGTATTGGCTTAAGACATCAATTTCCACTGCTAACCTTCACCACCCTCCCTAGATCCTCCAGTTTTAGAATGTAAATAAAGTTGAACAAGAACAAATGCCATCACAGAAGGCAAGGTCATTGACATTTACTCTCCTGGCCCACATTCTGGTGTTTATTATATAATAGCAAAAAACTCAAAAACAAAAACAAAAAATCAAAGCTTGGCTTCTGTGTGGTATTTTTCCAGCGCAAATACTCTTTATCTTCTTTTATTGACAGAGATCATGTCCAACTGGAGAGAGCAATAGGCTGATAAATGTAACTTCTGATAGGAAGAAAAGTAGTTTCCTCTTCCATCCATGCTTTTGGGGTTCAATAACCTTGAATTAGCACGAATATCTATGGTCTGTTCATGAAGGCTTTTCTCAGATTAGAATATCATCAAGTAAGTTTCTCCATGCTCTTCCCCATAATTAGATCAGGGTTGCAGCAGCCATGAGAGTTTTTCTCTCTAGCTTTAGAAATGTAGCCATTATCTGAATTTTACTGACTCAGAACAAAAAAAAAGAGGCTTGTCTGTTAATACCCCCCTTTGCCATTAAGGCTGATTACTGCAATTACCACAGTACTGAATTGTACATATTGTGAGATAAAACAATTACATGCAAATAATAGACTCCATGCAACCATGAAAACGGGGATTTTAAGCCACCGTGATTTAACAGACTGTATATTGATGTCAATCTTTTCTCTTGGCAGAGTATCAATGCCAGTTTTCAGACTATTTACTGGTAACCACTTAGTATCTGATAAGTCATTTAAGCCTTGCTTCATCATTGGATGAATCTGTGGGCTATCTTTGACATAAAATTCTTTTCTGTGGTGGTTAAATAAAGATTTTTCCTTTCCATCTTCTTCAGAACCTGAACATGATCGTGTTGACGATTAACTCAACCTCCTTGCTTGTATGTTTGATTGACCCTGGCTACCTCTATTCCTACTCTTGTATGTCTCAGTTTAGAATTTGGATCTCTCCTCCTGAGAATTAAAATAAGCTGTAATAATGTTTTACATAGGATTAATCTCTTTGGTCCTTCTATAAATCCTCCTTTATAACCCATAATTGAAAAAGAATGGCACCAGAGTACCAGTGAAAGAGTGATTTTCTCTTAATAATGAGGTCCTTAAGATATTCCTATTTGCAGAAGATATTGTGCCAATTGAATCAAAATTCCAGTGCCTTCTCAGTGAGATGTTGAATCATGTTAAAGTTACCTAACCAAACTGTCTGACCCCACATAAAGTTATGACCACCTAACCTCAGTCAGGCTTCATTTCAGAATGTTAATCCTTTTATTCCTCCCCAATGATTCTCTCTTTCTCCATAGCTATTGCTCCAAGTCTTTTCTTTTCTTTGCCCATACCTTTTATACTTCTTTTCTCTGCATTCTTTCAGCAGAGGACCTCACCAAATTTTTTTATTAAGAAAACAGAGATATTTGCTATGAGCTTCCAGGTCTATATATCTAGCTCCAGACTCATGCCTGTACTCCAGTACCACCTTACCAAATACCTTTGGGAAATTTCAAGCAAGATATTTTAGAAGCAGTTAGGTAGTGTTGTGGATAGAACTTTGAACCCAGAATCAGTAAGACCAGAGTTCAAATCTAGCCTCAGGTACTTATCTCCTCTATGACTCTGGGCAAGTCTGCCTCAATGGTAAAATGAAGATAGCAATAACATCTGCCTTACACAAGATTGTTGTGAGAATAAAATGAGGTAATATATTTAAAATGCTTAGTACAGTATTTGGCAGGCTTTATACATTTTTGTTTCCTTCTCTCCCTCCTCCCTCCCTTCCTCTCTCCCTTCCTTCTTTCTTTTTTGTCTTTCTTTCCCTAAGCATCTCAAATTCAACATAACTATCCCCTCCCCTGACCCCCTACCTACTCCTCTTCTGACTTTTCCTATTTCTTTCAAGGGTCAGGATCACAACCTTAGAGTCATCTTTGATCCTTCACTCTCCCTCATTCCACACATCTCACCAGTTATTAAGCCTTGTTAATTCTACTTTTGCACCTCTCATACATGTCCAACCCCCTTTTCTTCACATATGGAGCTGCCACTTGAGCTTAGGCTCTCATTACCTCTTCCTATGTGAGAAATAACTCATTTGGAACCCTGCTCTATTCCAATCAGCATCAATCAATTTGAAATGGTTCCATAGGGGTAGTGATTATAAGTTTGATATATCAGATTCCAGAGCTAAGAACTTCAGATTGTAAAATCACTTGCTTAATCATAGGAAATTAGCTAGAGACCCTCCACCCTTGGTTTTTACTTGTTATGGTGACCAAGCTCAGTGTGGCAGAGGTGACTGAATTACATGGAAAGTCCTCCAATTTGTTTTTGTTTCTCCAGACTTCTTTTTTTTTTATCCAACATGAGCAAGAGACCATCTTGTAATCACATACTCACTAGACTTGTCACATGCTTTACCCAATCTGTGACCATGCTGACATATCATATTTGCTTATTTTAGCTTATGTGTCATATTTCAACCAATGAGATTCTGTATTTTGCCATACTTTTTTGCATATTTGGACATCAAACTCTATAAATATAAGGCCCTTAAGGAAGGAGCATCTCAGATCAAGAGGAAGATCTGAGGTCCACTTCACTGAGGGGACCTTGGACCTTTGAATAAAGTGCCATTGACTCAGAGCTCTTCCTCAGTTTCTTTTATTGTTGGTAGGACAATTTTAATCCCTACTCCTGGACTATTTTAATGACTTGAGTCTAGAACCACTTCAATCTATTCTCGACATGGCTACCAAAGTGACACTCCTAAATGCACTGGTCCCATCCTGCCATTCTCTTTTTCAATAAACTTCAGTGGTTCCATGTTGTCTATAGGATCAAATGCAAACTGCTCTTTTTAGCATTCAAAGCCCTTTATCACAACTTGGCTCCAATTTATCTTCCACATATTATATATTACTTTGCTTTGTATATTTTATGGTACAATCAAAATGGTTTTCTTGCTGTTCATTGACCTTTACATATGACAGTCCATCCATAAATCTCTGTGTATTTGCACAGTCTGTCCCCATGTCTATAGTGCACTTCTTCCTCATTTCTACCTCTTAGAATTACTTTTTTTTAAAGCTAAACTCAAGCATTTTCTTTTGCGTGGAGTCTTTCTTTTATGATCCCCAAACTAATTTAGTGCCTACCCCAAATTACACTGTATTAATTCTGCATATATTTTCATATTCTTACACACATACACATATTTCCTGTGATAAAATGTAAGGTCCTTCAGGTCAAAGGCTTTTAAAATTTATACTTCTGTCTCAGGACCCCGAAGGGTGTTTAATACATAGTAAGCACTGAATGAGTGTAGATTTTGGATCAAAATACAGTATGCAAATAGTCTGTGCAAGATAAAATGGATGAAAAATGCTACATTCAAATAATAACATGCAGTTGGGTGGTCAGTCCATTGAGTTAGTTCTTTAGGATTTATATCTGAGATTAGCCTTAGGCATTTGACCAAGAATTGAGAAGAAAGGAGATAGTAGGTGAATTTTGCTTGAAAAACTGTAATTTTTCAATCTCAACTTATTCCTTAGAATAAAAATACATTTTGTCATGTGGCAAATCATAATCTTGAAAGAATCAAAATTGCAAGTGGTCCAAAGAATAATGGAGAGATGCATCACGGACATAAGTAGGTTATTGTCCATTTCCATGAATGGTCTTGTAAGAAGGAGATCATTAAGAAATTATGTGGTTGGAAAAGAAGGTGGGATGATCAGATAATAAGACTGAAGTTTAATAGATACAAGGCCTGAGTGCTATAGTACCTAAGAAATATCCATACCTACAAACATATATGCATATATATACATATATATATACTTATAAACATATAAAACTAGAGGAAGTACTCTAGCATATAAATTAGGTCTTCTGAAGAAGATAAATAAGATACAATGCATAAAAATAATACAGGAAAAGGTTAGGTTGGAATATGATCTGTCCTATTTGAAGAGAGGGGAAATGACCACTCCTATCAATGAGATTTTAAATGCATTGAAGTGCCAAATATTACTGCAACATGAGTGGTGCCTAGTGGAGTAATATTCTCTTTTTTATTGAGAACCAGTTCAGAAGGTAGAATGACTTTAATAAATGTCACCATAATTTCTCTCCTGTAGAATGTAAACTCCATATGGGCAGGGACTGTCTGGTTTCTATTTGTATTTTTAGTGTTTGGTTCAAATCTCAGCATGGTGTTTAGCTTTGTGCTTTTTTAAATCTATTTTTCCATTAAATTTTTCTAATGAGCTAATTTTCTTGGGAAAAGATGCAACATGCAAATAGCTAAGTACTCAAAATAATTTATATATATAGAGAAAACAGTAACAACTAACCCTGTTTATGAATAAGTGCTAACTGTACTATCTTGAAGGAAGGAAAATGAGGATTCTTTGAGATTGAAAGCTTTCTGAAAATGGATTAGAGTTTGGTTAGGTGGGTACAGGAAATGTAATGCTGAGTTCTAGGAAAAATTAATAGACTAGTTTGACTAAAATATGAGTACACTGAAGGGGAATATTTTAAATAAGAGTAGAAATGGTGGTTGAAGCCTTAATAATGATAAGTAGAATTAATATAGTGTTTTAGTTTGCCAAACATTTTACAAATGTTGTCTTAATTTGTACTCAAAATAATCCTAGTAGAGGGACTGGAGTACAAAGGGAAGAGATGAAGTGGGAGAATCAATTAGGTGACTAGTATAATAATCCATGTGAAAAATGGTCAGTCTTAACTAGGGCAATGGGAATTATGAGCAGAGAGAAGAGGGTGGTAGGGAGAGAAGCTGTGGAGGTATAATCAACAGAATATGGCATCTGATTAGATATGTGGATGGGAAAGGTAAAGAATTTTCCTGAGGTTATTAGTCTGAATGTCTGGTAAGATGGTGACACCTTCAACAGAGATATTTGGCAGAAAGGGGTTAACGAGAACTGTTTTGGAAGGGCTGAACTTGATATACAGATAGAGCACTTAGGAGGAGATGTCCAAAGCCATTTGATGATAAGAGACTTGAATTCTGGAGTGAACAGATGAGATTACAAGGACGAGGGACTTGCTAATTTTGCCAGAGAGAAGGGGACCAAGAATAGAACATTGAAGGATGCCATGCCTGTGAATAATAGATGGAGGATAAGACAATTAAGGAGACTGAAAATGGAGTTGTAAGAGAGGAAAAGAACAAAAGAGGGACCAGCATAGGAACCAAGAGAGGAATGTATTTTTTTTAAAGATTTTTCAAGGCAGTGGGGTTAAGTTGCTTGCCCAAGGCCACAGGCTAGGTAATTATTAAGTGTCTGAGGTCGGATTTGAACCCAGGTACTCCTGACTCCAAGGCTGGTGCTGTATCCATTGCGCCACCTAGCTGCCCCAAAATTTTATTTATTTAAGGCAGTGGGATTCAATGACTTGCCCAAGGTCACATGGCTAGGCCGTTATTGAGTGTCTGAGGTCAAATTTGAACTCAGGTACTCCTGACTTCAGGGCCGGTGCTCTATCCACTACACCACCTAGCTACCCCCTAGGAATGTATTTTCAAAAGGAAGGGGCAGTCAACTTAAGGTCATACATACAACTACTAAGAGAGTTATGGCTAGAACCCAGATCTTTTTTTTTAATTAAAGATTTTATTTTGAGTTTTACAATTTTTCCCCTAATCTTACTTCCCTCCCCCCCCCCCAGAAGAAAATTTGTCAGTCTTTACATTGTTTCCATGGTATACATTGATCCAAATTGAGTGTGATGAGAAAGAATTCATATCCTTAAGGGAGAAACATCAAGTATGAGATAGAAAAATCAGACAATAAGATATCAATTTTTTTTTAAATTTAAGGTAATAGTCCTTGGTCTTTGTTCAAATTCCACAGTTGTTTCTCTGGATACAGATGGTATTCTCCAATGCAGACAGCCCCAAATTGTCCCTGATTGTTGCACTGATGGAATGAGCAAGTCCATCAAGGTTGATCATCGCTCCCATGTTGCTGTTAGAGTATATAGTGTTTTTCTGGTTCTGCTCATCTCATTCAGCATCAGTTCATGCAAATCCCTCCAGGCTTCCCTGAATTCTTGTCCCTCCTGGATTTTAATAGAACAATAGTCTTCCATGACATAAATATACCACAGTTTGGTAAGCCATTCCCCAATTGAAGGACATTTATTTGATTTCCAATTCTTTGCTACCACAAACAGGGCTGCTATGAATATTTTTGTACAAAGTGATGTTTTTACCCTTTTTTATCATCTCTTCAGGGTATAGACCCAGTAGTGGTATTGCTGGATCAAAGGGTATGCACATTTTTGTTGCCTTTTGGGTATAGTTCCAAATTTTTCTCCAGAAAGGTTGGATGAGTTCACAGCTCCACCAACAATGTAATAGTGTCCCAGATTTCCCACAACCCTTCCAATAATGATCATTATCCTTTCTGCTCATATTGGCCAGTCTGAGAGGTGTGAGGTGGTACCTCAGGGAAGCTTTAATTTGCATTTCTGTAATGAGGAATGATTTAGAGTAATTTTTCATATGACTATAAATTGCTTTGATCTCATCTGTAAATTGTCTTTGCATATTCTTTGACCTTTTGTCAATTGGGGAATGGCTTTTTTTTAGGTTTTTGCAAGGCAATGGGGTTAAGTGGCTTGCCCAAGACCACACAGCTAGGTAATTATTAAGTGCCTGAGGCTGGATTTGAACTCAGGTACTCCTGACTCCAGGGCTGGTGCTCTATCCACTGCATCACCCAGCCTCCCTGGTTTTTTTTAAAATATGATTCAGTTCTCTGTATATTTTAGAAATGAGTCCTTTGTCAGAAACATTAGTTGTAAAGATTGTTTCCCAGTTTACTACATTTCTTTTGATCTTGGTTACAGTGGTTTTGTCTGTGCAAAAGCTTTTTAATTTAATGTAGTCGAAATCACCTAGTTTGTTTTTCCATCTCTTCCTTAGTCATAAACTGCTTCCCTTTCCATAGATCTGACAGGTAAACTAGTCCTTGATCTTCTAATTTGCTTATAGTATTGTTTTTTATGTCTAAATTCTGTATCCATTTGGATCTTATCTTGATATAGGGTGTGAGGAGTTGGTCTAATCTAAATTTCTTCCATACTAACCTCCAATTTTCCCAGCAGTTTTTATCAAAGAGAGAGTTTTTATCCCAATAGCTGGACTCTTTGGAAGCCAGATCTTTTTACTCCAAACCAAATAATTTTTCTGTCATGATGAATTTCTCTGTAACTCAACTACTGATTCCTCATTTTCCACATTTTCACATGTATTAGTTCTATCTCCCAATTCGATTATATGATCTTTGAGGTTAGTGGTACCACCTGATACAGGAGGACAATTAGAAATTACACAGGAATTTGAAAAATTCTATTGCCTTAGGGTATCTGCCTGACAGAAATTTGCATTTAAAATTAAAATTATTTAAATTTAGCATAGCTCTATTATACAATTATATGCAACATGTGTTTATCTAAAAGTCATGTCAAGAATCAGAAGACATAGATTTAAATGAATGACGTAGATGAATCAGTATGTTGTGACTGTGGAACTAAGATTCATATAAGTGGCAAGAGCATTTTAATTTGTTTTTAAATGCTATTCACAAAGAAATTCCTTCTAATTTTATGTTAAGGAATTAAAATTAAAAAGTACCAAAATTTAAAAAACAGAATGGGAACTTTGCTCAAAGACAACTTCCTTGACACCTCTGGTGAAATGATCAGGGAATATGATAATAATAATAATAATAATAATAATAATAATAATAATAATAATGATAATAGCTAATATTCATGTAGTGCTTTTTTTAAAAGTGCCTTAAATGAAATCATAAGAACCTCTGGGAAATAGGTGTCATAACCCTTATTTTCCAAGTGAGGAAGCTGAGGCAGGTGGAAGTTAAATGACTTGCCCAGGGTCATAAAGTTTGTAAGAGTCTGAGACAGGATTCTGACTTAAGTCTTCATCTGGCTATCATACTTTTTTTTAAGGTTTTTGCAAGGCAGTTGGGTTAAGTGGCTTGCCCAAGGCCACGCAGCTAGGTAATTATTAAGTGTCTGAGGCTGGATTTGAACTCAGGTACTCCTGACTCCAGAGCTGGTGCTCTATCCATTGTGTCACCTAGCCGCCCCTGGCTGTCATCCTTCTAATATGTTCTATACAAAACTCAATTGAAAAAAAGGATTCCTCATGGATAAAGAGGTTCTATAGTGAGAGCAAAAAATGGCTAAAAATGGATAACTCAAGTGTTTCCCTGACATCTCTGAAATGTAAAAAGAAATAAAGTAAGACCTTCAATGGATTGGTCAGTCAGCCTTCCATTGAAGATTAAATAGAAGTATACAAATAAGAATTGTACAGGATGGGAAGGAGTTTTTGCAATGGTAGAGAATGTCTACACCAAAGAGAGCACATGCCAATGGATATATGAGCATAATTTGGAGCATTTTAAGACCATGTACAATATAGAATATAAGCAGAATAATGGCAGGATATATTTTGGGCAAGGCCGTTTTTGATTTTGGCTTTGCTACTGCCATTGCCAAGCCAAAAGCCTGTTGTATAATGTGCTTAAAAAATGATTGTTGAATTTTTGAAAGGCTTAGGAACTCTGACCTACACAATGAAACCAACCAAAGCTTCAGAGAACTCATGATGAAGTATGCTGCCCATCCAGATAGAGATTTGATACTCATTATAGATAGAAGTTTTTGAGGGGTGGAAAAAGTGGGGAAGTAGGAAGATTTGACAATATGGGAAGTTGTTTTGCTTGACTATTCTATTATACATACATACATATATATATATATATATATATATATATATATATATATATATATATATATATTTGTAACGAGTTTTGTTTTTCTTGTTTTCTCAATTCTAGTTCAACCATTTACTCCCTGGATAATCTTGGGCAAGTTGTATAGTCTTTCAGGCCTCATTTTTCTTATCTGTAAAAGGAGTGAGTTTGACTAGATGGGCTCCAGCTCTAAATACATGGTCCTATTATTCTGTAAGAGGAGGATTAGAGCACTGGCTCTGGAGTCAGGACGACCTGAGTTCAAATCCTGTCTTTGATATATACTTAGCTGCATGATCCTGGACTTTTCACTTAACCAATTTGTCTCAGTTTTCTTAACTGTAAAATGAGGTTAAAGACAACACTGACTTATTTCCTAGGGTTGTTGTAAGGATCATATGAGATAGTATTTATAAAGCACCTACTTCATAATAGGTTCTATATAAATGCTTATTCCTTTTCCTTAATCCTTCTCTAGCAGAAATCGAAACCTTTTCTTCCTGAGTTCAAATTCAGTACTCTACTCAGTACAGCCATCCTACCTTTTTGGTCTTTATAGAGTCAACAAATGCAATATTTCACATAGAATAGACATAAAACCCAACATTTAAATGGGACTTTTTGCTAATTCATCTGTATCCGAATTTCAAAAAAAAATCATTAAACTCACACTTCCAAATATGGTGATCTCTTAGAGGTGTGGAAGTATATAGTGAAGGTATAGAGTACTGAGCAACACTTTTCAGGTATTCTGTGGGACAAACACATTGAACCCAGAACCCTAGGTGGACTGATTGACTTATTACTTTAATAATTCTTCCCAAGGATATGTTCCAATATTTGTACATATATTACTAAAAGTGCAAAAACTCCAATCATCAATTAACTAATTAGTTATGAGTTCTCACTCTAGTTTATAAAAACTGGAGAAATATTTTCCCATAAATGTTTTCTCTGCTTTCAATTTTACTTTTATTTTTATTTTTTTAGGTTTTTGAAAGGCAATGGGTTTAAGTGGCTTGCCCAAGGCCAGTTAGGTAATTATTAAATGTTTGAGGCCAAATTTGAACTCAGGTACTCCAGACTCCAGGGCCAGTGCTCTATCCACTGCACCACCTAGCTGCCCCTGCTTTCAGTTTTAAAACGAAACCCATAGACTTAGAGAAACATCAATATTTTTATTAGTAGCAACTAATAATACAGAAAAAAGAATAATATTTTGATAATGTATTGGGTAACAGAGAAGTCACAGTCTGTATTACCTCCTACCAATAGCTATAACCGTGAACTCCTCTAAAACATTGGAATCACAGTTCCACAATTCAGTTTTTCTCAATATGACAGTTAGTCTCTCAAGGAATTCTTCTCAGATTATCCTGTGGTACAGTGGAAAGAGAATTTGAAGAGTTAAATTCAGTTTTCTCAAAATGTCGTTTATTTTCTCCAAGATGAACTTTCGAAATCTCTTATAGATTTATTCCCTCATGGAAGTTGACGGTAGTTTCCCATAGACTCTTTCTCATGACAATTAACTCTAAATCTCCTCAGGAAAGATAATCTCAGTCTTCTCTCAGTATTTCTCACAGACTCTTCTATCCATGACAGTTAGTTGTTATTCCCCAAATTCTATTCACTCTCTTAGAAGTGTAATAACAATAACTCAAGTTCCTGTAAGTGAGATTTTTTAAAATTAAGGTTATAGTTTATATAGTATAGTATAGTATCTATCTATCTATCTATCTATCTATCTATCTATCTATCTATCTATCTATCTATCTATCATCTATCTATCTTGTGCTGGGCAAGTCATAACCCTGTATTTGTTGCAGCTTTTTCATCTGAAAAATGAACTAGAGAAGGAAATGGCAAACCACTTTAGTATCTTTGCCAAGAAAATCCCAAAAGGGGTCATGAAGAGTAGGGCACAACTAAAAAATGACTGGAAAAAAACATCATAGACCATATGGCCATAATTAAAAAAAGAAGGAAAATAACAGAAGATCCCTAATGTAAATAGATTCATGAATATGTATTATATCTATTTATAATTTTTAATGTACATATTCATTATATTTAATTAATACATTCATTCACAAGTGTTACTGGTTTTATGGGAGCTTTTGTTATGTATTTTTATCAGTTAATGGATAATAATAATTCAACTACTATTATGTGAGAAGTCTGGGAAATATTTTTATGGTGAAAAAGGGTCTTCATTCTTGCAAAGGTTGGGAACTATTGTTACTCTGCCCTAGATTGTCTCCTGATTACATGTTAGGTGATTTTGAGTTCTATTTTTATCCATCTTTATGTAACCTTGGATATTTATTTCTTCACTTATAGAATGAAGAATTTGGATTCTATGGTTGGATATGGTATGAAGCAATTATTACCATTTTCATATATTCTTTTCTCCATTCCTCTTCTCTTCCCTTTCCATGCCTTCCTTCTTTTTACTAGAGAACTGAGAAAGTATAGGCTGCCAAAGAAACTCTGGAGTTTGGAAATTCCAATTAAAAAAAAAATTACAGCTGATTGACATCAAGTGCTCTTTGAGAAAGGAAAATGATTTGATGTAGAGAAATAACTATTGATTAAATTGAGAAACATTATGCTAGTCACTTCCCTTTGCCTTCTTGCGAAAAATGGTTATGAATGGAGTACAGTACACTGAACCAACATTTGTCTTAAGGAGATCATACTCCAGATCTGAGTGGGTGGGTGGCATAAATAAATGAGCCCCTTAGGTTGCACAGAATTATGTGGGTGTGAACAAGTGATTAACAATGAAAAGGCCAGATTTGGATAATAACCTGCCATCTGGAAACAGAAGAGTCTATTTCACTCCTGAAATACAGGAAACAGGGAGTGTACAACCCTAAACTGAGGTGTTTCCTCACTCTTCAGGTTGCTCATCAATTTTCTCTAGACATAATGGTGCTCTCAAGGCAAGATGACATCTTTTTTGAGTGTCAAATTCAGGTTTATGAATAGGGAGGCCATAAATGGCTATTAAAAATCTGATTTCATCTTGTTGATTTCATCAACTTGGCCATTAATAATACCAAATAGAGTGGAAGCTAACAAATAATTTATCTTGTCCAGAGGAGAATAGATACTTCTCTATCCTGGTCTGTTTGGACATCCCAAGTATTCACTTATGTTTAATTAACAAAAATAATTCAACAATCATTGAGCTACAAAAATTTAAAAACAAAATTTTTAATAGATTTATAATTTTAAATTTTAAATTAATTAATTCTAAAATTTTAATAGATTCATAATCATTGAACTACTTAAATGGGATGAAAAGAAACCTAATAGATATGTGGGAAGAGCAAAAAGTACACTATCTCCATTATCCTTTCTACTACTAGAACTTTTCCTGAAATTGTTTTTGGGAAGTCTATAGAGATAATTCTCCATCCCAATTTTTTTTTTTATTTGCAAGACAATGAAGTTAAGTGGCTTGCCCAAGGCCACACAGCTAGGTAATTATTAAGTGTCTGAGGCTGGATTTGAACTCAGGTACTCCTGACTCCAGGGTCAGTGCTCTATCCACTGCGCCACCTAGTTGCTCCTATCCCAGTGCTTTAATTACCAAAATAATAAATAAATAAATCATGTTATCAACCTCTGCAATAGTTTTGTCAAATATTGAATGTGAAAGAATAATAACAGGATAGAGACTAGTCCCAAGAACATTTTTGAGCTCTAATGAACTTAGAAATTAAAATGAAATGGTATTGATAATGACAATTATATATGTGTATATATGTCTTTATCTTTAATATTTATAAAAATTAATTCCTTAAAACTTATCTATGAAGTCAGTAGTGCTAAAATAATTATCTCCATTTTATGGATGAAGGGGCTTTGAGCAAGTCATTTAATATCTCTAATGCTCTGTCACTTAGCTAGCAAAAACTCCAGAGATGTGAGTGGAACATGGATTTATTTTATTTAAATTAAACACTTTCCAATTATAACATATTTCCTTTTTTCTTTATTATTTATTTAACAATTAAACATTTTTAGGAACTTCAAGAAAAAGGAAAAACATATGAAAAATATTTATAGCAACTCTTTTTATGGTGGCAAAGAAATGGAGATTGAGGGGATGTCCATCAATTGGGGAATGGATGAACAACTGTGGTATATGATTGTAATGTAATAATATCGTACTATAGCCTTCCTTCTCTCTGTTCTTTTGGCCCGGATGGCAGCAGCATGGGCAAGTTCTGTGGTCTTCGTACTGCTAGGAAGCTCCACAGCCACAGGAGAGACCAAAAGTGGCATGACAAACAATATAAGAAAGCATATTTGGGCACTGCCTTGAAGACCAACCCATTTGGAGGAGCATCTTATGCCAAAGGGATTGTCTTGGAAAAAGTTGGTGTAGAAGCCAAGCAGCTCAATTCTGCCATCAGGAAGTGTGTGAGAGTCCAGTTGATTAAGAATGGCAAAAAAATCACTGCCTTTGTTCCCAATGATGGCTGCTTGAATTTTATTGAAGAAAATGATGAAGTTTTGGTTGCTGGATTTGGTCGAAAAGGCCATGCTGTTGGTGATATTCCTGGAGTCTGCTTCAAGGTTGTAAAAGTTGCAAATGTTTCTCTTCTGGCCTTGTACGAAGGCAAGAAAGAAAGACCAAGATCATAAAAATTGTATGATATCTCTGTCATAGTAAAAACTTTCATGTAAAAAAATAATATTGTACTATAATAAATGAAAAGCAGAATGGTTTCAGAAGAACCTTGGAAGATCCATATGAATTGATGCAGAGTAGAATAAGTAGAACCCAAATATCATTGTTCATAGTTACAGCACTATTGTAATGATGATCAACTATGAAAGATTTAGCCACTCTTATCAGTATAGTGATCCAAGACAATTCCAAGGGTCCTATGATGATAAATGTTATCATGATGAATAAAAGAGAGAGAAATGATAAACACTCTGTGCAAGTTGCAATAAATTTTTACTTTATTTTTTCTTTCTCCTTTTTGCAATATGAGAATGTTTTGCTTGAATTCATATGTATAATTAGTATCATATTGCTTTCCTTCTATCTGCTCATCATTTCTGATAGTACATTAATATTCTATATTCATTTACCACCTATTCCCTCAATTTTCAATTCTTTGCCACCATAAAAGTATTGCTATAATTTTTTTTCTTACCTAAATATCTTTTTCCTTTTTCTTTGATTTCTTTGAGAAAATACTAGTAGTGGTGCAGCTGAATCAAAGAGCATGCACAACTTTATAGCCCTCTGGGCATAGTTCTAAATTATTCTCCAGAATGGTTAGGTCAGTTCACAACTCCATCATCAGTACTTTAGTTTCTTTATTTTCCATATTCTTTCTAGTAATTGCAATTTTTCTTTTCTGTCATGTTAAACAATTCGTTTTAATTTGTATTTCTCTATTCAACAATGTTTTAAAGCAATTTTTATATGACTATACATAGTTTTGATTTCTTCTTCAGGAAACTGCCTGTTTATATATTTTGAGCACTTATCAATTATGGAATGGTTTTTATTTTTATACATTTGACTTGGTTCCCTATATATTTGAGAAATGAGAACTTTGTCATTGAAACAAGATAAATTCACCTCTTCCCCAGTCTTTTGCTTTTCTTCTAATTCTGGCTGCATTGGTTTTGTTCATACAATTCCATTTTAATTTCATGTACTCAAAATTAAATCCTATTTTTTACATCCTATAATGCCCTCTATCTCTTGTTTGGTCACATATTCTTCCCTTATCCATAGATTTGACAGGTAAAATATTCCTTGCTGCTCTAATTTGCTTATGATATCACCCTCTATATCTAAATCATGTACCCATTTTGATCTTATCTCAGTATTTATGGATGATATTGGTATATACCTAGTTTCTGAAAAATTGCATTCTAATTTGCCTAGGAATTTTTGTTAAATAGAATTTCCTTATTCCCAAATTTTGGATCTTTAGGTTTGTCAAACACCAGATTGCTAAGGTCATTTGTAATTGTATTGGTGCCAAATCTATTTCACTGATCCACCATTCTTTTTCTTAGTCAGTACCAGATTATCTTTTTTAAAAAAATTATTTATTTATTTTAGGCAATGGGATTAAGTGATTTACCCAAGGTCACGCTAATTATTAAGTGTCTGAGATCAGATTTGAACACAGGTCCTCCCGATTCCAGGGCTGGTGCTCTATCCACTACACCATCTAGCTTCCCCCTTAGTACCAGATTATCTTGATGATTATTGCTTTATAATATATTTGCGATCCGCCACTGCTAAGCTATTTTTTTCACTTTTTCATTGATTGCTGTGATATTTTTGACTTTTTGTTTTTCTAGATGAATTTTGTTATTACTTTTTCTAGCTCCATAAAATAACATTTTGGAAATTTTGATTTCCAACAAGTAAATTATTTAAGTAGATTTGTTATTTTTATCATATTGACTCAGTCTACTCATGGGCTATTAATATTTTCTAATTGTTTAGATATGATTTTATTTTTATGATAAGCGTTTTTAAATTGTAACTCAAGTATTGAATAGTTGTACTCAAGTATTTTATGTTGTCTGAATTTGTTTTAAATGGATTTTTTTCTATTTCTTCCTTTTGGACTTTACTGATAATATTTAGAAATGCTGATGACTTATTTGGGTTTATTTTATAATTTTCAACTTTGCCAAAGTTGTTAATTATTTCATTCAGTTTTTAGTTGATTTTTCTAGGAAAAGCTAAGCATACCATCATATCATCTGCAAAGAATTCTAGTTCTTTTAACTCCTTGTCTATTTGAATTCTTTCAATTTGTAGAACAATATTTAATAATAGTGGCAATAATGAACATCCTTCCTTCACCCCTGATGGGAAGATTTCTAGCTTATTGTTATTACAGATGCTTGGTCATGGTTTTAGATAAATACTACTTATCATTTTAAGGAAACTTCAATTTATTCCTATGCTTTCTAGTACTTTTTATTGAGTAGGAATGAGTGTTGTATTTTGTGTGAAAAGGTTTTTTTCTCCATCTATTAAAATAGTTCTGAGTTTTATTGTTTTAGCTACTGATATGGCCAATTATGCTGATAATTTTCCTTATATCAAACCAATCCTGCATTCCTTGTATTAATACACCTGATCATAGTTTATGAACTTTGTGGTAAATTGCTGTAATCTTGATAGGACCTCATGTTAAATTTTTGTATCAATAGTCACCAGGAAAATTGATTAATAATTTTCTTTCTCTGTTTTTTCCTTTTCCTGGTTTAGATATCAACTGCAGGGATTTGGTAGAACTCTTTCTTTGCCCATTTTCTCAAATAGTCTAAATAATATTAGAATTAATTGTTCTTTAAATGTAAGGTAGGATTCACTTATGAATCCATCTGGTCCTAAGGATTTTTTTAGGGAGTTCATTGATGGCTTGTTTAATTTCTTTTTCTAAGATAAGGTTATTTAAGCATTATATTTTTAGTTAATCTGGGTAATTTATATTTTTTTCAAACATTCATTTCATTTAGACTGTTAGATTTATTGGCATATAATGGGTCAAGGCAGTACCTAATAATTATTTAATTTTGTCTTGAGTGGTGGGCAATTTCACTCTTTTAATTTTTGATACTGGTAATTTGATTTTTTCTTTTTTTAAATAAAAAAATTAAAAAATACGTCGACAATTTATAGTTTTTGTTTTTACAAGATTTTGAATTCCAAATATTTTCTCCCTTTCTACCCTCTTTCTAAAACAGTAGTCAGTTTGATGTATGCTAAGCATGTGCTATTATGTAAAATATATTTCCATATTAGTCACATTTGTAAAAGAAGAAAGAGATAGAAAGAAAAAGCACAAAAAGAAAAAAAATTGTGTTTTTATATATAGAGAGTTCATCAGTTCTTTATCTGGACATGGATAACATTTTCTTTTATGAATACTTTTGTACTTGTCTTGGATCATTGTGTTACTGAGGAGATCTGAGTCATTTATAGCTGATCATCACACAATGTTGCTGATTTTGTGCACAATGTTTTTCTGGTTCTGCTTATTTCACTTTGAATAAGTTTGAGTCTTCCCAGGTTCATCATTTCTTTTTTGCACTACTGTGTATTTTATTATGTTCATATACCACAACTTCTTCAACTATTTCCCAAATGATGGGCATCTTTTGAATTTCTGATATTTTGCCACCATGAGAAGAGTTGCTATAAATAGTTTTGCACTTGCAAGTCCTTTTCCCTTTTTAAAAAATTATCTCTTTGGGATACAGACCCAATAGTGGAACTGATGGATCAGTTTGGTTGCCTTTTCAGCATAGTCCCAAATTTCTCTCCAGAATGGTTAGATTAGTTTACAACTCCTGGGGGTGGCTAGGTGGTGCAGTGGATTGAGCACCAGCCCTGGAGTCAGGAGTACCTGAGTACAAATGAGGACTCAGACACTATTACCTAGCTGTGTGGCCTTGGGCAAGTCACTTAACCCCACTGCCTTGCCAAAAAAAAAACCAAACCAAAAACTTAAAAAAAAAGATTAGTTTACAACTCCAGCAGTGTATTTGTGTCCCAATTTTCCATCTCCTCTCCAGCATTGACCATTTCCTTTTTTAGTCATATTAGTCAATCTGATAGGTGTGAGGCAGTAACACAGAGTTGTTTTTATTTGCAATTTTCTGATCAAAAGTAATTTAGAGCACTTCTTTATATGCCTCTATATAGTTTTGATTTCTTCATCAGGAAACTTCCTGTTTATATCCTTTGACCATTTATCAATAGGGAAATGACTTGTATACTTATAAATTTGACTCAATTCTTTACTTGGTTGAGAAATGAGACCTTTATCAGAGACATTTGTTATAAAGATTGTCTCCCAGCTTTCTGCTTTCCTTCTATTGTTGGTTGCAAAACCTTTTTAATTTATATGAACAAAATGATCTAGATTACATTTTGTAATGTTCTTTATCTCTTGTTAGGCCATGAACATTAACACTTCTTTAAGAATTTGAATGCTATACTTTTTTGGTCAAAATATATTTAGTATTGATGTTATTATATTTCCTATGTTATCTTTTAGCAAGATGTAGTTTATTTCTTTATACCTTTAATTAGTTTAGTTTTAGCTTTTGCTGTCTGGGATCAGGATTGCTCTCCCTGATTTTTTTTAACATTCTAGATTCTGCTCAAGTCTATTACCTTTAGTCTGTGTGTCTCTCTGCTTCAAACATGTTTCTTGTAAATAATATAACATAGGTTTCTAGTTTTTGATCCACTTTGTTAATCATTTCTTTTTAAAGGAGATTTCATCACAATCACATTCACAGTTAAGATTTCTATTTCCCTCTATCCTGACTTTTCTCCTGTTTTGTGCTCTCTCTCTCTCTCTCTCTCTCTCTCTCTCTCTCTCTCTCTCTTTCTCCCCCCTTTCTGTTCACCGTTTCCTTTTTGCTTTTGTCTACTATTCCCACTTCCTAGTCTGCTCTTTCTTCTGTCTATTCCATGCTTCATCCTCCGAAAGCCCCCCACAGTCCCCTTTACTTAATCTCCTCCCTTCTAACATTCCTGTCCAGTAATATATATGTTAACATTCAAATGATTGTGCATATTATTCCCTCTTTGAGCCAATACTGATGAGAGTAATATTCAAGAGATGCCTATCATCCATAGTCCCATCTTCCCCTCCACTATAATGAATCTTTTGCACTTCTTCATATAAAATAGTTAACCCCATTCTACTTTTCACTTCTTTTTTCACCTAATGTACTCATTTTTCTCATCCCTTAAATATTTTTGTCATCCTCTCACCTTATACCTGTACTTTCTATGTATATTTTTTCTAGCTGTACTATTAGTGGTACAGTTTTTAAGAATTACAAGTATCTTCTTCCCATATAAGGATGTAAATTCAGTTCCATTGAATCCTTTACATTTTCATGCTCCTTTTTACCTTTTTAGGCTTCCCTTGGGTCTTGATATTAGAGATCAAATTTTTTGTTCAATTCTGATATTCTTAGAAAAGCTTGAAATTCTTCTATTTCGTTGAATGATAATTCTCTCCTCCTTGAGCATTATGCTTAATTTCACTGGGTAGGTGATTCTTGGTTGTAGTCCTAGCTCCTTTGCCTTCTGAAATATCATGTTCCATGATTTCTTATCCAATAATATTGCAGCTGCTAAGTAAAGTGTAATTCTGATTGTGGCTCCCCAAATTTATATTTTTCTTTTTTTGCCACTTGAAGAATTTTTTTCCTTGACCAGGAGGTGATTGGTGGATTCTTTTAAGGCCTATTTTGATTTTTGGTTCCAGGATATCAGGGCAACTTTCCTTGACAATTTCTTATAAGATGATTTCCAGGTTCTCCTTTTGATAATAACTTTCAGATAATCTAATTATTATGAGATTAGCTCTCCTGGATTTATTTTCCAGGTCTGTTGTTTTTTTCCAATGAGATATTTTTCAATTTCTTCTACTTTTTTTCTTTCTTTTCATTTTTTGATTGATTCTTGATCATATAGAGATGATTATAGAGTCATTTACTTCCACTTGTGCAATCCTAACTGTTAAGGATTCTTTTCCCCCCAGTTAGCTGTTGTACTTTCTTTTCCATTTGCTCAATTGTATTTTTTAAAGTGTTGTTTTATTCAGTGAATTTTTGTATCTCCTTTCCATTTTTTTTTGTTTTTGCAAGGCAAATAGAGTTAAGTGGTTTGCCCAAGGCCATACAGCTAGGTAATTATTAAGTGTCTGAGGTCAGATTTGAACTCAGGTACTCCTGACTCCAGGGCCGGTGCTCTATCTACTGTGCCACTTAGCCACCCCTCTCCTTTCCATTTTATGTTCTTCTTTTTAGCCATCCCCTTCCCCTCACCCTAAGCTGTTGACTCTTTTTTTTATAATTCTCTTGAAACATTCATTTCTTTTCCCAATTTTTCTTCTACTTCTCTTATATGATTTTAGCTCCTTTATGAGCTCTTCCACAAGTTCTTTCTGGGCTTGAGTCTACTTTCCATTTTTCCTTAGGGTTTTGCCCATAGATGTTTTGACATTGTTGTTCTCTTCTGAGTTTGTGTCTTGGTCTTTTATGTCACAATAATAACTTTCTATCACCAGGTTCTTCTTTCTTTCTTTTTTTTTTTTTGGCTTGTTTTGTGCTCTTTTTTCTTTCCTTCCTTCCTTCCTTCCTTCCTTCCTTCCTTCCTTCCTTCCTTCCTTCCTTCCTTCCTTCCTTCCTTCCTTCCTTCCTTCCTTCCTTCCTTCCTTCCTTCCTTCCTTCCTTCCTTCTTCCTTTGAGCTTTGTAGGTTCTGGCTGTTTACCTGGTGCTTCAATGATGCTGCTCTGAGGTCCTTGGGGGACTCTTTGCTGCTCTGGGTGGATCCTTGTGTTTGGTGCTGCTCTGAGGGGCTGGGTTTGGGGATCACTGATGATGTTGAGGTCATAGGGGTCTGACAGCTTACCTGCTGCGCTGGGGTCTTAATGATGGTGTACCTGTGAGGTGTTTCTGCATTTCCCAGGGCTGTGCTGAGACATGAGGAGGTCTGACTACTGGATGCTCATTTGTTGAGAATTACATTGAAGCATGTGGTATTTCTTGGAGTTGGAATCTGCTAGTTCCCCTGGTTTGTTAAGGTAAATGATGTATTTTGACATTGGCAATTTGCCTGCTCCATCCCACTGGGGTTCAGGGTCTCCTACTGAGTTGTTGAATTGGAGTTTGCTGCTGGCTTGCTAGGATATTTCCTGTTTGAACTATGTTCCTCTTTTATCTGAGTAAGACAGATATTTGTTGCTGATCTTCTAAGTTCTGGGCTAAAAGATAGTTTTACCTGGCTTATTGCTGGTTCTACTGTTCCAGTATTTGGAGGTACCATTTTGTAGTTGTTTGGAGGTGAACATGGGAAAGTACAGCAGTCTACTGCTTACTCTATGATCCTAGCTCCTGGAAACTCTTTCTTTAAATCAAATTAACCAAAGATCCAACTTTTATTAATTTTTTCATAAAACTGGTTCAAAGTTTTATTAATTAGTTTAATGGTTTTCTTACCTTCAGTTTTATTAATCTCTCCTTTGACTGTCAAGATTTTCAATTTGGTGTTTAATTAAAGATTTTTATTTGTTCTTTTTTCTAATTTGGGGGGGATTTTTGTAAGGCAATTGGGTTAAGTGATGTGCCCAATTATTAAATGTCTGAGGCTGGCTTAGAACTCAGGTCCTCCTGATTCCACTTAGCTGCCCATTTTCTAATTTTTTTTTTGATAGATGTCCAATTCATTGGTTTGTTTATCCTCTATTTTGCTGATGCAAACATTTGGAGATATAAATCCCCCCCCCCCCATTTATTTTGGCTAAATCCCATACATTTTTATATGGTGTTGCATTGTGGTCATTTTCTTTCATGAAATTAATGGATATTTCTAAGATTTGTTCCTTGATTCATTCTTTATGGTTAATCATTTAGTTTCTAATTAATTTTTAATCTGTTTTCATGGCCCTTTATTGAATATAAATTTATTGAATTATGATTTGAAAAGGATGCATTTTATAGTTTTGCTTTTTTGCATTTGGCTGTGAAGTTTTTATGCCCTTACACATGGTCAATTTTTGTGAAAGTGTCTTGTCCAGCTGGTGAAAAAAATTTATATTCTTTTTTATTTTAATTTCATTTTTCTTAACTTTTCTAAAATTCTATGCATCTCCTTGACTTCTTTCTTATTTATGCTTTGGTTAAATTTAGTTCTGAGAAGGGAAAGATGTGGTTCCCTACTAGTATAATTTTACTATCTATTTTCTCCTTTAACTCATTTAACTTTTCCTTTTGGATTTGAATGCTATAGCATTTGGTGAATATGTATATGTATATATATATACATACACACACATATATATATATATGCACACAAATATATATTATATATTATATACATTTAGTACTAATATTACTTTATTATCTGTGATCCATTATTAGAAAAATAAAATTTTTGTTTTTCATTTTAATTTAGGTCTATTTTTGCCTTTGTTTGAAATCATGATTGCTGTCTGCTTTTTTTTTTTTTACTTCAATTGAAGTATAACAGATTCTACTCTAGGCCCTTATTTTTACTCTCTGTATCTCTGTTTCAAAGGGGGGTTTCTTGTAAATAACACACTGGAATTTTATTTTTAATACATTCTGCTATCTGTTTCCATTGTATGATTTTAATTTATTCACATTTACATTATGATCATTAGCTGTGTATTTCCCTCCATCCTATTTTCCCCTAGTTTATGCTTCTCTCTCTCACTCTTGCCCTTGTCCCTCCTGGAGTTTCTTTTGCTTCTGACTACAACCTCCCTTCTTTCAGCCCCTCTCCATTTTTCTTATCTCCTTCTTTTCTTTTCCTGTAGGGTAAGATAGATTTCTAAATCCAACTGAATACATATGTTTATTCTGTCTTTGAGCTAATTCTGATGAGAGTAAGATTCAAGTGTTACTATGTCCTCTCCCTCATTTTCCCCTCCATTGTAAAAGCTCTTCTTTGTGTATCTCTTTTATGTGAAATAATTTCCCTTGTTCTTTCTCTCCTTTTCCTCTTCCATCAAGTGCATCTCTTTTCCACACAAATTTTTTTGATCATGCTGTCATAGTCAACACATACCTTTGCTTTCTATCTATGTAAACTTCTAATTGTCCTATTAATAATAAAGTTCTTAGGAGTTGCAATTATAATTTTCACATATATATTTGATTAAAAAATCCTTTTTTGAACTCTTCCAGGAATTCTTTTTGGCCTTGTGACTTGTTCATGTTTTTTTCTGAGATTTTGCAGGTAGCCATTTCAATTTGATTATCTTCTGAGTTTGTATCTAGATCTTCCTTGTCCAACTTTCCATAGTCAGGTTCTTTGTTGCTGCTGCTGTAGTTTACTTATTTCACCAGACTATTTCTTTCTTTCTTTCTTTTTTTTTTTGCAAGACAATGGGGTTAATTGGCTTGCCCAAGGCCACACAACTAGGTAATTATTAAGTGTCTGAGGCTGGATTTGAACTCAGATACTCCTGACTCCAGGGCTGCAACCTAGCCACCCCCCCAGACTATTTCTTTATATTTAAGTTAAAGTTGGACTCTGCCCCCCCCCCCCCCCCCCCCCCGGGGAAAAGGGACATTTTCCCAAGCTTTAGGCATTTCTTGTTGCTCTTTCAGAGCTAACTCTGGGGGTCTGTTGGTTTTCAAGGTCATATGATCTAAGGAGAGGTGTGGTCATGGTTCCCAGACACATGTGGTGGGGTCCACAAATAGGATCATAGTTTGGCTCTGGACTGTATGAGCCTAATGGAGGTAAGCCCCCTTCAAGTGAGGCAGATGAATGATTGTCTCATTTGCAGATTTTTTTGGGTGGTTAAAATCAAGATCAGCAATACTAAATACCTTATAGACATACATGAAATACATTATCTAGACTTTGGAAAATGAGCATTTATAATCAGTTCAAATAAAGTATCTACAAGCATTACACTTGGTGACATAGAAAGATAGCAACAGGTATGCAGTTTGTAAGGTATTGCACAATCTGAGGTGAGGCACAGTATTCGAGACCAATTACACAAATTCAGCTATTTTTGTCTATGAAAATGACTGGAACCATACAGAAATTACACATATAATATGGATCATTGAGTATTAATATTTATTTTATCTTACCATTATTTTTTTTTTTTATATTTTGTTATGTCTTCTCTGCTTCCCCTGACTGTTCTCATGGCCTCTGCTCCAGTGTTTATCTAGAAAGGGATCTTGTTTCTCCTTGGGCTTGTGACCTGGAAGCCTCCTCTTCTGTAGCCACAACTGCCATTGTTTCCTTCCATTTTGGGAACTGAGACCAGAACTTTCATGAGTAACCACAAGCATTCCTCTTTCCTTGGAACTGTGACCAGAACCCTTGCTTCCCTGTGGCTACAAGTGCTATCCCTCCTTTAGGTCCTGTATGTTGGCAACACAAGAGGGTTCTGAACCTAGTGCCAGCAAAAGGTCCCCTACAATCTCTTTCTGACCAGTTGTCTGACCTCCTTGACCCTCACCATCTGTGGCATGAGAGCTCCTGAAGCTGCTGCCTCTTTCTAAGGCCCATGACTAACACCTCCTAAGGTTGGCAAAGACCTTTCCTGATGACCCCCTAAGTGATCTTGGGAGAGAAAATTATTTCTCCCAATCTTTTATTGGTTCTTTCACTCCAAAATTCAATTTGAGGCATTATATTAGAAGATTTGATGGGAATTTGGGAGAGATCAATGGAGTGTTTTCTACTTTACAATCTTGGCTCTGCCTTGCTTCTCCCATAAGCTGTCTTCTTCTTTCTTTCTTTCTTCTTCTTCTTCTTCTTCTTCTTCTTCTTCTTCTTCTTCCTCTTCCTCCTCCTCCTCCTCCTCCCCCTCTTCCTTCTTCTTTTTTTTGATTTTACAAAGCAATGGGGGGGGGGGTTAAGTGACTTGCCTAAGGTCACATAGCTAGGTAATTATTAAGAGGTCACATTTGAACTCAGGTTCTCCTGGCTCCAGGGCCTGTGTTCTATTCACTGTACCACCTAGTTGCCCCTCCCATAAGCTTCTTTTTTTTTTTTAAGGTTTTTGCGAGGCAAATGGGGTTAAGTGGCTTGGCCAAGGCCACACAGCTAGGTAATTATTAAGTGTCTGAGACTGGATTTGAACTGAGGTACTCCTGACTTCAGGGTGGGTGCTCTATCCACTGTACCACCTAGCTGCCCCCTCCCATAAGCTTTTAAAGGAATCTATTTACCTAGACTGCTAGGGGCCTTTGTCTAGTTCTTCTAACATTCAAGGGCACCAGTTTCTTAAGTACTTATTCAGTCAGGCAACAAATGTTTATTATTAACATATGATTATGCATAATTAACATAATATCCTTTGTACTATGCTAGGTGTGGAGTTTACAAAGACAGAAATAAAAAGTCCTTTATTTTGAGAAGTTTGTTTTACAAAATATAAAAATTCAATTTGTCATACAACAAATATCTATCAAATACTGGTTATGTGTAAAACACTGATTATTTCTTACTAAATAAAATTTATATATATATATATATATATATATATATATATATGAATTCCCCTAATATGTGCCAGAAACTGTGCTAAAGATTAAAGATGCAAATAAGAAAAAATAATTCTCACTCAAATCTGGTTGGGAAAACAATGTATAAAAAGAAATTGAAAAGGGGGAGAGGAGAAATGAAAGGATGCCCAACATGGGGATAGAATTAAAAATTTGAAAGAATTGAGTGAGATAAGAAATAAAAAGATGATGAGCTCAGTGCCCTCTTTAAATGGAGGTTTGGGGAGGAGATTTCCACTCCATCCTCCATTCAGTGGAATCCCAGGAGTAAAGGTATTATATATGTTCTCTCTCCTCAATTGTGAGTTCCTTGAAGATTCATTTGTATAATCATTTTTTTTGTGACATATCCAGCTCCTCTCCATCATTTCCCCATCTTCTTCTCTTCACTCCTGCCTCCCACCCCATCTCTGAAACAGATAGTAAATTTTTGTTGGATGAATGAACCAATCCTACTTGAGTCAAACAAGTTGTTTTGCTTTGGATAAAAACAAAACAAAATAAAAAAATAAAAACACTAGAAGTGAAAATCCTCCCCTTTGGTTCCAGGTCCAGACTGGTCTGGCTCTAGATATGGGAATCTAATCTGTGGTCCCTTTCAGAGGGATCATTACCTTTTTTGTATTTACTGAGCAGGGTTAGATCTTAAGGGTCTTTTCATTTGACAGAAGAGGAAACTGACATCCATGGAGGTTAAATGTCTTGTTCTAGGTTACTCAAGAAAGAAGTGATAGAGCTTAGACTCAATTCAAAGAAAATATGTTTCAAGGATATGACAGATTTCAATTGTGCCTGGTAAAATGCAGTGGAAAATGTGTTAGATTTCTATGGAAGAACCTGATTTTTGCCACTTATAATCTTGGATAAATCACTTCTCTCTCTCAGCCTCAGTTTCCTCATCAGTAAAATGAGGACTCTGGAAAAGATGACCATATTTTAATGGTACTTATATCTCTAAATCTAGGATCCTCAGATGTCAGATGTAATAGAGCCTGGACAATGACTGCATAGTTGGGACAGGGTTGAGAATATTTGTGTGTGACAGAGAGATGGGGAGAGAGATAGATAGATAGATAGATAGATAGATAAAGAGAGAGAGAGAGAGAGAGAGAGAGAGAGAGAGAGAGAGAGAGAGAGAGAGAGAGAGAGAAAATGTGCATGTATTTGGACAGAGAGAGTAGAAATATTTTTCAGTGGCTGCCCTGGCTACAGTAGCTATTCATCTCTCTCAGACAAATGAATGCCTGGAAGAAGAGATAGTTCTTTTCTAGCAGGCACAAATGACAGGCTGCCTGTGACTACCTTATCCTATCTTCACAAACTGAAAGAACCAACTGCCAGAAGAAGCCTCACACAGAGAGAAGGTCAACTCTGGGTCCTTACCATCCTTCTCACATTGCTGCTCTTGACTCTCAAGAAAGCAAGCCAGGAGACAAGTCTGAGGAGAGTTCAGGAAAAAAGGTTCATGTTTCCTTTACTAACGACCAATTCAGCTGTCTTTATAATCCCAAATATCCCATTAACTCAACCCTGTACTATTCATTTTTAAAGGGCTCTTCTTGCAAGTGTCAGAGCCAGAGAAATAACAGGGAACCTGTGACTTTCCCAGTAGAATTCAAACAAGCACAAAAGAGATCTCTCTCTCTCTCTCTCTCTCTCTCTCTCTCTCTCTCTCTCTCTCTCTCTCTCTCTCTCTCCCCTCTCTACTTTTCCTGCCTCCATTTCCTTTCTTTCTTCCTCCTCTCCCTCTTTTTCTCTCCATTCTTTCTTCCTTTTTCTTTCTCTCCTTTCTTTTCCCTTTTTCTTTCCCCCCCACTACTTCTTCCTTTTACTTTCTCCCTCCCTCACCTGTTCTTTCTTTCCTTCAGCTCTTTTTGTATCTTCTCTCGCTGTGCAGCAGTTCATTTATTTATTTATTTATTTATCTATCTATCTATCTATCTATTTATTTATTTATTTATTGCTGCTGAATCTCTTAAATAAAATCTGCCCATCATAAGCTAAATCAGGATTTGATCTGGGGCTGGTGCTTGTTCCTTCCAAATCTCCATTGCAGGGGGTAAGATTGCCACTGAGACAACAGCACTATGAGGAAGGCAGAAGTTCTTCCTACCTTTTCACCAGTTCTGCTTACAGCATCCCTGGAAATAGGTGATCTAGATGGGGTTTTTCTCAAGTTTTCTGATTTTTTTCCATCACCTATTTAGAGTCTCAGATTGTCTGCCCCCAAACTCTTTTGAAGAAGAGAAGGAAGATCCTATGATACCTTTTGCATTATTCATTTAGAAAACCAACCCCACAATAGAAGCCATCTCATTGGATCCCAATATTGCAGCAATGTTCATTCATGTCATCCTCATGCCTTGAACATCCTCTTCTCCACCTGACTAAAGGTCATAGCATGGAGTAGCAAAAAAGAATATTGAATCATTGGGTCACCTCGGTGGCATATTGAATAGAGCACTGGCCCTGGAGACAGGAGGACCTGAGTTCAAATTCGACCTCAGATATTTAATAACTACCTAATTATGTGACCTTGGGCAAGTCAGTTAACCCTGTTGCTTTGCAAAGAAAGAAAAAGAAAGGAGACAAGATGGGTTCAAATCCAGTATGCACTTACTGTTTGAAACATCAAGAATTAATATTTTTCAAGACTCAGCTCAAATCATATCTTTCCTGAAGCCTCTCCTGTCTAATTCAGACCATAGAAAACTTGCAATATTTAAAGCTGGAAGAGACTTTAGAGATCATCTCATTCAATTCCCTCTTTTAGAGATGGGAAAACCAAGGACCAGACACATAGTGTGAGTTGTCCAAGGTTACACAGAAAAAAAATAGTAGATTAACTTTTTTGAACCAAAGTTCTGTGACTATAGATTATGCAATTTCCCCATCATCTTGCATTTCAAGCTTTTATGGAGTTCTTTGTCTATACACTCTTCCATTGTAGTTTATTCATTGACTTAGTCATATGTGAGTCTTCTCAATAAAACTACAAGCTCCCCTTTAGGGTAGGGGCTATAATTCCTCCTTCTTTAATATGAATAAAGAACTTTGCATAGAATTCCATCACTGCCACAGATGACTCATTTTTCCATTTCTACAAAATGGGAATAATACACCAAAAATTCCTCTACAGAATGGGAGGATAAATGAGCTTGGGAGACAGAATGTATTAATTGTTATTAATATCATGCTCCATCTCCTTTAAAGATTAGAGTCTGGATAATTATATTCGGTTCATAATCTCATTATGCTATGGATGGGGTCACAAATGGAAGCTAGCAAGGTAACATCCTAGGCTGTCAACTCTTGGCTTTGAGGGCTGTGTGACTTCAGTTCCATCAGCCCCTCTCTGAATGTTTAACCATGTTTGGTGGCCTGAGAGCATCTTTGAAGGAAGCAGATGGGCCTGTCAACTACACTTATGCCTAACCTTCCCAAATGCAGTCAAGCGAGCCAGAGAACATCCAAAAGATTCCTCAGAGCAGCTGGTGGGGGCTCCGTGTTGTTATCACGTGGGGACACATGATGCTAATTAACATTAATAAATGCACAGGAAAATGAAGGTGGCTTGGACCACTCAGCTATAATGCTGAGGCTCATTGGTGAGGGAAATGATTAACTGGCTTCATTATTTCAGGCTCCTGCCTTCAAGGGGAGGGAGGTGGGAAATGGGAAATAGGAGGGAAAGGGGTTGTAAGCAGTGGGTAGGAGGAATGGGACTCTGGGAAGCTTTAGGGTTTGAACAAGAAAGATTAAGCTATTTGGTGAGCTATCACAGGGTTGGACATCCAGTAAAGACTGGAGTTAGGGTGGGAAGTCCTTTCTAGAATCAGTTCAGTCAGATCCTATGAAGTCTAGTAAAGCAGATTCTACCAGTTCTTAAATTAACCTAGATTATTAGTGCTGGAAAAAACCCAATAAATCTCTCATTATTTGGATCAAGCTGGTAGGGATAAGACTAAGCAGTGTCAGAACATTTAGTGGGAGGCTACCTTACTTTATTGGGGGGGCATGGAGAAATCCTTTGTAAGTTTTAAAGTGCTCTGTTGAAGTAAGTTATTGTTTTTGCTATTATTATTGGAGACTGTTTGATCATACCACTCTTTCTTTTCATTTTTTTTAAAACTAAGACAGTTCCAACTACATTAAGAGATCATTTTCCCCAAGCATATATATAGGGATCTGATACTACCTCTCCAAATATTGCTATCAATTTTGACACCATAAGATAATGATTTTCATAGAACATAGAATTTTAATGCTGGAAAGGGTTTTAGAGCTCAAGATCATCTATTTTATCCCCTTATTCCAGTTTTACAAAAGAAAAAAATAAAATTATGCTCTTTCTGAGTGCTAAATACTGTGCAAAACACTTGAGATACAATTGTAAAAAGCAAAGACAGTCTTACCCTCAAGCAGCTTCTGTTCTAACTGAAGACAGATTTATGGGGAAGTTTAGAAGTCTGACTTTCACTTAGGTCCTGTTTCTCAACTGTGTTTGATGAAACTACAAAGAGAATTTCAGTTGCTAGAGTGGCCTCACAGAATTTTTAAATAGTTCTCAGACTCAAAGAAATTTTAATTCACTATCCTTTTAAAAAATCAAACAAACAATGCTGTAGGGAAAAAAGTGGGAGGGGGTGTTTAAATCTCAAAGTTAGATGCTTTCAATTTTGAGTTTTATTTTGTTTTGTTTTTGGTTGTTCTGAATTTCAAGGATTGGAAATCATTATTTTAGTATGTGAAGTTGCCGTGGCAACCAAGGGAAGTTGTTATGAAGATCGCTGGTTAAGGGAGTCTTTTGTGCTTGAATTCTTCTCCTGGATTGAGTTCACACCTGTTGTTATGGAAGGGGCCTTGGGGAGGCATCTTCCCATCTCCATGTTATATCCTATCACAGTCTGTCCCTTCTCTTTCTACTATTGGCTTTCCTGTATAGTGGAGAGAGCATTTAGAATCAGAGGTTCTGTGTTAAATCCTGACTGCCATCTGTGGGCAAGTTCCTTTACCTCTCTGTCCTCTAGATGACTTGCCTGTTCTTTCCAGTGTTAAATCTGGGTTCCTATGATGAGTGAAAGAATTAATGTCCTTATTGATATTGCTATGTACCAGGCACTGGGGGAAACAAATAGTTAAACAAGATGATTTTTGCTCTCATGCTCAGTGTTAATTAGGGCATACAATTCAGGGAGGAGGGTCCATTATCTAGAGGACATAAAGCTACAGCATATGGGGAAAAGGCAAGGCCTAGGAGAAAGTCCTTAGAATGCATCAGGTATCTGTAGAGGCAGCCTGGATAGGATTGGCACAATATTTTTGGGAAGGGGAAGTGGTCCCAAGGGTTGGAGTAATTGGGATTCTGGGTTCCCTTGACACTGATGGAGATGAAGGAAGGAGGATCGGCATAGAGTTAGAAGAGGAAAAGGTAAGCAGGCATTGGGAGGAAGGTTGGAGGTAGAGTTTGGGCAGCCCGGAAAAGGAAAGAGAGAGGATAAGTTGTTTGGTTTTAGCTTTAGCTGTGGCCCTTCAGGCTCTTGAGAATGCTCAAAATTTGGGAGCCCCTTTAGGCATCTCCTTTGAAATGTAAATCACCTTAGAGGGGAGAGTGAATCATTGTTGAGCTTATAACATTTCAGTGGGAATGAATTTATTGGACAGTTTAATCTCTGACAGCTGTGGCATTAATCAACCCACAAACATTTATCCAAAGCCTTCAGTGTTCAAGGATCTATCCTTAGGTTGAACAAGACTAAGTAAGATGTCATCACTACACTTAAGGAGGTTACAGTCTAATTCAAGAGACAAGACAGTCATGAGAAACCCTAGAAAATGATACAGACAGCAATTTGTGGTAGGAGAGATGGGAGAGATTAGTATCACTTGGGAAAGGCTTTTTGGAAGATGCAGCATTTGAAGTAGGTTTTGATTGAAGCAGTTGCACAAGTGTGGGGACCCCTTTCTGATTCTACAGGGAACAAGGAAAGGTTGACAGCATTGCCTTTCCTAGTTTTTTCCCCACCCCACCATCTTTTGGTAGTGAATGACCCCAACCTTTAGATTTAGGTCAGTGATAATTTGAAATCTCATTAAGTATGCTGATTAATTCAGTTTTGATAGTCAACTCTCTGTCTTCTCTCCCCTTTGATTAGAGGACTGGGGCACTAAATTCTTCCCGAAGTTTTCTTTTATTGAAATGTGGGATCTGAAATTTCCAGGTAGTTCTTCATTTTTCAACAGCATCTCTGGTTTGGACTCCATAGTACTTCATACCTCTGCATCAGGTGCCCTGAGTAGATTCTCCCCCTGCCACTATGTATTATTATTATTATTATTATTATTATTATTGTATCATTAAGTCATTTCATTTTTCTAGTCAGACTCACTTTCCTTTTCTATATAATGGGGTAATAATCTCTGTCATATTTATCTCACAAGGATGTGATTACTGAATGAGATGATGCAAGTGAAAGCATGTTGTAAGTGATTAAACAAGGAATAAATGTACCATTGTTTCCTTTTTCATTGATACCTTTTGTTTTTATAGTACCTACATTTCTCAATATGTCCTTCTCCTTCCCAGAAAGCCAAGTCAGACAACATGCATTTATTAAGTGTGTTATATTCCAAGCATTTTGCTAAAGTATAGAAAGAAGGCAAAAGACAGTACCTATTCTCAAGGAGTTCAGAATGCATAAACAAAATATATGCAGAATAAATTGGAGATAATCCTTAGAAGGAAGACACCAGCATTGAGGGTGATCAGGAAAGGCTTCTTGTAGAAGGTGGAACTTTATTGTAGACCTGAAGGAAACCAAGGAAGCTAAGATGTGAAGGTGAGGAGGGAGAGAATTACAGGTGGGGGGGGCAGCAAATGAAAAAGCTTGGAGTTGGGAGATAGAATGTCTAATCTGAGGAATAGCAAGGAGGCCTAGTTGTTAATGGATTGCAGAGTACATTGAAGTGCTGGTAATGTAAGGTGTTAAGACTAGAAAGATAAGAAGGAGCTATGCTCTTGAGGGTGTAAAAAAAAGCACAGTATTTTATATTTGATCTTAGATTAACATAGTGTGGGCTGCATGTGACTGCTGTAGGATGTACAATATAGTTTGGGAAGAACAGTTTGATAGCTGAACAGAGAATGAACTGGACTGGGGAGAGACTTGGGTCAGGGAGACCAATCAGTAAGCTATTGAAAATAGCCCATGAGGTGTGTGAAGTAATGAGATCCTGTACCAGAGTGGTACCAACAGCATCAGAAAGAGGAAAGGGACACATAACAAGAAATGTTATGAAGGTAGAAATGGCAGGACTTGGAACCTGATATAGATATGGCAGAGAGGTAAGATCAAGTGAGGAATTGAGGATGAGGGATAGGTTTTGAGTCCAGATGACTGGGAGTACTGAATTCGTAATTAATTTATGAAATTATGAAGTGGAGCAGGCAAACCTCAGTTTTGGGGTACTTGCGGGGAAAGACTATGATGGCAATGGGAAGTGAGGCACTTTAATAAGGCATGGAGGGTGTTGGGGTGAACAGGCACAGAAAGTACAGAGAGAAGGAACGAAAACGGCTACAGAGGCAGGCAACAGGGGGAATGGAGATGGGATGCTAAAGGAAGGCAGGCATTGTTGGAAAGAGCCTGAGAAGCACTTGATCACTAAAGAATCCCTCAAATAATGATAGATTAGAGTTGGGAGCACTCAGCAGGGAGGATCTGATAGTGCTGGAGACAGCACAGTTTGGGTGGGGATCTCATTTTTATAGTTTTTTTTAAGGGAACAGAGTAACTCATCTCTGTGCCACTTTGGGTTTAGTTTCTTAATATATCCAGGTCATCTCATAACTGTTGGCATCATTTTGTATGGAACCATTGGTCTTTATTGTGACTTTCTGGAATTTGTCTGGGATTTACCTATCATAGGACCAAAAGACCGTGACAACAAACCCTAAGTGACTTCTCTTGATACAGCATATATTACCTAGATGTGATTTTGGTTAATATATAATACAATTTATAACTTAGGCTCCTTTGATCTTTGGGGCAATTTGTATATGCTTTCTAGGTTCCCCTTTGCAACCTTACTTCCTGTTATTACTATTTATATTGGCTGTTTATTTACTAAACTGACTAGAAGTGGGGTTTTGTCAAGGGGACAGAACAAGATACAATTTTAACATAACTACTCTCTATAGTAATAAAGAAGTTAGGAAGAGAAGGAATTTGAGGGGAGGAGGGAAATAATGGAGTTTAAGCTATGAGACATCCTGTTTGAAATGTATAAAATGTGGAAGTGAGAGACTAGAGATAAGGAGAAAGCGATTAGGGATGAACATCTCTTAGAACAAAAAAAAAAGAGAGAAAAAACCCAGGTCAGGAAAACAAACCAACACGAATGTATATAAATATATTATTATTATTAATTATGAGTATTTTATAAAACTAAGGACATTTGAAAGCAAAGATTCTCACATATCTGTAGGCAGGACAAGATAAGGGTTAGAATTTTCAAATGTGGGCAAGAACTTTTATCCTGAGCTCCCTGATAAGACATGCTATTAATTGCTGCCATAACAAAGTAGGAGAATCCAACTTTCTTTGCCAAGTGGTTTTCTCTATCACTAAGGCTAGTCTATGGGGAGGACTTGGGAGAAAATGACCTTTGGGCCAATCTGGGAGAAGAAGCCCTAGGTTCATTTGGTACAAGGTTGTGAATGTAGGAGAACTAAGAACAAACAAGGACTCCCAAATACCCACCCAGTCTCAATGAATATTTCATGACAAAAGAAGGCTCTGGTATTTTGCTGAATTGCTTCAATTAGCTCTCCAGCCTCATTCTCATGCTAATAATAAGCTTGCTTATCATAATGGTTTATTAATCTATTTCACAGTGTGAATTTATATAGTAATGGATCACAGAGACCTCCTGCTGCCACCTTTATTGGATATAAATGACTTCCTAATTGCTATTGATCATTAAAGCAGTTCAGTGCTATTGTGGATTTCTAAGAGCCCAGAAGGGGCTTTCGAAGACCCAAGATCTAGACATCTTTAGAATTGGACTGCTTTATATTTCTAGAGGAGGCTTTAGAAGTGAACTCAGGGAAAAGTCACTGGAGCAGGTATATGTTTTTCTTTTCTGCTTCCAACTATTGACCTGTTTCCCATGCTTGGCTTCTCTCTGACTGCTCCAATTAGTCATAGACATAGGTGTTAGACTGCAGAGGAAAGAGAAATGAGAAAACCATTTGGAATATATTCACAATCTCTTTGTTACCTGCCCTTTTGGATTCAGGATATTCCTGTTTCCCAAGGCTTCTACAATTTAGAGTTCAATTCCAAGGTTAGTGACTAAGGAAAGAGAAATTTTCTCTCCTAATCTAGGATACAGAAGATAACAACAAAACTTAATTTCTTTGTAGAATATAAACTCCTTTAAATCAGGGACTCTCAAGTATTCCTAGACCCTAATAGAGTCTTGAACATGGTAGGCAGTTAGTAAATGCTGACATGATTAAGTATAAAGTGCTTTTGGGGTTACAAAATGCTTTTCTCATGATTATCAGTAGGTAATGGATATTTATCTATCCAATTAATCCCTTAGCCCCATTTTATATATATGAGGAAACTGAGGCACAGAGAGATCAAACTTGTTCATCTATCTCTCTCCCTCTGTCTCAAATTTAACTGAGTTATCCTTTCAATAACACACCAATATAAGCAACTAAACTTCTTTAGTAGCTTCATTTCTATAAATTAATTTCAATGCATAAAATATTATAACAGCTTTTCAGTAACTGTAAGTTCCAGTTATGATTCTTTTGTTTATCCATTCATTCTCATTCACTTTTCCTCTCATGTGGTTCAGAATCAGTAGATGGGTGGCCAGCTCAGAGCCAAGACAACCTGTTGTTCAAATCTCATCTCTGACATTGACTGTGAACTTGAACAGGTCTTTTAACTTCTCAATATTCTAGGCAATTCATTGAGTCTGTAAGTTACAAAGAAGGTGTTGACCTGCATTGATGAAGGGAGACTTCCTCACCTGAAACTTCCCTATGCTGGTGAAACCACAGGGCCAAGCTCTATCCCTCTCATTGTAGTTAGTAATCTGGTTCTGTTGTAGTCATTATTTTTCCTTTAGCATAATTTCATATATCTCTTTTCAGATTTTCATTTTTTTGGGCTCAGTTCCCAGGGCAGTCTGTTTCTCTCTGGTTTCCAGACAGTGTCACATTTCACTCGTGAAAAATAACATGGAATTGTTAACCAAACTCCCTCATCTTTCTGCCCTCACCTCTCACCATACATCATTTCACTTGTCAAGATAGAAGGCAATAAATCTGGTCTAGAATATTACTTTGTTTCTGTGGTTTCTGACATCTTATAAAGACGGGAGAAGCCAGGTCCTTTGTTGAATATTTTCATCCATGGATATTCAGTATCAAAACTTTTTGAGGTCAGGGATTGTTTCATTTTTGTTTATGTTTTCCCAGTTCCTTGGCCCCATAGAATCATGTTTATAGTTAAAAGGACCTTAGAGATCATCCAATCCTTTCATTTTATAGCTGAGACTAGCTCATAGAGGTAGCAGAATTATGATTGGAACTCACTCCACTTTGCATCAGATATTCCCCCTGGTTTCAACTCAGTGGAACAAGATGGCCCCTCCTAGGCTGAGCTCATCACTTTCAATCTCGTCACCATGCAGCTAACTCAAGCCTGGACCAAGACCACCTTCCTCAGCCTCCTCTCTCCTCTGATTAAAAGACTGGAGAGGGACGTACCAAACTCTTCCAAATGCCTTTCTTTATAGAGAGCAGAAACAGGATTTTTCAACTCACATCTGATGCTCTGCCTGGTTTCAATTCCATGGAACAAGATTACCCCTGGTTCCTCTCTCTCTAATATTAATTGTACAATATTATTATTATACAATACAAGGTTATCCTACAATATTAATTGCATCCCCAGGACTTAGCACAGTGACTGGCACATTATGAATGCTTTATAAATGTTTATTGGATTGGATCATAAACCTCTGACTCTATCCTCACTGCTCTATCTATGTCTCTGCATTGTGTTTAGTAAGCATATTCATGTTTGTTGATTTGAATTGTTGAATGTATACAAAATAATAGAGCTCAGGGAACCATTCAAATGAGCAGGTTGAATTTTAAAAGAAGGATGATAACACTAGTAATAATAACAATGCAAGATAGCATTGGATAGAGAGGATAGAGAGCTAGAATACTTTGAGTTTAAGATACACTATGACATCTATGTATAAATATATGTGTGTGTATATGTGTATGTGTACATGATATGCACATATGTATATATTTGTGTGTGTATACACACATTTTTATTGGCAAGTAGTGGTGAAGTAGATAGATCAGGAAGTCAGGAAGACTCAGATACATACTAACTGTGTGATCCTGGGCAAATCACTTAATCCTGTTTGCCTCAGTTTCCTCATCTGTAAAGTGAGCTAGAGAAAGAAATGGCAAACCATTCCATATCCTTGCCAATAAAACTCCATAATGGGGTCATGAAAAGTTAGACACAACTGAATGACAACAAATGTTATATACTGGCTAAGCTAAGGGATTTAGCCTTTCATAATCCCAGGCAACTCCCAAAGACTATAAGCTACAGGACAGTTATCAGTCAGCACTGGTAGAGGGAGCTTCCTCCCAGGAAATCCCAGCACCAGACAGAAAGCCCATTTGGTTCCAAAACCCACAAAGCCACAAGAAGGTGTTTTCTGGTCAAAGTGAGACATGACCATGATTCATACTAATAAGCTCACTATCTGCATAGAAGTTTATACCTTTAAAAATCCATTCCCCATTCATTACTTCAGGACAGCATAGACTGCACACGTGTGAATCTCCACAGTATATTGCATCTGAGAAGAAAACCTGCTTTTTAGAAGCATTGAGCCTTTTCATTCTTAAACAATCCAGCTCATAGTAATGACTTGATATTTGGGTGTCACTCAGTTTCTAGAGAGCCTTCTGGGTGGATGCCATCTGTGATAGCCCCACCATCAGTGCCAGATTTTCAATGAGGAGCTTCTGAGTTATAAATTCAAGTTTCTTCTCTCCTCTCCCCCTTTCCCCTCCCACCACTAGCTTCTAACCCATCCTGTAGCTATTCTTAAGTTTCCTCTTCCCATCACCCACTTCCCATCCCATCCATCACTCTATTACTCCCCCAGCCATCACTCACAATGCATGTAAGCAAACAGCAGGCCCAGAATCGCACAGGCCTCCATGCTCTCATCATTTTAAAAAATTTCCTTCCTCACTGTCATCCTGGTGCTTTTTTCCTTTTAGTACTGGATCACAAATCACAGTAAAAGTTTCTCCATAAAAGCTCCTTGTTGGTTTGCCAGGTATTCTAATGGTATGTTCCCTCCTTGGGGGCTGTCCACATCATTCCCACAGGTCCCTGGCCTCAGAGCCTATCAACAAAAACTTTAGTGCCTGAAATAACATAAAGTTTACAGCTTGGCAGCTCTCTCTCTCTCTCTCTCTCTCTCTCTCTCTCTCTCTCTCTCTCTCTCTCTCGTGTGTGTGTGTGTGTGTGTGTGTGTGTGTGTGTGTGTGTGAGAGAGAGAGAGAGAGTATATGTGTGTCTGTGTGTGTGAGAGTGTGTGTGTGTGTGTGTGTGTGTGAGAGAGAGTGTGTGTGTGTGTGTGTGTGTGTGTGTGTGACAGAAGTTTATGAACTCAGAAAATGAGGGGAAGAGCTTATTCCTAAAACCACGAGCACAAGAATTAGGAGCCCCTGGAAACCAGAAAGAGGCTGTTTTAGAACCAATAATTGGGTTATCCTACTCCTTGCAGTGGGAAACATAAGGAATTTTTTGTTTGCTAAGGAGTAGATGCACTGGAAGTATAGAATCACAAAAGCTTAGAACAGAATGTTAGAACTGGAAGGGACCTTTTAAAATAGAATTTTAGATGTTGAAGGGACATTAGACTATCAAAGCTGCAAGGGGCATTCTAAAAACATAGAATGCCAGACCTGGAAGGAACCTAAAAACAGAACGTCAAAAATGGAAAGGAATTTTGAACTTAACTTGTCAGAGATAGAAAGCACCTTAAGGTCTTGGGATTTCAAAGCTAGAAGGGACTGATCCTCTCCTTATATAGAAGAGGAAATTGAGACCAGAGATGAGATAGTAACATGACCTATATATAAATAGGATCCAGATAGGTTTAGAGAAATTCTTGGAAGACATTTCCATAGAGGAAGTGTTTGAGGAATGCTTCTGAACTCTGAGGTGATATGAGGAAGAATGATTCTACAAGTAACTGCTCCAAATTTCTTCATCTTTAAGAGAATCAGGGTTCATCTTTGTATCTCTGTATCTCAAATAGTGGTGGCCCATAGTAGTGTTAAATTAATGCTTTATGAGAGATTTTGAGTCAGAGAGACTCTAGGGTATTTCCAATAAGCTCAGACTCTTTGAAGAAATTGTTTTTAACAACATCTGGTCATGGAAAGATTCGGATAAATTCTCCAAGCTTGAGCCACAGGATTTGTTATAAAGCTAAAAGCTTGTAATGGGAACTGCTAAGGACTTATCATAACCATGATCTTCCCCCTTCAATTGAATCAGTAAACTGTGCCTTCCAGGGTAGCAATTCACTAATCTCTCAATGGGAGATTAGAGAAAACCCACATGGACCCTCCAGTTCTTCTTATCAAATGAGTTGTGTCATCTTGTATCCTATCCTTTTTCTGGGTCACAGTTTACCAATTTGTAAAATGAGCCAGAGATAGAATTAAGATCAAAGTTCTTTCCAGGTTTAACTATAATTTGACATGGGAAATCTTCAAGTTCTGACTTAATATCATTGCTCTTAGAGACTTGGAAAAAGTCACTCGGGAGGGCCTTCTTACCCTGACTTTGTCAGTTAATTATTTTTAATTCTTTAACCTTGTGCTACCTGCTTTTCAATTGACTATTGCTAGGCTTCTGGAAAGATATACTCCACAATTGGAACACGGGAAATTCTAGTTTTTGTATTTATAGGTTTTTCTCCAATGCCAGAAACTCCACTCACTTCCTATAAAGTGGTCAACACTCGTCCCCCCTCCCCCGCACCTTCCCCACTGGATTTCTCCTGCTCTACTCAACTATCCCAAGTGGTTTTCAGTGGGGGATACTCTCCCTGAACTGTCCAAAGAGGCAGCCAAAAACTGTTTCCTCAGCATTTGAGGTATTTAAATGGCCATTTTATTTAGATTTATGTTGAAGGATACTGGCAGAGAAAGGGCCATTTCAAAGTCAGTTTCTGCTTTATGGCTTTATAGGGGATAGCATCAGGCAGGTGTTTAAAATATCGATGCTACTCCCAACACAACAAAGGGGAAAGTCAGGAGCAGAGCACTAGCCTCTCCATCATGGCGATGTCTTATTAAGCATCCCCACCAAAGGAAATTCTCCTCCTCCCACTCCCAGCTCTCACTGATGGTACAGACTTGGTGGTTCTGCTTGACTGAAGCCAATACCCCTGGCCTCTTGGGAAATTTCTCCTCTGCCTCCTATAGTACACTAATGTCAAAAAGTAGGAAAAGACTGAACATGCATGCAGATAGCCAATCAGCCACTGATTTGCATATGCCCAATGATTCCTGTGTTAATTATATCAAAGTTATAAGTTCAGAAGAAGCAATATGGTAATGTGAAAATAGAAATGGATCTTGGATCAGGATCCAAATAAGGGTAAGTCATTTAACTTCTCTTGATATCAGTTCCTTCTATTTTAAAATAAAAGGGTTGGACTGTATGATCTCTGAGCCCCCCCCCCAATTCCTTTTATTGTTTTGTTATTTTTTTGCAAGGTAATGGGGTTAAGTGACTGACCCAAAGTCACATAGCTAAGTAATTATTAAATGTCTAAGGCTGGATTTGAATGCATGTCTTCCTGACTCCAGGGCCAGTGCTCTATCCACTGTGCCACCAAGCTTCCCCTCCTCCCCTAATTCTATCATCATTCTGTCCCTGGGCTGACATGTTCTCTCCCTACCCTGTCACCTACTTGAATTGGTAGCTTGGAGAGCAGCTGCAATCTTGGGTTCTAGGGATAGCTGTTTGGTCAGATACCCTCTTAACATTGTAGTTACCTCTTATTGGTGTGTTTCTTTCTCCCTACAATCAGTCAATAGACTCAACTAGCTTTTAGAAAAGGTATCTTCTCAAATGACTTAGAAAGAGCAATAGTCATGAAAAACTCACTCCCCCCCCTGCACATTCTCCCACTAAATACACAGTTGGTGGAGAGAAGAGTTGGTGCAAACCCAAGTACAGTGGCAGTGAAATGCATTACCACAAACATGATCCAGGCAAATCAGGACTCTGGAGCTACTGGATCTTGATGCTCTTTTCTTATCTAGAAAGCTCTCAAAAGAGAAATTTAAGGTGCAGTATCTATATATCACTCTGCTGCTAGGTTAGGACATCTGTCTCTGGTGGACAGATGGCTCAGTTGGCCTCAGTTGATATCTTCTTGGGTTGGGTAGATCTACTTGATGGGCTTATGCAATCAAGTCAATTGCTGCTGGGCACTTGTTCCTTGACCAGGCAAGGCAGCTTGGATTCTTCATAGGGAGTGGAAGTTCAAACCACTGGATTCTCAGGGTTTGCTCTTCAGTGGGTGGTTGCATTCATCACCATATCCTGCAACTGGCTCTTATAGATATTTAACAGTGCTCTTCTCAGTCTGAGGGTAACATGCTCTTTTCATATTTTTTCTTTCAGCAAGGAAAGATTTACCTTTGATCACAGTCCTAGACTTCATCCTCATTCTGCCTACAGATTTCTCCAAAATCTTACCCAGAGACTATATTTTAATCTTAGCCACAGACTTCAACCATAGGTGACTTCTAAACCTGACCCTTGAAGGTAGGAACTGTCTTATTTAATTTTGCTTTTCTTCTACCCAGTACTCTGGACAAAATAAATGCTTAGTAAATTCCTGATCAATGAACATGAACTGAGATAAAGCAAGATGGAAAAAGTTTAGCTGTAAGGAAGAACTTCTTGGGTTTAAGTTAAAAATTAAGTTAAAATTAAGGAATGGCCTTTCCTAGAGATCTTGCAGAACCCTTTTGTCTAGACTCCTGTAGGTTGCTTCTGTTCTGAAGAGATGAGATGTACCCTATGGTCTCTGGTGGTCCTTTGTAGCCTACATATTTCACAATTACACAACAAAAATACAAAATTATTATTAGCTACAAGAAACAACATGCAAGTGATTTTCCCACCATACATCTAATTACTTGCTGTCTTCTGTTTAACCAAAGTCTCAAAAGGCAATGTACATGACTTTGACTTTGGGGAGTTGCTTCCTCACATTCCCTGGCTCAGCTGGGATAATAATTCATAAGGATTTTGTCTTTTTTCTAGCTTCTTGAGGCCTCAGGAGAATCATCTGCACTCTGACTAATATTGATGGGACAACACTGAATGAATTACCCAGCCACCCAGGGGCAGAAGACATGTCTCTACCTGCCAATCTTTGTCTTATTACTGGGTTTCAGTGTTGAAAGACCCCAGCTATGGACAGGTATAGATGTAATCAGAGCCAGAAATATGTATGTCTAAGCAGAGGAATCTGGGAAAATTTAATAAGTTGGGAGAATGAATTCCCTAGAGGGAGGGGACAAGAAGGGAATGGGGATTAGTAAGTTGGGAAAATTATAGCTCTGAAGATAGGTTAAGAGGCTTTTGGGAAGTACCAGGCTCAGGAAGGGAGAAAGCAGAGCTTTCTGGCTTCAGGTCTTATTTTGCCTTCAGGAAAAAAAGAGTAGGGTTGACCTGGGACTTTTATGTTGTCTCTAGTGGAATTTTTGAACCCAATAGAGAGAAGTGGCTAGACATAGCTATTTCTCTAGCTAGTTACTAGGAGATCAATTTGCTGTGCTGACTTTTCATCTACTTTTAAAGATAATCATGAATGTCTTCCATTCTACACAGAATGACCACCCCACTTCCCTTAAATTCTGAATCTACCTTTTATAGATGGTTGTCATGATAGACATGTTGAGTCTATGAATTTCCTTTTCTATAGTGGGAAGAGTGCTGAAATCAAGAAGACCTGGGTCTAACTGTATCTCAAAGACTTGCTGCTATGTGACAATGGACAATTTATTTAAGCTCCCTAGATCTGTTTCCTTATTTAAAGGTCTTCTCCCATTTATCTTTGCTCTGATAAATTGAGTCCCCAGTAGGTAGGCTAGCTTGCTAGCTCCCCTCCCTACCCCTTGCTTCCCCTCCCCCTCCCCCTCCCCCTCCCCTTCTCTCTCTCTCTCTCTCTCTCTCTCTCTCTCTCTCTCTCAGCTCCCTCTCCCTCTCTCTTCCCATCTTTCTCTGGTTTTTAGGAATATACCTTAGGGGTGACTTTATGAAGTTACTGACTTAAACCCCATTATACTGTGTTTTCCCCAATCCTGGGGATATGTTCTTTCCTTTATCCTTTAGTTGATGGGAAGAGTGAACTCAAACTTAGAACAGATGCTAAAAGCATTTGCCTCAAGTTCACTTCTTTATCCAGCATAAATGCTGGACATAAGCATAAATAATATCTTGACCTCAATCTACTAATGGGTAGAGACAAGCAGATCACCCTCTTTACCAGACTCAGCTGCCATTAGACTGTGGTATAGGGTTCAGTTCCTGGACCTCTGATAGCTCACTCTTTTGCCTTTTAGAAGATCACAAGATTGTAGCTATCTGATACTTCACTGAAGAAATTGTCCCTCTTAATCACTAAGCAGAAAGACATATTTTGGCTGCTTAGTGTTATTTTGAATGCACACTCAGTTTTGGGTCATCAACCGAACAAAAGATAATTCTTTACCATGCAATGAGTGGACAGGAAACAGTCATAGAATGCTTTCAAATGCTTCAAAACCTCTGTTGGGGATTATAACAGGTAAAACATTCTGTGTATGCTCATAAGGACTGGACTCTCGTTGGTCAATCTCCTGTTAAATGTAAAAATTAGCCTCTAATATACCTTCCAACTAGAAACAGATCCTAGAATTCCCCCTCCCCTTCTCCTTTTCCTCAGAAGAGGAAGAAAAATAGATTTATTATAGAATGTGAGTTAGGGGCTATATCCACATTAGCAGAGGGTCACATGTCAGAAGCAGAAGAGTCAGATCTTAGAGATAACTTCATTCAGCCTTTTCATTTTCTTTTTAGATGAAGACTAAAAGAGAGTAGAGAAAAAACTCATCCAAGGTCTTACAGATGGCTGAGTCAGGACTAGAATCCATAACTCCCAATTTATAACCTACTTGTCTTTTTACCAAACATGCTGTCTCTTGAAAATGACTGTTTTTCTTCATTCAGATCAGATAACCAGCAGATTGGCTAAACTTCTTCATTTTCACAGAGATGGGGTGGTAGTGTGTAAGATCTGGGCTTGAAGCCAAATAAAAAAAACTGCCTTGAAAACACTCATTCCATGAATTGTTGTTTGAGATTTACATAAATAAAAATGAGAAACAAATAATTTTCATGGTATATGAAATCACCTTATCATGGCCCCCAGGGTCTGCTTTGGAAATTTTTTTGGAGCTGCTTGAAGGTACCATACATCAGACTGAGTTCTTTAATAACAAGACAAGAGATGGAGGTACAGCAGTAAATTCTAATACCTGCAGTCATTAATAGTTTTCCACAAACATGAGCACTGGGAGATGGAGGTAGATGGCAAGCATAATTGGATAGTTAGCCATGGTTAGTGAGATCAGAAGTCTTAGCTTTAAGTCTTAGAATTGTGGAAGGCACCATTTCACTATTTACTGATGTACAACTTCCTATCAAAGTAGCAAGATGTCCAAAGAGAGCGAATCAAACAGATGGTAATCTTACCTCTCAGAGACAGTCTAGAGACAGGCTTTTGAGCTTTGGAAATAGCAGTACTGCCCAGCTAGCTGTCTTGATTCCAGGCTAGTCCCTGTAGGCATCATCTACTGAATTAATCCCTGTTGATATGCAACCTAGTCATAGCTACAGACAAGAAAGTTTTGTCATCAAAGTTCTTGGTACTGTTAAAGTTTTGTTGTTGTTGAGTCGTTTCAGTTGTGTTCAACTCTTCATGACCCCATTGGGGTTTTCTTGTTAAAGACACTGGAGTGATTGGCTATTTCTTTCTTCAGTTCATTTTATAGATGAGGAAACTGAGGCAAACAGGAATAAGTTACTGGACTGGGGTCCTAAAGCTAGTAAACATCTGAGACTGGATTTGAAATCAGACCTTCCTAACTCCAAACCATAATAAATGGATGTAATTTTATTAGAGGAAATAATATTAATGAAAATGTATTGCTAACTGCTTTTTTCTTTAAGGGTCATGGCACCATTGCATTTGACTTGTAGCTAAAACCTCCTATATGTTCTTTTCCTTACGAAAATGTGAAGGGGTAGTATCCATTTTTTCCATTAGTATCCCTAGGATTTAACACAATGCCTTGATCATAGTAAAAACCTCAGAAATATTTATTTTATTCATTCATGGTTCTTATGGGCCACAGATATAGAACATGAATGTGAACAATGGGGCTGGGCTGTGCCAAATCACAACTCATTTCTTCCCCCAGCTATTTCAAAGTTTATGAAAATGTCATCTAACTCAGCATCCCCACATTGTTTAAAACAGATTATAGACAATGGAATGATCATGATTCTTGACATATCACAGAATAACTAAAATATCATATCATCAAAATCATAGTTGAAAGCATCCTGAGACGTCAATAAGTCTACCCTCTCACCCAACCCATAAATCTCCTCCATAATATACCTGGCAGATGGTCATCATCTAATTCTTTAGGAGATGATTATCACTTGGGGTGTTTTTTTCTGTTTTGGGGCAGTTCTCCTCCATCTATTCATCCATCCATCCATCCACTCATTAAACAGTTACTATGCTGTTATACTGTTAGGTACTATGGAAGATCAATTTATAATAATAATATTGAATATATTCAATATAATAATATTGAATCCTTATTCTTAAGGAGGTTATAATAAAATAGGGGAATGTAAGATGTATATATATATATATATATACACATATATAAATGCATTATAAAATTGAACAATACATAAAGGTGGCAAAAGAAGGGAATTATGTTAGTCCATGACAGGAAAATCATTTCTGACTGGGGAGGTTAGAGAAGTTTTCATTGAAGGAATTGGCTTTGAGTTCAAGTTCAAAAGATAGAGATGGGGTATGTGGGGAGATGGAAGAGAATGGAATTCCAGGCATAGAGAAATGCATAAACAAAGATGCTGGATATGGCTATGTTGGCTGTTAGTACCAAATCTAAATCTCATATTAGGCTTTGGTCTGTGCTGGGTAGGGGCTCAAGTTTTAACCTGCTGAAGGTTTAGGATGATTTTTTTTTGGTTTGCTTTGGTAGGGTTCAATCTAGAACTGAGTTTGAATTTAGGTTTAGCCTCTGTCTTGGATTAGGATTTGCTCTGACTGGGTTCAGGTTTAGTCTGAAGTTGGGGTTATGGGTACAGGTTTTGACCAGAGATCAAAATAAAGTTATCTGGGTCTTTCTAGGCACACAAACCATTGTTCACAGTGATTTTAAAATTTTTTTATTCCCAAGTAGCCAGATATTTGGAAGCAGGTAGGCTTTGCAGACAATACCAGGTTTTGGGTGGGTGAGTAAGCTAGAGAAGAAAAGCACACCCCAAAGGATTATAAAGGGATAAAGGATCCATTAGAACTTGACAGAACTTTTTCTTTCCTGGAAAAAAATCACTGTGAAGTGTTAGAGTCCAGACTGTGGGCTTCATTTTCCTGAGTCATTTCATTCCCAACACTGTGAGCAATTCATTATAAACTGCCTTGCTCCACACGGTATCAGAGTGTTTGTCCAAAGGAAGAAAGGGCATTGGTTCCAGCTTTCAACACCACTACAAAGAGCCCCTTTTCTCAGCAAACGTTCATCAGTGGATCAGACAAATGGGAGACAATATGAGAAAGAGTAGAATCTCAATGAGCTTTTGAATCTAAACCTTCATGGTTCTATTTTTTGTGGAACCAACCACATGACCTATGATTGATGGTGGATGATGGACACAATCTTTTGATACTGGCAATAATTATTTACTTGCTGCCTAGTTTCTTTTAGGTCAAATCTAACATCATTTCAGGTTTTGGGCTAAATGATCTAAGGGTTATAAGTCAGTCAGATGTTAGGGTAGAGCTGATGCTGGGTCTGGTGCCTAGAAGACCTGAATTCAAATCTGATTTCAAATACTTATTAGCTGGGTGACCCTGGGCAAGTCATTTTACTTCTATCTGTTCCAGTTTCCCAAGCTGTAAAATGCAGATGATAATTGCACCTACCTCCCAGGATCAAATGAAAGTTGTGAAGCACTTTACACATAGTAAGTTCTTAATAAATATTTCTTTCCTCCCTCTCTCTTTCCTTCCTTCTTTCCTTCTTCTGTTTCTTTCCTTTTCCCTTCCTTCTTTCCCCTTCCTTCTTTCTCCTTCTACCTTTTCTTCTTCCCTATTTTCTTTTCTCTTCTTATTTAATCAATATTTATTAAGTGCCTACTATGTGTAATGCAATCTCTAAGCCTGGCATCACAACTGCTTAAGTGACCAGGACAGTGAGTGAACATGAAACTATTTGGGGAAAAAATAATTAAAGGAACTGGGGCCACTCAGCTTGGGTAAGAGAATATGTAAGAAGGATACTATTATTGTCTTCAAGATTTGGAAGGGTATCATTTAGAAAAGAGGCTGAATTTGTTCTTTGAGGTTCTGAACTAGGATCAACAGAGAGAGGATAAAGAAAGACAGGTTTTACTTTAAAGTAGGGAGGAAATTCCTAATGAAGAAGGTATAATTTACTGATGTACAACTTCCTATCAATATGCTATTTACCATAATAGTGAACTCCCTAGCATCAAAGTATCCAAATATAAACTAGATGTTCACTTGTAAGAAATCTTATTTGGAGATCTCTGTAGTGGATGAATTGTTGGATTAAGTGACCTTCAAAGGTCTCTTTTAGCTCAAAGATTCTAGGATCATCATTTCAGAACCATGAAAGGTGTTTTAAAATTTACTAGGGATATAGTTCTATATTGTACTGATGATCTTTGTCACCACAGACTTCCACTAATACATAAGTGCCAGTACTTTCCTGTTTCAAAGGTAATATGCTCTGTGGCATATTGTTATGACAAGTAAGTAGTTCAATAAATGTAATCTAGATCTAGGGATGCTAAAACCTGATCTGTCCTCTAAAGCACTGCAGGTTTTAGAGCAATCAGACAACATAACTGGTATCCATTCTAGGCAGAAATCTAATGTATTCAACCAGTTCCCATGAGAGCATTACTCTCTTTGCAAAATAATTGTAAGATGTTAGAGTTCAGAGTATGGATATAATATACCTGTCTCATTTCATTCCTATAAATACAAAGAGGTTCATAATACATTCTCCTTGCTCAGGATTTTCCCTAAATTACAAGCAGAATTGTCAGGAACCTGCAGCCCCACTTATGCCGTTAATGATACTGCTAGCAGCCCAAATGACACAGATAACAATCAACATCTCAGACCTTCAGGATCACCATGTTCATCCTCTGATCTAGCTTTGAGTGAATGAGGGAATCTAGGACTTGGTTAATTGCTTCAATTTTTTTTAAACAATACTAACTAATTGTAATTATCTTTGGAGGAATTTCATTCAACCTTATCCCCAGTGATTTCATTGGAAAGAGAAAAGACTTTTAAAAAATCTTTTGAGAGGTTTAGTACCATTTTAAATGAACTGGCTGACTTTCTATTGTCTGGTCAGAATACTTTTTTTTTTTTGAATTAACATGGGAAAGAAAGGTGAATTGACTTTCCTGAGCCTCAGAGGTTGCCATGCTGATTTAAAGACCATAGAAATCTAGCATTCTTTACAAATTTTTTGTCTAGAAATGAGAATCTATATCCATTTTCAGCACCATTACTACCAATGGGGAAAACACTTAGCAGGGATTTTCACTCCTTCCACCCCCCCCCCTTTTTCTTTTGCTAAAAGTAGGACCAAAGGAGGTATTAAAAATGAACTTTCACTTCTTTCCAGAAAAGGCAAAACAAATGCTACCAGTTTCTTGGCACTATTGTAGACAATTTTGTTTTCTGGTAGATTTAATCAACTCCTTCCTACCTATCGCATCCTCTTGTGACTTCCTTGCTTCTTGGCTTAGCTGCTCTGAGGACCTCCGCTAGATGGTGCTGTCTGACTCTTGTCACTAGCATTCTAGGTTAGCTATCTTTAGCCCCAAACTGCTAAACTCCTTTCTCCTATCTATGGCTTGGGAAGAAGAGAAAGGGGTCACCAAAGGGCTCAATAAATAATTTAAGAGATGGTGATGTGGGAGTTGGTCCTGCTTTCTCTTTCTCCAAACACCTTGGCCAGAGTGAAATCTTCCTTCTCTTAGGTCTTTGCATTGAGAAATTAAACCCTATTGGGTATTCAGTTCAACCAGAATTAAAAGTAAATCCAAAGGATCAGAAGATTTAAAATTAGAGGAGACCTTGTGATCTATTCCCATCTCCTCATTTTACAGATGGGGAAAATCAAACCCCAGAGAAGGGGAAAATACTTGTTGGAGGTCACACAGATATTAAATAGAAAAAGTGGGCTTTGAACCTATTCCTTATGTTCCCAAACTCAGTACTATTTACATCATACCATGCTGTTTCATTTAAACAGGTTGGAAAAGCATAGCACAGTGGAAAAAACTACAGGCTTTGGAGTCAGAGTAATTCCAGCTTTGTTCTTTACTTACCTGTGTGACCTTGGGCAGATCACAAAACCTCTCTGTGCCTCACTTTATTCATCTACAAAATAAGGATGTTGGGGAAGATGGCCTCTTTGATCCCTTTCATATATAAATCTATGATCCTCTGATCCATCTTTTCTTTAAAAAAACTGACTGACAAGATACAACTTGGACTATTCTAGCTGCCAGATTGTCAGAGAGCTGCAGACTCAAGGAAGCTACCAGGCTTTGCCTTGATTTACCAGAGATGCTGTGAATAGAACTGAAAGATAAGACATGAGGGAGGCCTTAAAAGATGGATAAGACTTAGGTAAATGGAGGAGTCAGGGAGAGTATTCCTCCAAACTCTCTCTCCAGCTCCCAGCTTGCTACAAGACCCTTCATTCAAACACCCAGGAACACATCTGAATTCTTGCAAGATTCAGGAGTGGTTGTAAATGATCAGGCTATAGGGGGAGGAATATATAATGAAGGAGGTAGGAAGGAAAATGAGGAGGAGAAAGTCAGCAATAAAAAGAAAGGTCTGTATTTGCATTTTGTTTTTCCTCATGGCAGGAATCCCAAGAGATGTATTGGACTGGCTGCCAAGAAGAACATGCCATAATCCCACAATATTGTCCATGGTTCCTCATGCTTTTCTTTATGCTTCAAACCTAAATGATGCATCTCATCACTCTAGTTGGGATTTCTTTTTGATATTTCCTGTTAAAGATAACTACTAGGCTGTGACTTCTACCTTTCTTTTATTATAGAATATTAAGGGGGGAGAAAAGGAGAGGGACCTTAAAAATTAGTTCATCCCAACCTCTGTATTCACTTTTAAAGAAGTAGGAACTGAGGATTAGGAAGGGAAAAGACTCATCCAAGACAACACAACTAGTGAGTAGAACAACTAGGGCAAAAATTAGTTCTCTCTCTTACTAAGATTTATTAAATACCTCCTGCAAATCTGTCATTGTATCATACTACCACAGAGGAACAGGGAAGCAGCCTCAGTTTCTTACCTTGGGAAGCTGACCAAGGTATTAAATGACCCTTTCTTCACAGTGCCAAGATCAGGTTAAAGGCTGAACTGGTATTGAAAAGAAATACCATATTGGTAGTCAGGTGTCACCTCATCCTTAGGTCAATAAAGGTTCAATAGAGTCTTTTGTAACTCAGGCATCATCTACTGTCTACCCTCCCCAGCTCTAGCTGGCAAATACAGAACACAAGATTTCCAGATCATTGGTGAAAACCTCATAGAACAAAGCCAGAAGAACCATTGGAGGCTTACTCTGGTGCCAACTAGACTGAGAAAATGTCACCAGTCTACTGAATCTTTTGTACAGATAGGCACAGATATCATTTTTAGTTGAGTGAAATGCAAATTCAGAACCTTGGTGCTGTCCATAGCAGGTAGGCAGCCTTAGTTTTTGCTCCCTAGGTAACTTCAGCAACATAGACTAAAAGGGGCTCTTATATTCCTGACAGATATGGCTTAAAAAAACCAGGAGAGTTTTTAGCAAGACTCTAATAATAAATGAGGATATCTTTGTTTTACACTATGCTTTCTAGATGCACTTTGCATGTATTATCTCACTTGATCCTGAGGTTCAAAGAGAAATAAAATTACTTGTACAAGGTCATAGCTAGTAAGTTCCAGAGACAGATTTCAGATCCAGGTGTTTGTTCTATCCAAATATAAATAAGTTTTTACATAGCATTATAATTATCTATTTTTTTTAGAAAAGATCAAATGACCCCTACCCCTTTGACTGTCCCTTCTTTCAAATGCCATAGCTTTCTGAAATAGTCATAGTGGACAGTTAGATGGATTAGTGCAAGGAACATAGACTTGTAGTCAAAAAGATTAATAGGATTTATAACCCCCCCAGGATCTTATTTCATTTGACTGATTATCTGGAGGAGGCCTAGAGGAGGATGAACAGAAATTTGAGAAGACTGCAGACCACACCATGAAGATTAATTGAAAAATCTAGGGGTATTTATTTATCCTGAGAAATGAAGAATTGAGGAAGTACATGATCTAAGCCTTCAAAGACCCAAAGGATTTTCTTGGGGAATAGGTAGAGGATTTATTCTCTTGACCCTAGAAGAGAACAAGGAGGAAATGGTAGACCTTGTGGGGGAGACAAGTTTTTGGTTTAATGTAAGGAAAAGCTTCCCAAGCAATTAGAGGTGAATGAACTTGCTCAGCAAATCCTGCCTAAAACATTTACTAGCTGTGACATTGGACTGGTCATTTGATCTCTTCCTGCCTCATTTCCTTCATCTGTAAAAATAAGGATAATGGCATTTTAACACCCCCCACCCTGGTTCTTGTGAGAATTAAATGAGATATTTGTCAAATTCTGTGCAAACCTTAAAACACTCTAAAATGTTAATTATTGTCATTGTTATTATTGGGTGTTTATTTTACTCAAAGTTCCAACAAGCTTAGTTATGTGGCTGTCTAGCCCACAGCAGATAAGAAAAAAACAAGAGGAACTTTTAGAATCAGGCCCACAGAATGCAACAACAACACAAAAATGCATTATAGATTGGCTAATTCCTTATCAATACTGGATAAATGAGGTATTCCTGTGTAAGTATACAGAACTATATCAAGTCTCAGCTAAATGAGAAAATGATGCACTCTTCTACTGTCCTGCTTCTGGCCCCCCTCTCTGAGCTGAACAAACCCTTCCCTCCTCTGTGCTAAAGTTATTCCCTACACTCCTATTACTCTGATTATCTTTTGAAAGGAGGAGAGGGAGACAGGAAGGTAGGAAACACAGAGGACCAAAGCCCAGGGCAGAGGGCCCAGCCATTCTTCTGGTTATTTTCGTCAACAAAGTGAGTATTCAAATAGGACATTACACAGCCCGACGCTTCAGGGTTTAGTGTAATCATTACCCATACTTCCCTGACTCGCTGTGGTCTCAAGGGATCCAGCCAGGCTTCAGAACTGCCAGCAACTATGAATATTTAAGAAGAGGTGGGATGGCTGAGTTGGGGGAAGGAGGGAGGAGGGGGGAACCTCCGGGTAGAACTGCAGATTCTTAGATAAGAAGGGACCTTAGGGACTCTGGTGTAGTGAAAAAAGCTTTGGATTAGCCTCAGAAGACCCACGAACAATTCTGGGATCTGCTTATTACCTACACGACCTTTCCTAAATCACTACCTTTCTCGACCTCATTTTCTCATCTATAATTCAATTCAACAATTCAGCAAACATTTATTAGGCACCTATTAGATGCCAAGTGATGTGGTGGGCAATAGAGATACAAAGTCCCTCCACACTCCAGATAGTCCCTGTGTTCAATGGGGTTTATTTTCTGCATTTTAAAACCGTCACAGCATTAGAAGAGGGAACCAGTAGGTTTTCTTACAAACATTTATTATTTATCCCTCTATCCTCTCCTCTAACCCTGGTTTTAACTTTAGATCCCAATGGACCCAACCAGTCCAGTAGATGGAAAGAGCCTGAGCCTGAAAGTCAGGAATGGCTCATACCTGCCTGAGGGACCCTCCCCTCTAAGTATTAAGAAAAGTAATTTGGCCTATAGCTCCAGAGCCCACTGACCCAATTAAAAAAACAAACAAGCAATCTTCACTATTTGCAGGACTAACTGGCCTCCAAGGTCCTTTTCCAGGACCTTCTCATGGGCTCTTAATCTTTTTTGTGTGTCCTGGACTCCTATGGCTGCCCGGTGAAGGCTATAGACCCCTGCTCAAGATAATATTTTAAAATGCATAAAATAAAACATAGAGCTTGACAAAGGAAACCAGTTTCATTGAAATGAAGGTATAATTTTTATCCCATCCAGTTCTGAATCTCTTAAAATCTATCCATGGACTCTTAAGCTTAGAGTCAGGGTTCAGCATAACCTAGTACTTAGTAGATGCTTAATAAATTCTTGTTGGATGCTGACTGACCTAAGTACCTTTGATCTAGTTGAACACTTTTATTTTACACTTGAGAAAAGAGAGGGCCAGTATGTGGAAGTAGCTTGCCACAGGTCACATATATCATTAGAATCAGAGCTGGAATTAGAACTCGGGTTTCCCAGCCAGAAGTTCTTTTGACTTTGTTGTCCTCTATTGCCTCATGGTGAATCAGCTATTTGGAGGAACTGCTAAAAGACGCGAGAGGAGAAAGTGAAGAGAAAGGAGTAGTGACCCTGACTCTGTTGCTAAGGACTTGCTGTGTGCTTCGCTATTTTCCCCGCTAAGACCACTCTGGGAACATAAACCTGTCCTACAATATTTATAAGCCTGCCCCAATGCACAGGCTGTTGTGCCTCTGACAGCAGGTGCACTTTAAAAGGAAATAAATAAATAAGTTAAGTGAAGAGGATTCATGAGATTCTGTGAGGAACAAACTATGTCCTCCAGCCAGTAGCTGGCTTCCTGGCACCCTGGGATCTTCAGAGAGCACCTGGTGCTTGAGTTTACTCCAGAGGAAAAACTTTGAGGTGTATCATGGGCTTGTTAAAATCTGACTCAGAAGAGACTTCATAGACCACCTACTGTAAGAGACTTTCACTTTTGTCTTTCTAATGCCAGTCTTTGGACAATTCCTGGTACAAAGTAAGTGCTTAATAAATGTTTGCAGTGATCATGAACCTAGGTGTAATGGACAGAATGCTTGACTTAAAGTAAGACCTAGTAAGGAAGGAAGGAGAAAAGGAAGTACTTACTTGGAATAAGACTCAGTTTCCTTCTTTGCAAATTAGGGAAAAATAATACCTATGTTACCTATCTCATAAGCTTGTTATGAAGATTATCAAATGAGCTAATGGAAATGGAATCATTTTGCAAACTTTAAAAGGCTTTGTAAAAATCAGTTATCCTAAAATATTACAGATAAGTGAGCATCTAGCCTCCTTATCAAACCCTTCAATACTAGGAAACACACTATGTTCCAAGGTAGCCCATTTTAGTTTGAGAATTTTGTTATTATTAGGAAGTTTCTCTTTTTATAGAGTTGGAATAAATTTCTCTATAATTTCACCTATTGGATCATAGTTCTAGAACCAGAGTGAATCTTGGGTTTTTTTTAATCAAATCTCCTCATTTTACAGATGACCAAACTTCTGTCTAGAAAGAGAATTTGACTTACCCAGAGTCTCACAACTGAGTGAGTAAAAGAAGCGGGCTTTGAGAATGGGTCCTCTCACTCCAAAGTAAGTTCCTAGTTCTCCAGGTATAACAAGTTGAATCTTTTCCCCACCCGAGTAGTCCATCAAATATTTGAAAAGAGAGAGATCACATTCTGACAATAAATATTTTCTTCTTTGCCTCTCTAGTTTGTCAATCCTCACATGGCATGTTTTCTACTAACACTGTCTTTCCAAGTACCATCCTCAAGTCCAGGGGATCTTAATCTTTTTTTGTGTCCCGGTCTCCTTTGGCAGTCCAATGGAGTCCAAGGATCCCTTCTCAGGATAATAGTTTTAAATGCATAAAATTATAATGCACAGGATTGTGAAGGAAATCAATTATATTGAACTATAGTAATTGGAATATTAAAAAATTAAGAACCCCTTCTCTAATTATGTCCCTGATTTGTCAATATCTCCTTCAACATTGCACTCCAGATGAATTTAAACATGTTAGAGACCAAGTGGAACGCCTATCCTTCTTCATTCTTGGCACTAGTTTGCATTAGTGCATTGTAAGATTGCATTAGCATTTTTGGCTTTCTAGTCACAGCTTGTCACATTGACTCATATTGAGATTATACTGCTTGCGGTTGACATGTGCTGCTATTATTTGAAAGCATATGAATGTATGTTGGATTCATACGGATATTATCTCACGGGTACATTGTCTTGTATGTGAATGTGTGTTTCATACAAAATACAAATGTATAATTATATGTGTGATCATGCAGGTATCCAGGAAACAGCTATATATAGGTATTTGTATGACTAGTAGACCATAATCTCTTTGAGAACAGGGCCTACGTGTTTTTTTTAATCTTTGTGTTCTATACTACCTTGCCTATAATATAAGGTTTATGTTTGTCCTTTATTCTCAAAGAAGACCATGACATCAGAGATGTGATGCTATGACATACATGTAAATTGAATTTGTGAGGGGAGTGCTGTGATAAGGCATCAGTCTCATGTTTTTCTCTGGAACCATCTGGGTCAAATGGTCAGATATGAATTGAGATGACCTTCAAGAGAAGACTATCAGGTACCTTGCCCAAAACCATACAACTAGTTAGTGTGAAGACAGAATTTGAACTCAGATCCTTCTGTCTTTAGGGCTGGTACTCTACACACTAGTATAGAGTTTGTGGAACTGAATACTTGTGGTTGAACAATTTCTTGTTATTCCTTATACACAATCCTTCATGCCTCATTTCTGTATCTTTGAATTGACTGACCCCTATGCCTGGAATGCTCTCCCTCCTCACTTCTGACACGCAGAAGCTCTGGCTTCCTTCAAGACTCAGTTTCAATCTCACCTTGTGCAGATGACCCTCCTGTTCTCCTTCTTCCCTCTTCAGCTGGACTGCCTTTCCCTCCAAAGTTATCTGGTATCTGCTTTATATGCATATATGCATTATGTATATATATATATATATATATATATATGTATGCTTTTATATGTATATTTTTGTATCTTCCCTTAGAATGTAAACTACTTGAGGAAGGGGATTGTTTCACTTTGTCTTAAATGACTTTGTCCTTGAATTCCTTCAGTTGTCTTGGAACTTCTTGGATCTACTACAGTGTCTGGCACATAATATGCACTTTGATGTGGGAACATTTAAGAAAAGAGTATATTAACTCATGAGAAAAATGCAAATGTAAAAATGTGTATTGCTTGCCTATGCCTATAAGTATATGGATGGTCATGCTGGAATATGGGCACAAACATGCCTGAGTATCATGTATTATGTGACATGAAAATATATACTATGATTGAGTTATTAGTATGGAAATATAGTTATGAAAGTATATGAATATAAATGTATATCAAAGTCACATTATGCTGTGAGGCTATAATTGCATGTTTATGCCTTTAGAGGAAAGCCTGGGAAGGAGTAGTGGTCCAATAAGGTGTCCAGTTCAACAACTTCCAAAACAGTCCTGAATTGAATTTGACATTAGCTTCTAGGCATGCGGTTCCTTCCCTCCAGCTAGAAAAGCTAGAAAACTGGGGGTGTGTGTGTGAAGGCCAACCTGCCACCTCAAAGCATTTTTTCAGCATCCCTTTGCTAAAAGAGAGGGGAAAGGGTCATAGAATTACAGCATCATCTTTTCCATTTTTGATTCTCCTGACCACCTCTTTTTTTGTTGTTGTTTTAAGTCCTCAAATCCTACCTCCCTCATAGAGAGGATGGGATGAGAGAAATTTGTGGAGAGTTGGCATTCCGAGGGGCTGCTTCTTGCTTTAATACTCTGGCCTCAGCTGCCTTTCCTCCTCCTCTCCTTCCCTCCCTCTTTCTAATTAAATTGCTCCTCTAGGCCATTTCAAATGCTCAGACTGGAATGGCTGTCACTGAAAGGATAATGCCAAATAGCCCAGGAAGTGAATAGGAAATTTCTCTTAATAATGGAAGAGACTAATTAACGTAACCAGTGAATGGCCAGGGGCTCTTTCCCTATTTTACAGTAAATTAGTGCTGGGGTTGAGACTAGAACCCAGGTCTTCTGTGTCCTAGTTCAGGTAGCCAGCAAGATGTAATAGCATGAACTCTGTTAGGGTATCCTAATTTTGTTATTAACATCTGTGTGACCTTGGTTAAGTAACCTCCTCTCCCTGGTACTTAGTTTCTCCATCTGTAAAAATGAGAGGTTTGTGCTAAATGGTCTCTATGGTCTCATCCAGCTCTGGAAGTCTGAGGTGGCTTCTAACTCTGACATGCCATTTCTAAGGTCCTTTCCAGTTCTAACCATTCATGAGCTATTAACAGACCCAATGATTATCTGGGTATTCTCCCATGTCACAAAATGAATCAGAGGAAGAGTTAAGTCTATATCCTCTTAGTCCAGTCTACCTTCCATGACATGATGCTGTTTCCTTATTAGGGACACAAGAATGATGATATATCTAGGATAATGGAGTTGGATGCCAAATGTTATAATGAGGCAGGGGGTCTACTCTGAGCTTTGTAATGCCTTGATCAGATCACAAGACCCTTCCAGATTCTTAAATAGAAAAAATATTCAGTCTGGCTAGCCCTCCCTGCTCTTGGCCTGTCCTTCCCAAGGGGGTTTCATATCTACCTCCTTCCAATTGCCTTTGTTTCAACCTCACCAGGGAGTGACGGGAATGATTACTGAAGTGTCATACTATCCCAGACAGTCTGGCAACCTCTCCTTTCTGTCTCTCTTTTTCTGTGTGAATTGGATTGGGTAATTACATTCTGATTCTGTCTGGGTTTCTCTCTTTTTCTCTCTCATACACATCCACCTGCCATTAGATAATAACTACCTTCCTCAGTTTCCTACAGCAACAGTTGAGCTCTTCTCCATCCCAAATTAGTTTTTTTAGTCTCTCTCTCGCCCCAATTGTTTCCTCCCCAAACAGACCTCCCACTAATGACTTTGCAGCCAACACATTCTTCCCACCATAAAGAGCTGCTGTGTTTTCCCACAGAGCTGACAACTCCTGGGAATTTTAACGTGCTCTGAAAAGTCTGGCCTCTGGAGTTGTGTTTTGCTTGTAATGTCACCATTTGTGGCTAATGACTGCCCACTGTTTAGGAGTCCGAGCAATCTGTCTTCCCCTAATAAATCTAAAGACACTGGGGCTGGAGGGGTAGGGGACAGCATGGTATAACTGAAGGAGCAACAGATTTGGATTCAGAACCCTTTGGTTTGCTTCTCAACTCTCACAAATATTAGTTGTGTGATCTTAGGCATAGGACTTGTCTCTGGGACTTAATTTTATTATCTAGGAGGTGGGGGGATAATCTCTTTGGCCAGAGATCCCAGACCTATTAGGAAGAAAGTACTTTATGATTGTGAAGGTCCTTCATTAATGTTGATCATAATTATTGTACATTAAGGATCTGTGATTTTGTTGGTTGGAATGCATAGAATTATTAATGCAGATTGCAGCCCCCTCTGAGAGATTATATGACTTGTTCATTCCTGTCCAATTAGTATTAAGATCATATTTGAACTTTGCTCTTCTTCATTTATTCCAAATTTAGCCCTCTAACTGCTCTGCAATGTGCTGTCTCATTATTATTATTACAGGCAGCAGGGTGGTGTAAGGGATAAAAATGTGGATTTGGAGACAGGAAGACTGGAATTCTGGGAAGGTAGATCCCTTAAGCTTTTTAGATATCAGTTGCCTTATCTATAAAATAGGGATAATAGTGGTTGTTAAGAACTATTGCTATTATTACCATGCCTAAGTGCTATGAAACTATGAATACCTTTTGTAGCAATAGTACTACTGGGTCTGTATCTGAAAGATTTTCTAAAAATAGGGAATAGGACTTGTATATACAGAAATATTTTTTGCAGTTTGTTTTGGTGGCAAAGAATTGGAAATTGAGGGAATCCCTTTCAATTGGGAATGACTGAACAAGTTGTGATTTATGATTGTGATGGAATACTATTGTGCAATGAGAAATGATAAGCAGATTGATTTCAGAAAAAGCTAGAAATACTTACATGAACTGATGCAAAGTGAAGTGAGCAGAACCAGGAGAATATTGTACACAGTAACAGCAATATTGTATCATGATCAACTTGAATGACATAGCTATTCTGAGTAGTACAATGATCCAAAACAATTTCAAAAGACTCATGATGAAAAATGCTATGTGTACCCAGAGGAAAAAACTTCAAAAAATAAATGTTAAAATTGTCTTTACATATATTGGGAAAAAATAAAAAAAATTTGTAAAGAATCATTATTATTTTATTAATTATAATATTATGATAAAAGTAAGTGATTGGGACTCAGTCTTCCAGATTCTTGGATTCTTTGCTTCTGTGCCCAGGATTAGATCATCCATCTAGTTTTCTTTATGTGCAAAATAGAATTTACTCTCTTGATTCTATTGATTTGAAGTTTGTTATCATTTTGGAATTTGGTAGATGAATATTTTCTTTATAAAACATACACAATTTAGTAAATTGTTGCCAGTTGGTTTTGAGTGTTTAAGAAGCATAAAAATGATTACATAAATTCATGTATTAATTGCAAAATTTTGACTGAAAAAGAATGTGAGTGCCCTAAGAATCTCTATTGGGCCACACTTTGATAGGTTTCTTGGAGATACTACATAACTATGAAAATAATGAAGTTGAATTTCTTGGGAAAAAAAAAACTTCATAGGAAGTTATGACATACAAATGCAAATAGACAAGAGTGGATGTTTATGACTATTCTACAATTATTTAGTACCTTTCCTCTGTATATCTCTGTTTGGAGAAACAATAGCAACAGGTTAAATACTCCTTAGAAAATGATACTTATTCTGTCTAAATATTTTACTTACAAGTTTCCAAGTAGAAACCTAATTAGAGATGCTTATTTCTAGCTACACAGGGAAAAAAAGGTCTTGTTAGAGAACAGGGTTTTCTTTAATCTTTGGAATTTATGGTGTTTTTGTGATAGATCCATAAAGAGATTGGCTTTTATATTTTTGAATAAAATTGAATAACACTTCTGAGGACACAAAAATTTTCAACTTATTTGACACCCATTGAAATCCAAACTCTAAAATGATTCGACTATTGCTCTGGGATTGTTCTGACTTACCTATAGAGCTGATGTTGTTCAGTAATTTTCAGTTGTCTCTGACTCTTCATGACCTAATTTGGTGTTTTCTTGGCAAAGATACTGGAGTGGTTGGCCATTTCCTTCTCCTGCTCATTTTATAAATGAGGAAAATGAGGGTTAATTGACTTGTCCAATGTCACACAGTAAATATCTGAGGCCACATCTGAACTCAGGAAGATAAGATTTCCTCACTTTAGGTCCATCATTTCCTTCACTGTGTCAATTAGCTGCCCCACAGAAAACCTCCAGAGGTCAACTCATCACAAAATCACCAACTCTCAAGAATTGGAAAGGAATTTATGTACCATCTAATGCAGAAGTTTTTAGCCCAGGTCTGTAAACTTTGAAAAAATATTCTGATAATTATATTTCAATATAAATTGATTTTCTTTGTAATCCTATGTATTTCATTTTATTCATCAAAATATTCTTTTTCAGTTTTTAATTTATTTTAAATTTAAAATATGAAAAGAAAAAAAACCTTTGCCATGTACATAGACAGAACATGAGAGTATTCAATATAAAGTAATAAATTTCCATTTCATGAAAACCTATATCATAAATACTATACATTGTGTTCAAAACTGTCCATCTTTTCTTTACTTCCTTGTAGGGTTTTTTTTGGTTCTCTGCTATATATATATATATATATATATATATATGTATATATATACATATATATATGTATATACTTTCCCCACTTTTATCCTTTCTCCAGAAGGCTAAAATTAAGCATGAATATATTTATATACTGTATTTCCCCATGTATAAGATGTACCCTTTTTCAAAAAATTTGGGGTCTAAAAACTGGGAGCATCTTAAACAATGGTTATGGATTTTTTTTACTTGCATTTTCCACTTTTTCGTGCTTGTTTACTTTGTGCTCATTGTTTCGCATTTGTTACTGGTATATTAGGTTATGTTTTGCCATGTTCTTCCCTGAAATGGCTCAGAAAAAATTTTCTTCCAGTGCTGAATTCAAGGTCAAAGTGATCCAGTTTGCAAAAGTGAATGGAAATTTTGCTGCTGAACATCAGTTTGGTCCTCCTCCAACTGAGAAAAAAAATCTGAGACTGGCTATGGGAAGAAGAAACCCTCCTGAAAACACTCCTGCAAGTGAGCCAAATGCCCTGAGTTGGAGAGGGAATTGAAGAGATGGATTGAAGAACAAAGGGCCATTGGAATTCCTGTGACCACCAAGTTGGTTCAGCATGAGGCAAGAAGAATTACTGATAGAAAAAAAGCAACTGATTTCAAAGGAGGACACAACTGGTGCTTCAGGTCCATGAAGTGGAATGGACTAAGCATGCGTCCATGTACCAGACTTACCCAGGAAGCGCTTGTGGTCAACCACAGACCTGAGCACAGGTAGGAGAGCAGTCAGAGCCTCTCCTAAGACAGTGATAGCATCAAACTCAGATGAGGAAGAGCTAATGAATGGGAGGTTTTTTTTTTTATAATTTTTGCATGACAATGAGGTTAAGTGGCTTGCCCAAGGCCACACAGCTAGGTAATTATTAAGTGTCTGAGGCAGGATTTGAATTTAGGTACTCCTGACTCCAGCATTGGTGCTCTATCCACTGCACCACCTAACTGCTCCCTGAATGGGAGTTTTGACAGTGAGGAGGAGTTGTAGGGATTTTATGATGAATGAAAATTGATTTCAATAACTTTATGTAATACATTTTTTTTCTAATTTCAGGTCCCCAAATTAAGATGCATCTTATACATGGGGAAATATCATATGTGTGTGTATGTAAATATATATTTTATATACATCCACAAACATATATGCAAGACTATATTATGCTTATTTTTACTTGTCCTCTTTTTCTCTGAAGTTGGATAACATATTTCTTCATTAAGTCCAAGGCTTTCCATATTTGTCTAATTCTACCAGTTTATCATTTCCATAGCACAGCAATATTCCAACCTTATAAAAATATTCTGAGAAAGGATTCAAAGGTTTTGCAAGACTGCCATGGGGTTCTTAACAAAGAAACCAATAAACAAAACAAGACAAAAGCAAAGACAAAAACAAGCACACAAACAAAAGGATTAAGAGCCCTTCACTTAGTCCAACTCATACTTAAACCAAAATCTTTTCTATGGTATTCCCAGCAAGTACTCCTCTACCTTTCCTAATAGATCACAAATGGAGGAGAACCTACTAGCCCTTTCTACTTTTGCCTAACATTAATTATTTAGAAATTTTTCCTGCCATCAATTCTAAATTTGTAGCTTTTCAAATTCTATTTACTGCTTTTGATTCTTCCTTCTCCATCACACCAGGGCAAGTTTATTCCTTCTTTTACATAAGAAATCATTGAATACTTGAAGACAACCATCCTGGCTGCTTTAGGTCTTCTGTTCTCTAAGCTAAACATTCACAGTTTTCAATTAGTTTTCATATGGTACAAGCTCAAGGTCCTTCGCTAGCCTTGTTGCCCTCCTCTGATTACCCTCAAGCTTGCAGAGCACTTTTTTTAAAGAATGGTCAGTGGCCTGAGGACCATCCCAGCTAAATCTGAAAAAGTTTTTCACTGAAGGTTGACATCTCCATTTCATGAATTTTTTCTTTAGGTGAGAAGGGCAGCAATAGAAATTCATTAAACCAGTCAATTAAGTTGTAGTCTTATGGAAGAAGGACATGTCAGTATCTTCAAGAACTATTGAAATTACTGAAGCAGTCAAGTAAGGTATTATTTTCAGCATCTAAGTGAAAAATGTTACATTCTATTGCCTTTCAAAGTTATAGGGCAATCAAAACCTTCTCATTTTTATAAAACAGGAAACTTTTGATCCCAGAGAAGAGAAATTTCCCCTGAGAGGGGAAGTTATTTTTTCAAGATCAATAACAAGTTATTGGCATAATCAGGATGATAATCCAGGTCTCTCAATTCTTACTCCAGCGTTCTTTCTACTTCATCAAACTACTAGATTAGGAGGTGGTAGGAAATGAAGAAGAAAATGAATGTCAATGGGAAGTGAGAAAAAAGGGAAAGGCATAATTAGGAAAACAGAAATCTGGGAAGCTATGAAACTTTAATATCATATCCTAGAATAAAGTCAATTTTCCAAGTAATGTTATTTGACTCAACATATTCTTCTTGCCCTTGAAGACAAAGATATCTCTTTTGTTTTACAAGTTACCCAGGATTACCCCCAAATATATAATAGAGCTAAAAAGGTCCTTAGAGATTATTCAATTCATCCTTTGTATTTTATAGATTAGGAAACTGAGGCCCAGAGAAATTAATTGATTTCCTCAGGGTTGCCTGGTATTGTGTTTAAGTCTTGGACTTTGCAAACAGAAAGATACAAACAATATAAAATGAAAGAAATTTTATGGTTTTTTTTATTTACGGAATGACAAACTTTTTCATAGCATAGTATAATTAAAAGATAATTGTACATGAAACTATAAATCTATTATGCACAATTTGCTATTCCTTTCAAATATACAACAAAATTATTGTGTAAATTAAAATTTTTTTTCTTCCCTCTCTCCATCCTAGAGATGGTTACCATTAGACGCAAATGGTTGTATGCATTTGTGTGTGTATTCTGTTATTCTATACATCTATTTATTAGTTCTTTCTCTGAATATAAATAGAAATTTTATGAAGAAGGAAATGGTAAACCATTCTAATGATGATACTTGTCCTTTGTTCTTGAAGAAGACCATGACATCAGGGAAGTGATACTATGACAAGCAAGTGAATTGCATACGAGTGAGGGAGTGCTAAGTAATCAGTCTCACTTTCTCCTCCAGAGCCATCTGGGTCCAGTGGCCAGATATGAATCAAGACAGCTGAAGATGACCCTGGATGTGAAGCAATCAGGGTTAAGTGACTTGCTCAGGGTCACACAGCTAATTAGTGTTTAGAGTCTGAGGCTGGATTTGAACTCCCGTCCTCCTGACTCCAAGGCCAGTGCTCTATCCAGTGCACCATCTATCTGCCAAAACTACTCTAATATCTTTGCCAAGAAAATCCCAAAATGGGATCACAGAGTGTCAGACACAACTGAAATGATTGAATAACAAACAACAATTTTGAAAAATGTGAGAGAAGAGAAATTTATAGGCATAATATGTCTGTCATATATCACTTCTCTCCTTGTGAGGGGACCAACATGAAGCTCATCCAACATGGGCTCAGGTTCTCCTGAATCTATTTGTATCTGAATCCAATCATCTTAGTAGATGTCTCATGTGCTTCGCACTCCAAGACCAAAGAGCTCAAAGTGTTTTGTTATATTATATTGATATGTTGTGCTATGTTGTATTATATAACATAATGTGGTGTATCCTGTTCTATAATGTTGTGTTATATTAGATTTTATTATGTTTTATTGTCTTATGTTTTGTTATGATATGCTTTATTTTGCCTTGTCTTGTGTTATTGGGGGTTGGAGAAGGAGGCTTCAACATTTACTTCTGGACAAAAGATCTGACATTCAAATGTTTTGTGTAACGAACTCAATGGACTGCCACCAGAGTCCACTTGGATTATCTCTGTTACTTCTTAGGGAATGTGTGCATAGTACACAATAGAGTCGTGTTTGTGAAGTCAGATAACTTGGCTTCAAATTTTACCCTTGATGTGACCTATGTGATCTTGGGCAAGTCATTGAATTTTCCTGGACTTGCTTCTTCAACTGGAAAATTGGGATGGAGGGTGGGATGTGGGATGTGTGTGTGTGTGTGTGTATGTGTGTGAGACCAGATAGCCTTTAAGGGCCCTTCCCTTCATGACATGAGCCTTTACTTGCAACAGAGTAAAACCAATGGAAATGACATTTGTGTCTGACAATGAATGCAAAATTCTATGTACCCATAATGACTCCATTGAACAGGATTCTGGAACCAAGAATATTTTTTAGTATTGAACTTCCTTTTAGTTTTATTTTCATTTTCATTAGCATAGTCCATTTGTACATTGTTTCTGAGCTCCTTTGCATTAGTTCATTTTTGTGTTTCTGCGTTTTTCTGAATTATTCATATTTGTTATTTCAAACACTTCTCATTTTAGCTGAGGGAGCCCCCCCCATTTCTATTGAGTCTATAATTCATTGATTGATAAACTTTTTCTAAATGTTTCCATGAAAAACTTCAGATTCAGACATATGAATGTGATCATTTCCCTTCCTCTTACATGATGGAGACACACAATAGATATAAACTGAGCAGCACTATTGATGACTGAATAAATTGATAATTGAATAAATTGTAATTAATTTAGATACTTCTAAGCTTTCTGCAACCCTCCCCCCTCCCCCCCAGTTTTGTTTATACCACAGGAATGTTGTCTTGTCTTAGAAAAAGTATTTATTTCTGGAATGCCATTAAAAAAACACTAAAATGGCCATTTTGGGGTACAAGGGGAATAAGTAATTTTATAATCTGTGCTTATGCAAGTAACCCTAGGAAGGTGACTGTACATGGCAAATAGATTAGAGCTTGCCAAAGCACTTATGGGCATGGAGTGGTCAGCCAAAAGAATGCAGCTTCACCTGCTTGTACTATTTCTTTTTTTAAAATTGTTTATTTTTTCAACATTCATTTAAAATATTTCAGTTACAAATTCTTTCCCTGCTTACAGACCTTTTCCTATTCTTTGAGTAGGCGAGCAATATGACATTCATTATAGATGTGAAGACATGTTAAAATATTTCCATATTAGCTATGTTTTTGCACTATTTATTGCAAAATATTGCATCGCCTTAATGCAGTGAGAATGGAGTAGCTTGATTCCAAATGTTACTGCTGTCACAAGCTACAAATGCAGACTGGAGGCCTAGAAAGTCATATGGTTAAAGAAGAATGGGTGAATGCCTGTGAATAGAAAGTTCAGTTTACTCATTCAAAAGATTCATAGAAGTGTTTCTGGAATGAGAGAAAAAAGGCTATAGTAGAAAATTTGGTCTTACAAGAATTGGGAGTTAGAGGTTCAGAATCTGATTTCTTTTTATAATCTGTCTTCTAGGTCTCTTTCACCTTTGTGTCATTAGGGGAATTTTTTTTCTTTTCTTTGGAGAGGGAAACTAGCTATTTTGATAGGTGGTTTCTGCTCCAACATATCTTTCCACCTCTCAGATTCATACTCATTCTCTAGCATGCACTCCCATATCTGCAATCTTACTTGGTAAAACTTATAGCTTTGACTTATTAGAGTGGGACAGATTTATATACTCTTAAATAGTGGATAGTCATTAGCCACAAATGATGACATTGCAGCAAATTCAGATCTAGAGGCCAATGCAGAAGAGGTTAGGGTGTTACATAGGGAGATCTCCTACCCCTTCCTCTTGTCCCTAGCCTTCACCAGTTGGGGCAGCTAGGAAGTGCAGTGGATAGAGTCAGGAGGACAGGAGTTCAAATCCAAACTCAGATACTTGACACTAACTAGCTATGTGACCTTGGGCAAGTCATTTAACTTTGATTGCCTCACATTAGGGTCATCTCCAGTAGTCCTGATTCATATCAAGCCACTGGATCCAGGTGACTCTGGAGGGGAAAGTGAGGCCAGTGACTTAGCACAGCATCCCCTCATTCAAATCCAATTTATGTGCTTGTCATGACCTCCCTTACCCTGATATCATGGTCTTCTTGAGAAAGAAGGACAAACAACATTATCGTCATCAAACTATAATCCTATTGCACCTGGCTTTGACATTGTCAACTTGATATAGGGATGAAGGGAGTGACTTACTGGAACCAGCTAGAACCAGCTTGAGAGACTATTAATTTTTTACTTGAATGAACTTGGAAATCAGCAAAAACTATAATCAGGGCTTGATTTATTGTTTTTTTTAATTGTCTAGATTTAAGAAAGTGATGGAAGAAAAGATTAATAATTCAGATTATGGGACTTCCAACCAAGATGGCAGAGAGAAGACAGGCACTGTGTTAAGTGCTCCTCTTTCCCCTCAGAAACAACATGAAAGAAACCTCTTAAAAGAAATTCAATTGACAAAACCCAGAAAGAGAAGCTAGGAGAAGAACATCTACCAAGAAGGTCTGTCTCAGGGGACTGTAGGTGAACCAGGAGACAGGACTAGAGGGTCAGTGTGGGGACAACAGCTGAGGGAAGCCTTGAAAAGGGGGACAGTAAAGAGATGGGAGGATGGAGGAGACTAAATGGGGTAAATCTCATTACATCAAGACGTACAAAAGACCTGTTGTAATTGAGGGGAAGAAGGGAGAAGATGAGAACCACCTGAATCTTCATTTCATCAGATTTGGCTTAAAATTAACTTAGACACACTCAGTTAAGAAACTTATCTTTATCTTTCAAATATTAAAGGGGAAAAGGGGATGGAGGAACGAGGAGGGGGAGAAAAAGGGGAACTAACAGAGGGAAGGGAAGAAGGGGCAAAGGGAAAGGGGAAAGAAAGGGGAGGGGGTTGATATAAGAGGGCAAACACACTGAAGAGGCAATATTCAGAAACAAAACACTGGGGAATGTGGATAAAGGGAAAAAAGGGGAAAAATACAAACAGAAGGAAGATAGCATGGAGGGCAATAAAGAGGTAGTAATTATAACTTTGAATGTGAATGGCATGAACTTTCCTTTAAAATGTAAGTGAATAGCAGAGTAGATTAAAAACCAGAATCCTACAATAGGCTGCCTACAAGAAACTCATTTGAAGCAGATAGATGCATATAGAGTAAAGGTAAAAGGTTGGAGCAAAATATATTTTTCTTCAGCTGAAGTGAAAAAAGCAGGGGTAGCAATTCTTATCTCAGACAAAGCAGCTGCAAAACTAGATAGTGTTGGGGCATCTAGGTGGCATAGTGGGGGGCAGCTAGGTGGCGTAGTGGATAAAGCACTGGCCCTGGAGTCAGGAGTACCTGGGTTCAAATCCGGTCTCAGACACTTAATAATTACCTAGCTGTGTGGCCTTGGGCAAGCCACTTAACTCTGTTTGCCTTGCCAAAACCTAAAAAAAAAAGAGAGATAAGAAAGGAAACTATATCCTCCTAAAAGGTACCATAGACAATAAAGTAATTTTGATACTAAATATGTATGCACCCAATGGTACAGCATCCAAATTCATAGAGGAGAAGTTGAAAGAGCTACAGGAAGACATAGACAGCAAAACTCTACTAGTGGGAGACCTCAACCTCCTGCTTTCAGATTTAGATAAATCTAATCATAAATAAATAAGAAGGAAGTTAAAGAGGTAAATAGATTGTTAGAAAACCTAGATATGATATGCCTATGGAGGAAATTGAATGGGGATAGAAAGGAGTATACTTTTTTTTCTGCAGTACATGGCACTTACACAAAAATTGATCATGTACTAGGACATAGAAACCTAATGATCAATTGCAGAAAGGCAGAAATAGTAAATACATCTTTCTCAGATCATAATGCAATAAAAGTCATATGTAATACTGGGCCAGGGAGATATAGATGCAGAACTAATTGGAAACTAATCTCATCTTAAAGAATGAGTGGATCAAGCAGCAAATTATAGAAAGAATTAATTATTTCCTCCTAGATAATGACAATAATGAAGCAACATACCAAAACCTATGGGATACACTCAAGGCAGCTGTCAGGGGATATATTACATCTTTAAATGCTTACATGAATAAATTAGAGAAAGAAGAAATCAATGAACTAAATATGCAACTAAAAAATTAGAGAAAGAACAAATTAAAACCCCCCAATTAAATACCAAAGTAGAAATTCTAAAAATAAAAAGGAGAAATTAATAAAATTGAAAGCAAGAAAACTATTGAACTAATAAATAAAAACAAGAGCTGGTTTTTACGAAAAAACCCAATAAAATTGATAAACTTCTGGTCAATTTGATTAAAAAAAGGAAAGAAGAAAACCAAATTTCTAGTATCATAAATGAAAAAAAGGTGAACTCACCACCAATGAGGAGGAAATTAAAGTAATAATTCATAATTACTTTGCCCAACTCTATGCCAATAAATTTGACAATCTAAGTGAAATGGATGAATATTTACAAAAATATAAGTTGCCCAGATGAAATGAAGAGGAAATTAAAAATCTAAATAACCCTATCTCATAAAAAGAAATTCAACAAACCATTATTGAACTCCCTAAGAAAAAATCTCCAGGGCCAGATGGATTCACAAGTGAATTCTATCAAACATTTAAGGAACAATTGGTTCCAACTCTATATAAATGCTTTGTAAAAATAGGTGAAGACGGAATTCTGGCTAACTCTTTCTATGACACCAATATGGTGTTGCTACCTAAACCAGGAAGAGTTAAAACAGAGAAAGAAAATTATAGACCTATTTCTCGGATGAATATAGATGTAAAAGTCTTAAATAAAATCTTAGCAAAAAGATTACAAGAAGTTATCACTTAGGCTAATACATTATGATCAAGTAGGATTTAACCCAGGAATGCAGGGTTGTTTCAATATTAGGAAAACTGTTAGTATAATTAATTATATCAATAACATACCTATCAGAAATCATATGATCATATCAATAGATGCTGAAAAAGCTTTTAACAAAATACAGTACCCATTCCTACTAAAAACACTAGAGAATGTAGGAATAAATGGATAGTTCCTTAGAATAATAAGTAGTATCTATCTGAAACCATCAACAAGCATTATGCAGCAGGGATAGTATAGTGACATTCCCAATAAGATCAGGGGTGAAACAAGCATGCCCATTATCACCACTACTATTCAATGCTGTATTAGAAATGTTAGCTTCAGCAATAAGAGAAGAAAAAGAAATTGAAGGAATTAGAATAGGGAAAGAACTCTCACTCTTTGCAGATGACATGATGGTATACCTAGAGAATCCCCAAAAATCATCTAAAAAACTACTCGAGGGGCGGCTAGGTGGCTCAGTGGATAAAGCGCTGGCCCTGGAGTCAGGAGTACCTGGGTTCAAATCTGGTCTCAGACATTTAATAATTACCTAGCTGTGTGGCCTTGGGTAAGCCACTTAACCCCATTTGCCTTGCAAAAAACCTAAAAAAAAAAGCAAAAAAAACCTACTTGAAATAATTAGTAACTTTAGTGAAGTAGTAGGATATAAAATAAACCCTCATAAATCCTCAACATTTCTATATATGACTAGCAATATATAGCAGAAAGAGCTAAAAAGAGAAATCTCATTCAAAGTAACCTCAGGCAATATGAAGTACCTGAGAGTCTACCTGCCAAAGCAAACTCAAAAACTTTTTGAAAACAATTACAAAACACTTCTCACACAAATAAAATCAGATTTAAATAACCCGGCAAATATCAACTGCTTATGGATAAGTCGAACTAATATAATAAAAATGACAATTCTACCAGAACTAAACTACTTGTTTAGTGCCCTACTAATCAAAATTCCAAAAAATTACTTTAATGACTTAGAAAAAAGTTGTAAGTAAATTTATATGGAGAAATAAAAAGGCAAGAATTTCCAGGGATTCAATGAAAAAAGTGCAAAAGAAGGTGGCTTAGTTTTGCCATATCTAAAATTATAAAGCATCAGTCATCAAACTGTCTGGTATTGGCTAAGAAATAGAGTGGGGGATCAGTGGAATAGACTAGGCGCAACACCAGGAAATGATCATAGTAATCTGTTGTTTGATAAACCCAAAGAGTCCAGCTATTGGGGTGAAAACTCTCTCTTCAATAAAAAACTGTTGGGAAAATTGGAAGTTAGTATGGAAGAAACTTAGATTAGACCAATACCTCACACCCTATACCAAGATAAGATCAAAATAGATACAGGATTTAGGCATAAAAAACAATATTATAAGCAAACTAGAAGATCAAGGACTAGTTTACCTGTCAGATCTATAAAAAGGGAAGCAGTTTATGATCAAGGAAGAGATGGAGAACATCATTAAAAACTAACTAGATAATTTTGATTACATCAAATTTAAAAGCTTTTGCATAGACAAAAACCACTCTAACCAAGATCAAAAGAAATGTAGTAAAATGGGAAACAATTTTTGCAGCTAGTATTTCTGACAAAGGACTCATTTCTAAAATATATAGAGAACTGAGTCAATTTTAAAAAAAACCAAGCCATTCCCCAATTGACAAATGGTCAAAGGATATGCAAAGGTACTTTACGGCTGAGGAAATCAAAGCAATGCATAGTGATATGAAAAATTGCTCCAAATCATTGCTTATTAGAGAATTGCAAATTAAAGTATCTCTGAGATACTACCTCATACCTCTCAGACTGGTCAATAGCTTTTGATACAGCAATACTACTACTTGGTCTATACCCTGAAGAAGAAATGATGAAAAAAGGTAAAAACATCACTTGTACAAAAATATTCATAGCAACCCTGTTTGTGGTAGCAAAGAATTGGAAATTAAATGAATGTCCTTCAATTGGGAATGGCTTACCAAACCGTGGTATATTTATGTCATGGAAAACTATTGTTCTATTAGAAACCAGGAGGGATAGGAATTCAGGGAAACCTGGAGGGATTTGCATGAACTGATGCTGATCGAGATGAGTAGAACCAGAACATTGTGCACCCTAACAGCAACAATCAACCTTGATGGACTTGCTCATTCCATCAGTGCAACAACAAGGGACAATTTAGGTCTATCTGTGATGGAGAATACCATCTGTATCCAGACAAAGAATTGTAGAGTTTGAACAAAGACTAAAGACTATTACCTTCAACTTAGGAAAATAATCCTTTATCTTATGTAATTTTGCTATCTCATACTTTATTTTTCTTCCTTAAGGATATGGTTTCTCTCTCATCACATTAAACTTAGATCAATGTATACCATGGAAACAATGTAAACACTAACAGAATGCCTTCTGTGGGGATGGGGGAAGGGAAGCAAGAATGGGGGGGGGGGAAATTGTAAAACTCAAAAGAAATAAAATCTTCCTTAGAAAAGGAAAGAAAAAAATAATTCAGATTCCACTTAAAAGTGTGCTGTGCATTTTTTCCCTCAGAGTCAGTTATTAAATTTGTGCACTGCTGGATGTGAGGGTCTCATAACCTGGTTGTTTGGTCAGCAATCTATCTTGTGATCATTGATAGCCTTTTTCCTGTGACTGTGGCATCAAGATTATCTTTTAGCATCCCTGAGAAGAAAAGTGTGGCTGCATCCTATTCCTCTGGAGAGCCAGTTGTATCCTTGTCTCCCGGGTGACTAGGATTCTGTTGGGTTCACTTTCTCTCTTCCCTTCTCTGTCTCTTTCTTCTCTCCTCCCCACTCCCATCTCAAGAATCTCACAAGTTAAATCACAAAGTCTTACTCTGGGTCAGCTCTAAGCACACCAATAAAGGTGATTTTTTTTAGCATCACTGGCTGGTTTGTTTCTTTTATGAAAATATCTTCAGGGGCAGCTTCGTTGCACAGTAGATAGAGCACTGGCCCTGGAGTCAGGAGTACCTAAGTTCAAATCTGACCTCAGACACTTAATAATTACCTAGCTGTGTGGCCTTGGGCAAGCCACTTAACCCCATTTGCCTTGCAAAAATCTAAAAAAAAATTTTCAAAAATTTGAATCTTCTGAGGGAGTTCCTCTTCCCTTAAAAATCCAAAAATGAATTAGCACATGACATTATTCCCTCACTGCTGAATAACATGGAACACTAGAAAAGATATTGGATTAAAAGTCACAAGGTCTGGTTTCTAATTTGGGATCAGTGTTAATAATTCAGCAAATGACCTTGAAGAAGTCAAAGTTCAAGATGATATTTGTTAATATGGGCATAGAATCTTACATTGTAAGAGGCAGAGGGACTTCAGAAAGTAAATAGTTCAACCTCTTCATTATTTATGTGAGGAAACTGTGGCTGAGAAAATCTGGGACTTGCAAGGTCACTCAACCAAAGAGTAGCAAAGCTGGAACTAGAGCTCAGGGATTTTCTAACTGTACCATAATTACTCTTCTAGAATTTTCTGCCTAAACTATTCACTCGGCACTAATTCACGCCTGGTTGCATGTTGTCAGTCATCCTGGGATGAAAATTTCCCATCTTTCCAACTCTATTACTTACCATCCATATAACCTTGGCTCAGACTACTTCATCTATAGAATGAGGGAGATGGGTTAAATATTAAGGTGCTGAATTCCATTAACCCTCTTAAAGGTAAGGCTTATGGCTGATTGTATACTCTTGGTACTTTCAGGTTCTCATGGTTATATGCTGAGAGAGAAATACAGAGCCTACTCCCTCCTCATCAAGTTCACCATTATCATTTTATATTCTTTCAAGAACATTGTACATGGAAAGGAGGTTAGTGAAGTCATTCCTTATACCCTAAAGGAGGCATTTTTTTCCCCTGGAATTCCAGAGTCATTTCTTTGGATTGTATGTCCCTGCTATCTGACCACCCTAAGGAGGAAGGAGGAAATAGTTACTAAAGTACTTTCAGTCCCTATAGTTGTGGATTCTGTTAAATATGGATTAACCAACCTGCGGAAGGAAAGAACCCAGGAAGGGGGATGTAGGTATCCTGAGAAAGGGAGTATGAATATTTCAAATGCTCCTTAAATGTCTTACTCTTTTTCCACTGGGGCAACCAAGAGTTAAAAACACAAAAAATGTCATCTACATTTGACCTTATTGCAAGATTTATTAGGGAAAAAAGCTGGAGCTCAGCATCCTTCCAACCCTCTCCATTCTGAGGAAGCTCAGGTGAGAGGAGGAGAACATGGGGTTGCTTTCTGTTTAGCAATAGGAAATATTCCTTGCCAGGGAAGCAATGAAAGCCTGCATACTGGAATTCTGGCTCTGCTGCTGCTGCCTCAGGCATGGCAAATTCAAAGCATGAACTGTGATTTGTCACCTGCTAGTTTGCTATGTGAGAAGCTGCCTCTCATAGATGGAACCTCTCCATGGCTAGGGGAGAGAGGACCCAACTACAATTTGGTTTTCATTTCAGATGGTTTCCAGTGCAGCCTTGGCTTCTCCATAGCCTTCCATGGACCACAGGGGCAGGGATGATTTCATCAGACATAAGGTCTTAAAGGGGCAACATCAGTGGACTACTTAACCAGACTCGTTTACATTCTTTCAAATGTTTTTGGTCATTTCTGCTCCTTTAGGTCTTAAGGAACTTAGAGATCACTGTAAGTCTTCATATAGGTTATTTTTTGTTAACTTAGAGACCATTGTCAACATTTGTATTATTGTGTCCTGGGGTGCTCAGACCCACCTTGATATTAGAAAAAAAATTTTGACTCATTTTTAAAGTTTGTATTTTAAAGCAAGTATGCTTAAATGTCTTTTGTTTGATGAATAAAAATGTTTTCCATGATTGAATGTTGAATAAATTTTTGCCTAAAATTAAGAAAAAAATTCCCTAAGTGTACAACCTCAAGAAATATACTACATATGTCTGTGAAGACCAGATAGTCAATCAAGCCATCAAAATTTATGAAGCACTTATTGTATATAGAGCTCAATGGTAGGTGCTGGTAAATAAGGAAAAAAGAAGCCCTTCTGCTTCTTGGAAAAGAAATGATAGATGAGATATACAGAATGAAATGTACATTTTCATCCAGAGTCATTATTATTGATTTGTTTTTCTTGACTTTACTTATTTATTACAAAGAGAACTTCTATTGGTAGGGATGGGAAGTGGGGAATGGAGTTAGTAGAAAGTGAGAAAGATACAAGAAATAACATCAATAAAACACTAAAAACGGAAGAGAACAAAAACAAATTCATAAGGAGACATAAACAGAAAACTTTTGTTACCACCTCATTGGATATAACATATACTTTAAAGAAAAAATTGCATATAATAGTTCTTGGCTTCATAACTATCCACCTTTTTGACTCTTTAATGTTTATTGAATATATTTAATGATTATTAAGTTTGCAGTAAAATAAGCACTTCTTTTAAAGAGAGGAACAGACAAAGACTTACAGAAGTGAGTGGGCATAGAAGAGGTTAGGAGATGCTTCAGTTGGAGATCTAAACTAATGACGAATATAAAGGAGATTATAAGGAGAACATTTGCTAATTCAAGAAAATAAACTGGTTTAAAGTTCCTTCCAAACTCATCAATGTATTTCATACTAATAGTGTAATCAGAAAGGTTAGCATGGCTTAAGGATGGTCCTCTGGTGAAGTGATTAAAAAGTTCTTTTTTTTTGTTAAAGCAAGACTACTTCAGGAATGCAAGACAATCATTGATTCATAGAATCATCGAGTTGGAACTCAGCAGTCATCAGGTTCAACATTTCTATCAATTTCTTTTTTTTAGTATCCATGAAAAATCTGACTTTTGTTTGAAAAGTTCTGGTGAGAGACAGCTAGGTGGTTCTGTGAATAGAGCACTGACCTTGGAGCCAGGAGGATCTGAGTTCAAATCCAAACTCAGAATCTTACTATCTGTGTGAACCTGGGTAAGTCACATACCAAGGAGAAGGGAGAGGGGACTAGGGACAAGGGAAATGGGAGGGGAGGGGAGGGGTGAAAGAAGGGGGGGGGAGAGAGGTAGATTCTGGTGAGAGGCAAGGTAGCCCACTGTTCTCTTGATCAGCTCTAATTATTATTAGTTGTCTTTTGATCTCAAAGAAGACCATGACATCAAGGAAGTGATGTCATGACATGGAAATAATTTGGATTAAAGTGAGGGAGTGCTGTGTAAAGACACTACCTTCACTATCACATTCCAAAGTAGCCTGATAAAATGAAAACAAGACTACTAGTGATGGACTAGGTATCAGGACAGACCTTGGCCTTTTAGATGCAGGTCTTTCCTAGATCATCGAGGTACCTCAGTACTGCAGTATCATCAGGCTTAGGGGGATTTGAACTTAGTGACTTTTAGTCAAACCTCCACAAATGGTAGCTGTGCCTCTGTGGTTTTTTTAGCCGAGCAGATACATCTGATGTATGAAACTACAGTTCCATTCATACTAGACAACAAACCTTCATCAGTAGAGTAAAATTAATCTAACAGGTCTCATGATGATCTATTCTATTCAGCTCTGCAACCATACTCCCCCTGGAAGCTGCCCAGCATGCCATGGAAATAACCTCAAAGATTACTAGTTGGCATCATTTATGGTAGGAACTATGGTAGTAACTGGTTGTCTTTGAACCTCCAACTTTCACTCTTGATTAATGAAAACATTTTTAGCAAATGCTTTAACCCTAGCCCTTCTTGCACTGGTCCAAGAATTTTACCTCTAGTCAGAAAATATGGATGCCCCAGCTGTCCCTTTCCTCTTAGTCATGGTCATTGTACTGAAAACCAACAAAAGAGAGTTTTCCCCTTACACTGAATTTATTGCTCTGCAACTCCTGCCCATTCTACCTAGTTCTGCCTTTTGGAGCAAAGAAGAAGTCTTAATCTGCTTTCACATGACAGTCATTCAAATACTTGATGATTGCTATCATATCTTGCTCCATTCCCCTGACCCTCCTATTCGCTTTCTGAAGTTAAATATCTCTAATCCTGCAATGGTCTTTATATGATATGATATCTAGTCTCCCCATCCCCCAATTCTACTGACTATGGAGGGGAACTCAGTGATTAACCAAGCTCTAATTATTGCTTATGCTTGAAAATAACAAAACTACATGGTTTTTTTTTAACTCAAAAATTCAGATTGGCTTTTGCTAAATTGGAATGAGTCACAGCGGTTTTCCTTGTCATTGAGAAAATGTCTATTTTTCCTATCCTTTTACTTGTCAGGAGGAAAGGGGAAAAACAGCTATCTGATTTACCACTTCTTGGAAAGATCTTTGAATATAATCAATTGTATTCCAGGCAAAGTATGGATAAGTGATGATTGCTAATCAATTTTTCTCTGCTGGAAGTCTCTGGGCTTTTTCTAGTCTCTGCTAATCAAGACACTTAACAGTACTAATGGAGGATTTAAGATTCTAATCTCTCATCTATGAAGCTCATGAACAGTACCAGACAGGAGCAGATGTAGATACTTTGGATAGATTTGAAGGTGGGGGTACTCCAGAAGCTTCTCTGTATTTAGCAAGACTGGAAATTTCCATTTGGTACCAATCACTGTAACATTACTGATCAGACATATATCTAACTTACTGTGAGATTTCACCAAGAAAAAAAAAGATGAATGTAAATAGTTTTCCATATAGCTAATGAACCCTCCCACATTCTTGCCAAATGCTTCTCTTACCTGATGGGTTACTTATGGGGAAAGGAAAATACATTTTGTACCCAAATAAATAGAACTCACAGAGAAGAAGCAATTGAGATGGGCACATCTGGAAGGAAAAGTTTTTCATAATTTATATTTTAAAATGTCATGCTCACATTTCCTCCATGTTCTCATATTTAATTAAAAATGGTAAAATATTAACATTGATTAAGTGAAGCATTTTCCTATCCTGCTGATTCTGAGCAGCCAGGAAAACCATGTGGCAGAGAGAGTGAGAGCTTTGTCAAAATGATTTCAAATTTTGGAGAGATAATTATGCTGGAGAACAGGAGCTCTCCCTCATGACTTTTTAACATAATTCTCAGCTGCAGGAATTGGTAGAGCTCACAATGGAATGGAAGACAGACTCTTCCCAAAGTGGAGAATTCTCAGCATGATACATTCTGAAATGCCATCTGTCTCTCTGTGTCCTATTCCCTAGGCCTATATCTGTAATCCCCAAACTGCAAACCATAGCAAATGTTGAGATTTTTAATGACTACCTCGGTAAAGCAAGAACCCATATGCTCACCTGAGCTACCATGGAAGATGTACCACGAGGAGAACAAACCAAGTAAAGACTTCTTGTTGAAGGTAAGGTCCTCTAAATGCTCCTGCCCATTGATCATACTGTTATTTATATTGAACTCCACAAACATTAAAAAATCTCTTTAGAAATGCCCATAGCAATATGAAAGACTATTCTTAATCATTCACACAGAAAAACAAAGTGGATGAGAAAACATGCTACCTAATCTATGACATGAAACTAAATGACTACCACTCATGATTCTCTCTCTCTCTCTCTCTCTCTCTCTCTCTCTCTCTCTCTCTCTTTTGCATGTTGACTCTCTGATTATGTTATGAGCTCCTTGGGGGAAGGAATTGCTCCTTACCTTTCTTTGTGTCCTCAGATCTTTGCACAGTTCCTGGGACATATAGGCACTTAATGAATGCTTATTGACTGGTAGTATTTCCAGTTTTCTTTCTATTCCTACTTCTTGAAAATGTTAATGGCATAACACATAAATATACCACATAGTATTCAACATAAATAATTGTTGACCATTTAGGTAACTTTCAGGTTTTTTCAAATATTGTAATTTGCATTTTTCTTTTATTTTTAAAGATGTCTATTTAATGTGCAAAACATTAAATTGACAAGAACATCCTCAAAAGTTCTGAGTTAGAATTTTTTCCTCTCTCCCTTCCCTCCCTGCTCCCCAAGACAACTGATCTGATATAGGTTTTACATGTACAATCATGTGAAACACAGTTCCTTTTTAGTCATGTTGTGAAATAAGAAACAGAACAAAAGAAAAAACAAATTTAAAAAAGTGAAAATAGTATGCTTTGGTTTATATAGATTCTACAGTTCTTTTATTGGATGTGAATGACATTTTCCATTACAAGTCTTTCTAAATTGTTTTTATAATCTTTTTATTGCTCAGAAAAGCTAAGTCTATCATAGTTGATCATCATACAATATTGCTATTAATGTGTACAATGCTCTCCTGGTTCTGTTCATTTCATTCAGCATCAATTGATGCAAGTCTTTTTAGACTTTTCTGAAATCCACCTGCTCATGATTTTACAGAACAATAGTATTTCATCAAATTCAAATTCTGCAACTTGTTCAGCCATTCTCCAATTGAGAGGCATCCCCTCAATTTCCACTTCTTTGTCACTACAAAAAAGCTGCTATTGAAGTTGCAATTTTCAGTGACATATTAAGATTATAGACTTATCCTGAAAGGGACCTTGATGTTGTTTGGTCTAAAGTTCTCGTTTATGGATGAGCAAATTGAGCCCCAAAGAACCTGAATGAATTGGTCAACATCAGTCAGTTAGCAAACATCTATTAAGTGATGACTATAGGTTATGCAATGTGCACAGTGCTGGGGATATAAAAAAGTTAAAACAGTGGTGGGGATATAAAAAAGTTAAAAACAACCCCTGCTCACAAGGAACTTCTAATCTAATACGGGTGACATTTGATGAGACATTTGAGTAGATAAACTTTAAGGGACTTTCCAAATTCAAAACCCTATGATCAAAAGGGCAATGGAAAGATGCTTGATGAGCAAAAATGCTTGATGAGCATTGTATCAATGACCACTTACATGGGAAAAGTAAAGCAAAAGCCATCTCTAAGGACATGCAAAATTGGAAAAGGAGGTGGATCAATCATAGAGCAAGATTGAGAGATGAAAACTGGAAAGCCCCAGTGGTACATTAGTGCTCTCGATATATTTAAAAAATTAGAGGAAACTTTCAACTCATCAGGCAGATTCTCTTTGGAAGATTTATAGAAACACATAGGTTATACTTGCATGGGATGAGAAGTCATGGAAAAGTTGTATCATGCAGGAATGGAAGAAAGACCCTCACTATTTAATTTTTAGATCTTTTAGTGCCAAAATCTTGACATTAGTCCTGATTGGTTTCTGCCCAACAGATTTGGCAATTATGTTACAGAGGAATGTCATAACAGATCTGGAAAAGGATCAATGTGGAGCAAGTTAAATGACCAAGGGATAGTGGGAGGCTTGTAGGGGTGTGGTAGAGGTAGGATGCATCTTTAGTAAGAAGACAGACAAAAAAAAATCAGACCTCTGTAGTATTTGTGGAAAAGTTGAATGGAATTAAGTTTGAACTTTCTAGAACCATGGAGAGGAGAGGGAGGGCTGACATATTCATCCAATCCTGTAATACTACACCTAGAAACTTCCTTAGAACCTAAAGTATTTAGGAATTTAAAGGGAATAGTGAGACTCTAGATTATAGTCGTTGAATTTAATGAGTTTTAATGAACTCAAGGAACTTCTGTTTGTTGAACTGGATTGAACCGAGTTAAATTCATGATGACCCTTGACATGGTAGAGGTGGAAAACATGAGCAGATTCTGGAATGATTTCAATAAAGCCTTGCATCTTTTAATCACTTAAACTGTGTGCCTCAGTTTCTTCTTTAAAATAGGTATAATTGCACCATTTAATTTCAATAACCATGAAAGTGGTTATTGTGAGGATAAAATGAAATAATATTTATAAGGCACCTTCTAAGTCTTAAATTATAATTTTTATTACTAATTATTATTATTGTTATTATATCTGTCTGCCTCCATTTTCTTTTTAGGTTTTTGCAAGGCAAATAGGTTTAAGTGGCTTGCCCAAGGCAACACAGCTAGGTAATTATTAAGTGTCTGAGACCCGATTTGAACTCAGGTACTCCTGACTCCAGGGCTGGTGCTCTATCCACTGCACCACCTAGCCACCCCCAGTTAGGTAATTATTAAGAGTCTGAGGCAGGATTTGAACTCAGGTACTCCTGACTCCAGCCACTATGCCACCTAGCCACCTCCCCCCACCTCAATTTCTTTATCTTTAAAATGATTACCTACCTCCCAGTAAAATGAAGTAATATTTGTAAGATGGTTTGTAAGTTTAAAAGTTATATAAATAATTATTATTATTATTATTATTATTACATAGTCATAAAATGTTGTAGGTCATAAGTTTAGAAATAGAATAGATATTGGAGATTATCTTATCCACTGTCCCTCATTTTAGAGATTGATAAATGGGAGTACAAAGAATATAGTAACTTATCTAAGGCCACATAGATTAAAAACAGCAGAATCAGGATTTGAATGCAGGACCTTTGGCCCTAGAGTCAGCATTCTCTCTTTTAGACCATTCTGCTCTGTAGGCATATCCCTGACTTGAATGGCTGCCTTATGTGGAGGATGGGACAATTTTCAAGGTTGTCTCTGTCTCACCTACTGGGACTCCGTCTTCCTGAAGAAGACATGGAGATGGAGGAATCCAGTATGCCAGATTAAGAAAGGGCCTCAGAGATCAACTTGTCAGACCTATGTTCACAGAGATTCTATCCATGTGATCATCACAGTGAAACTTTTATAATTCTTTAAGGTTTGTGAAATGCTTTATATCCATTATCTCATTTTATTTCTCATGGGAAGAATTCTAGTAATTCCTGTGAAGGGCAAAGAGATTAGATCATACCCTTAGGTTCATGTAGTCCATATATTCCTGGGTAGGATTGGAGTTGTGGGTTGAGCTTAGAATTCTATCCAATGTACAATGCTACCCTTCAAAAAGCAGTTATCTAGGCCCTACATGAGTATGTGTAGTAATGGGTAGTTCACTGCACAGCAAGGTATCCATTGGACAGCATTGATTCTTGAGAAAGTTGTTCTAAAGTTCTAAGTTGTTCTGTTCTAAAACAGAAAATTATCTCTCTGCAACTTCTACAGTCTGCTTCTAGTTCTGCTTCTGAGGGCCAAGCAGATCTTGGCCCTGTTGATTCTAAAGCAGACTGGTTTAAAGCAAGGAAGGCAAACTTATTGGACCCAAGGAAAGGCAATAAAGGCTTCTTAATCATTCCATCAAGATCAAGTAGGTTTTGCCAACTGCAGAAGTGGCATCTTCTTCGGCAGTGCCATGGTAACTGCGGTCTTGTTGATTACATTTTGAAATCCTAAATGACAGAAGAGGCCCGTGTTGCACAATAACCCCGGTGGCTCCCAAACAAGGAAAAGGTTGCTAACTCAGAATTTCAAATGCTCCAAGTGGCTCTGGAGTCCATAAATGCTGCTTAGTACCTCTGATTACCTAGACACTTGAGATTCAGGGGCAGGGCCCTAGTAGAGAAGGGAAGAAAAAGAAAACAACAACACATCTTATATTCTTTATCAAGCAAGGTCTTTTTTTTTTCCTTCAAGGAAACAGTTGAAAGAGCTGGGGCAGAAAAGGGAGAATTCTCATTTGATGTAGATAATGGAGCTTGTTTTCTTGCCTTAATCATAGCCTTTTGGGGAATAGATTTGGTTAACAAACACTCTCCCCTTCACCCCTCAGGAAACCTTGAATACAGCCCCCCACCCCCACCCCATCTGCTCTGCACCAGATGTATAATTGCGATTGATTTTGGAGGTGTTGAAATTCCATTTACATTTTCCTGAACTCATCTTGGTCTCAGGTAATGAGGTTTTGTTTTTTTGTGTTCTTTCTGTTTCAGGGCAATAATTTGCATTGAACTTTTTAGAGCATTGGTGCGCTGGGTCTGCAATTAACAACTATGACTAGGCTTCCAGAGCCAGGCCTTCTTCCCCAGAGTTATGTCAACAAACATTTATTAAGTGCCTACTATATGTTAGACATTAGACTGAGCACTGGGAATAAAAAGAAAAGCAAAGAAAAAGGTAATCCCTGCTTTCAGGGAGCTCATAGGCAAATGATGGAGTCAATGTGTAAACAACTATATTCCAACAAAATATACACCGGATACGTTGGAGATGATTCAGAGAGAGGGCTCCAATGAGGGCTAAGAAAGGATGTTTGCAGAAGGTGGGACTTTAGCCAAGATCTAGATAGAAATAAGAAGGGAGAGCATTCCAGCTATGGGATGTTGAAAATGCTGAGAGTAAGGCGATGGGGTGCTAAGTGTGAAATACAGAAAAGAGGTTTGAGTTTTGGGATCTTAGAGTATGTAAAAGAGAAAAAGTATGGAAGAGTAGGAAAGACTTGAAAAGTCAAACAGAGGGTCATAGATTTAGAACTGAAAGGCACCTCAGTAGATACCTCAAGCAACCTTCTCATTTTCTATAAGGAAATAGAGAGGTTCAAAAGTAGTTAAATGGCCTGTTGGGTGTTATTCAGGTTTTAGTATTTAAACCTAGTTCTTCTAACTCCAGATACAATCTTTACTTCAACAAAACTTGCTATCTCCTAAAAACTAGAGCACCCTGGATTCTAAAACCAATACTTCAAAAAAATAGAGGCAGGCAGCAGGTGACCTATATGATGTATTCTATCTCCATCCAGGTCAATTAAAGGGACCACAACATCATCTTTCTTAACTGTTCTTTTCAATCAGTCATGTTATCCTGAGAAATCCTTGCATATTCCAGCATATTTTTTTTTTTCAGTCAAAGACTGGGAAATATGGCTGCTTGTTTTTGCCATAGAGACAACTGTGCAAACTGGCAAGTCCCCGGAATCTAAGAGAAACCTTCTAGGGACTAAAAGAAATCAAACCACAAGCCTAAAAGATATCCTCCTCACTGGATTCACTTTGCACTAAGATTCAAATAATCTCAGAAGACATCTAGTCCAATTCCCTGTGATTCATGAAAATTTTCTCCCAGTATTTGTATAAAGTGGTCAGGTAATCTCCCTTGGAATGACACCAGTGATGGTGGATTCAGTATTTTATAAGTCAGCAATTTCAGACTTGCTGTGATTTTACATAGTCTGACTTGTATTTTAGGAAAATCACTGTACTGGGGGGAAGACATGAGGCAGGGAGATCTATTTATTAGAGGTTTACTGCAACAATACAGAGAAATGAAGAGAGTCTGAATGGGAGTGGGGGTGGTGATTAAGAATAGAGGGATAAAAAATAAAAATAAATAAAAATAAAAATAAAAGAATAGAGGGAAGAGGATAGAGATCATTACATATTAGGACTCTGTAGTTACTGTCTCATTCTTCTTACTAGGATATAAGCTTCATTATGAGAGAGACTATACCATATTTACATCATATACCTCTCCACATAAACAGTTTGTACTTGAATATTTGTTGAACTGAATTGAGGCAATTCAGATTGAAGCATATTATTTTCACTTTTCTTTTTTTTTGTTTTTTCCTTTTGTTTCTTCTTACACAACATGGCTAATATGGAAATGTTTTACATGATTGCACATATATTGTTTACTATCTTTGAGAGGGGAAAGGGGAGGATGGGAGGGAGAAAATTTGGAGCTCAAAATTTTATATAAAGAATTAATGTTAGGGGTGGTTAGGTGGAACAGTGGATAAAGCACCGGCCCCTGGAGTCAGGAATATCTGGGTTCAAATTTGGTCTCAGACACTTAATAATTGCCTAGCTGTGTGGCCTTGGGCAAGCCACTTAAATCCATTTGCCTTGCAAAAACCTAAAAAAAAAAAGAATGTTAAAATCGTCTTTACATGTAATTGGAAAAAAATGCAAATACTATTTATTTGAAAAAATAAAGTTCTGCCTTACATTAAGTCAAATCTTACAACCTATAACAACTGCTTATTGTTTCCAATTTTTCTGTTCTTTGAAGACTTATAGATGAAATTTTCCTCTCTGCTTCAAGCATCCACCTTTCAAATTGTTGAAGCCAGCTACCGTTCTCCTGCTTAGGTCTTTGCCCTCCAGGTTAAGCATTCTAGGGTCCTTCAAATAATCTCACATGACATGGTTTCAAGTTCCTTCACTCATTTCAGTCAAAATCTTTTGACCATTACAAAGATTGGCAAAATTCCTCTTAAAATGTGACACCTGCCTTAGAGAAACTGCTTTAGAAAAGCATATGCTTCTGGAGGAATAGAGTGTAGATTTATTTTGACACTTCGATCTGTCATCACACTGATGTAGATACTTTTTTCAATGGAGTAAGTTACAAAACATCAATACTCTCATTCTATGAGACTTTTGTCCATGTTTTTCCACGAATCCTGCCCAGGTGATTTATCCATTGCTCTGGGGGCAGGGGGAGGGTCTTCCTTTAGATGACATTGAATGGATACCTTTGGACAATGCAGGTTTCCCATTAGTGATCCCTTGTTCTTAGTATTCACTGTCTCACCTCTTTTATTGATTATATCTTTCTGATAACATTTTTTTGTTGTTGTTGTTTTGCAAGGCAATGGGGTTAAGTGACTTGCCAAAGTGACACAGCTAGGCAATTGTTAAGTGTCTGAGACCAAATTTGAACTCAGGTCCAACTGACTCCAAGGTCTGTTCTCTGTACATTATACCACCTAACTGACCCCATGATAACATCTTTTATCCCACTTCTCCAGCTTAGTAATTGCTGATATGTGGGAAGTTACTTGTGCCTACCATTCCTCTCTCCATTTCCCTTTGGACTGAAACTTTACTTCTTTGGATCTTGTGACATAAGTTCTTGAAGCCATATAGTATTGCTGGAAGAATATTGATATTGTGATCTCCTTAAGGAGACTGGATCTATTAAAAGATATAGGCAATAATCCAAAGGCAATCCAGCTCATCGTTCTTTCTTCATTTGGAGATGCAGCTCATTGGTCATCTATTTAGTCATATCTGATACTTCTTGATTACATCTGAGATTTTCTTGGCAAAGATACCAAAATCATTTCTTTTTTTTTTTTTTAGGTTTTTTTCAAGGCACATGGGGTTAAGTGGCTTGCCCAAGGCCACACAGCTAGGTAATTATTAAGTGTCTGAGACCAGATTTGAACCCAGGTACTCCTGACTCCAAGGCTGGTACTTTATCCACTACACCACCTAGCCACCCCTGAAATCATTTCTTTTTCCAATTCAATTTACAGAGGAGGAACTGAGGCAAACAAGGTTGAGTGACTTGCCCAGGGTAACTCAGGCAGTATCTGAGGCTGGATTTGAACTCAGGGTGATGAGCCTTCCTGACTTCAGACCCAGCACTCTATCCATCTTGCTACCTAGCTGCATATTCCATAGGTAGACCAACTTTATGAATTGTCTATCCAAATGAATGTTATAATTTAAACAATAGACAGTTTTCATCCATTTTGCTTTTCTTACATGAAAAATTCTTTGGAGTGATTATATAACTCATTCAGGAAACTATATAATGTCCCAAGGCTTATTACAATTAGCATAATGTCATCTGCAAATAGGAACATCTGGAAGACTTCACTTCCTATAGGAAATCCCTCTTGATGTAGAATTTACACTGGATAGCCTTCATGATTATGACAAACACCTGTGGCTCTCCTGTGTTTCCCTAATCAGTTGATATAAATAATCTGAGTCTTTGGTATTTATCTCTGTTACAGAGAGTTTTGGTAGAGAATTATCTCTTTTGTTAACTCTTTCAAGAAATGTTTCATGAATTAGACATACATAAGGGAAGGGAGTCTTTAAGAAGGAATTTTATTCTTCTTAGGTCAAATGGCTATATTCAGCAAAAAGTAAAAGTAGTGATCTAGATTCTTTATAACTTCCAGTTTATTATGTGGCTGTAAAGATATGGTCTGCTGTGGATTAATATTTGCAAAAGTAGGCCTGTTCCCTTTTCAAACCTTCCAAAGATGCCCTTCTTGTAAGCATAGAGAATATTCTTGTAAAGATTCTGTTCAGATAGGAGAGCAAGTATTTGGTTAGCAGTTACTTACTCTTTCTCAATCATTCACTTTTGGTAATAGGGACAAATATGTATTAATTTGGCTTCATTGAAGTAGTATTTGAGACTCTCTGTAGCATAGGTCCCTGCAGGGGAAGCATTAGCAACATTTAGAAAATGGGATCAGAACAAGGGATCAGAACATGGAAATTGGAAACTGTAAAGATCCTCTTTGCCTTGGTTCATAATATTGCTAAGATCTGTCCTATTGAATTTTGCTCAGAGATAAGATCCTAACGTTTCCTCCTCTGATTCCTCCACTTTCTTTCTTCTCTTCCTCCTTTCCTCTCTTCTCCTTCTATATTCCCATCTTCTAACTACATATGAGCACCAACCCCTGCCAAAAAAAGCAACCAAACCCCAAAACAACAAAATGTTCAGCAAATCCCTTCCCAAGTCATTGCATAGATAATACCCCAAATCAGACAGAAACACATCTCACTTTCAAGACTAATCCCAACAACAGGGTCATATTTTGTTGAATTTTTTGCGTATAAAAACAATTTTCACTAAATCATAATGAGCAAATCATGTGTACATGGTGAACACATTATTAGTTGAAGCTGTGGACTTTCTAATGTTGTCTGTAAGCAAAACCTGGTAGCTTCATTATATATAATTTATTCCAAATTATATCAGAGGAGTGGTTGATAAGGTTTTATATATATATATATATATTTACATATACACTTATGTGTATAGATATTTATATATCTCCTTCCTTTTACTCGTGAACAAATTATAAATTATTCACTAGGAGTACAACAGAAGAGCTTGTACTGAGCTAAAAATCAAATCAACAATATTGCCTGAGCCACTGGGGGAAAGGAGGGAGGATGCAGCAATGAGAGAGAGAGAGAGAGAAGGGGAGGGAGAGATAGAAGCAGCCGGGTCAGGAAAAGGTTGGCTGGAAAGAATAAACTGAGTACTATTCCCACATCTCCAGCCTGAGCCTTGCCTAGACTGTCCAGGGAGGACTCCATCCATATTCCAGCCAAGGCAGAGCTGTCAGGAGCTTTGGGTAATGTACAGGTAAAATAATATGTTGCCCCAATGACTTCCCAAATGAGTTTCCTGGATGAAAGCAAATGCTATGGAATATGGCTGCAAAAATATTGCAGGGCTTTTGTGGAGTTTCCATCCTACCAAGTGATAAGCAAGAATGAGCTGGTAAAGAGGTGGAGGCTTCTCTTATAAGCAGATCCTTAGATACCATAGGGTTTACATCCTTTATAGTGATCTTCTGTTAGCTGGGCTCCATGAATATCAGAGGGGTGAAAACTTGCTTAGGGGATATACAGTTAGTGGGAGAGTTGGGGCTAGCAACTCCCTATTGCCTCCAGGACCAAATACAAAAAGCTATATTTGTCATTCAGTGTCTTTTCTAATTTATCCTCTTCCCACTTTTCCAGTCTTCTTGACCCTTACTCTTTGAAATATATTCTTTTATCCACTAGCATTGGCCTCCATCCAAAGATGCTCAATCTGGCTCCAGTCACTCTCTCTGACTGACCAACATGTCTAGAACACTTTTCCTTCTCCATTTTGACTACTGACTTCCCTGGCTTTCTTTAAGTCTTAACTAAAATCTCACCTAGAGAAAACCTTCCTTAACCCCTCTTAATTCCAATGTCCTCCCTCTGTTAATTATTTCCCATTCATCCTACATATAATTTGCTTCGAATTTATCTGTTTGTACATTGTCTGCCCCTTTAAATGATAAGCTTTTGAGGGGAAGGAATGCCTTTTGCCTCTTTTATCTCCAGTGCTTATCATAGACCTGGCACCCCTTAGGCACTTAATAAAAACTGATTGGGGGCAGCTAGATGGTAGAGTGGACAGAGCACTGGCCCTGAAGTCAGGAGGACCTGAGTTCAAATCCAGCCTCAGACCTTTAATAATTACCTAGCTGTGTGGCCTTGGACAAGTCACTTAACTCCATTGCCTTGCAAAGAAGCAAAGCAAAAAACAAATAAAGATTGATTTGATTGTTGCCTTCTTTTCATGAAGAACACAAGATTGTAGATCGAGAGGAGAAAGGACCTTAATAGCTAATGGCCTCTTCATTTTACAGTTGAGGAAACTGAAGTATAATGATATTAAATTAGTAACTCAAAGTCATGCAGCTAGTATCCAAGATAGGATTTGAACTCAAGTTTTATTCCCTCTAAGGCCAAAGACTTTTTCTGGAGTTTAGGCTTGATTGTAGGTTCTAGGTTTGGCTCTGTCACTAATTAGCTGTATGACCTTGAACAAGACATTTTAGCCTCATTGTGCTGTATATAAATTTTATGTTCCATAGTCTATCTTCAGGGATTCCTGTAAGGAAAATAAATGGAGTGGAATCAATAGTAGTATTGGAAGGGACATTACAGGCCATGTAGCCCACTTCCTTTATTTTACAAGTGAAGAAACTGAGGCCTAGGCAAGTTTAGAGACTTGTTCAAGGTCATATAGTATATGGTAGAGTCAGAATTTGAATCCAGATCCTTTCATCTGAAATCTTATACTCACTGCCTTTTCACTAGTGGGACCCACTGATTTATTCCTTGTGAGCTCTAGGATAAGACCCTACCATTCTATTTCATTATGAAGCCAGGACCTTCTCCAGGTACAGTGTTCTGGGACAGGACTGAATTCCTTAAATCTCCTTGGTGCCAGTACCAGTCCATGGCTTGCTTTCTATTTGCCTCACCATTTTCACAGCTCAGGTAGAGCCCTGAGAGTTCCAGAGATCCTACAGGATGGGGATGGGCAACAGCATGAAAAGAAGGTTATAACTTTCAAATCACCTACCAGTTGACCTCATTGAGAATGCCTAGATTTGGGTGGTGGTGAGGGAGGGGAGGGCAGGACTTGTCAGATTATAAACAGCTGGAGCCTCTTGTATCTTAGCCCAGCTGACGGTCACTATAAGGTAAAGTACAGGGGTAGGGGTGGCGGGGGGTTGCATTCTATCATTTTACTGGTTGCAGCTGACAAGGGTCATTTATTACACACCGAGCAGATCCTCAAGCCCAACAGAATGTGGGGAAGCCACTCCATTAAAGGACTGGGGAAGAGGGGGAGCTGGAGGGGGAGGAGAGCCCAGATAGCTCGCTGGCTCTGAAAAACCTCACACTAATTTAATAGGTAGCTGATGTAGCAAGGCATCTGCTTGCCTGAGCTTCCCTAATCCCCAGCACACTGCAGCAGGATAGATATTTAAGAATTACCCACTCTCTCTGCAGCTGGTGAGGGATAAAAACACCATCTAGTCTTTGCTAAGATGAAACGTGGCTTCCTGGCCAACAGTTACCTCCTGTTGGACAGTGAACTAGTTCTCCTCAATCCTGATTGCCAAGCAAAAATTTCATGATTCTCATCTTTTCCCTCCCTCCTTCCTTACTCCTTTCCATTCCTCCCTCTTCCTTATCCTTCCTTCCTCCCTCCCTTTCTTTCTCTTTGTTCCTCTCTCTCCCTCCCCTCCCCTTCCCATCCCACCTCTCTTCTTTCCTTTTTCTTGGGAGGAAATTGAAGCTCAGAGAGGCAAAGGAATTTAAATAGTTACACAACAATTAACTGGTAGAGCTAGCACTAGAAGTCATATCATCTGATAGCTAGAACTTGACCATCATGAAGTGGAGAGATCTGGAAGATGCCTAGGACTAAAGATTTAGACCTGGAAGAGACCACAAAGACCATCTAGTTCAACCTCCCCATTTTGAACCTGAGAACCATGGAGAATGAATGACTTGGCCCTGACTCACAGGTGGTAACCATTTTTGGTGGAATTTGAAGCCAGGGTCTTCTGAATCCACAGTCAGCAAGCTATATACACATTTCATTATTATTTTTATTGTATCTCACTGTCTTCTGGGTTCTTATCCTGACTCTGTCTACCAATTGAATGATGGGCCCAGCTGGCTCTGGAAAATGCAGAGGAATTGGGGGCATATATGGGAAATATGGACATTCCTAGGAGCAGCCTAAGAGGGAGGGTTTCTGGTGAGTTAAGCTTCATATTGGAAAGGTCACTATGGTTGGTGTGTGGCATCCCTCCTCTTCTTCCCCCATCTCACCCCTCGCTTCTTCCTGGTGCCATGATTATTGTCATTGCCACTGAGATTTTACTCAGAATGGCCAGGGTGAAAGGCTAGCAGGTTTCTGCTGAGATACCTATCTCTGCAGGGAGCCCACAGCAGGTTGGAGGATGTCTACAGTGGTCTGAATGGATCTGACAAATGGGCTTTTCATTAACATTTGAATGGCATTTTTTACAGATATACTGAAGGCATCTCCCATGAAATATATATAGTTCTAGAATGACCATCTATGTACCCCTGTTTGTTTTCCAAATGATTAAGTATTTGAGATGGAAAAGGTCTTCTGTTATAGAAGAGAGTCTAAGAACATGTATGGGTGAAAGATGATATAAGAAAGATTAATAAAGATTGGAAAAGTGTATATATGTGTATGGGTAAGAGAGAGAAAGAGAAAGTCAAGAAAAATATCAAAATCCTGAGGGACTGAGTGATGAGTGTACATACACAGACAGACATGTATACACATGGACAAAAGAAACACAATGAGAGACAAATATAGACAAAAGACACAGTAAAAGAAAAAGAAAAGAGAGGAGAAATTGATAGGATAGAGAGATAGATGCATTAAAAGACAAGAGAAGGAAAAAAGATGGGTAACAGTATAGAAAGACAGAAGGAGATGGAAAGGGAAAAGTTGTTGTGATGTATTATTAGAGGGGAGGCACTGCAAGAACTCCCCAAAGTTCAGGGTGTTCATCCTCTGCTACTTTTAGTGACTTAATGACTTTTCTTCTCTTTTTTTTCCAGTCCTCTGTTAAATTTACTTGAAGGAAGTCAGATCTCATATGTAATATTGTGTTCAGCTCAGTGACACATTTTGAGAGGGACATTTCAAGGTCAACGTCTGGAGTCCACATCCAGCAGAAGGTGACCAAGAGAATGGAGGGAGGAGTGAAAAACATATTAGGAAAGACTGTTTGGAGTAATTGGGGATATTTAGTCTGGAGAAAAGACTAAGAAGGTGGGAGCATTATCATTTGTCTTCAAATATAAGAAGGGCTGTCATATGGGAAAGAGAGCAGACTCATATATGAGGTGGCACCTATCTCACTGTTTTTGTGAGGGACTCAAATGTGATTTTAAAAATACTTTGCCAACCTTAAACTATAAATGTTAGCTAGTCCTCAATTCTGACTTTTAAAAGAGAAGAAAACTAAGAATGAGAGGGAAACATGGGTGCATGTGAAGAAAGATACTCCAGAGGAAGAACTGATATAGAAATATGCATAGAATAATTTTACTTATATATATAAACATATACACATATATATCCATGCACATATGTTCACATATAACATATATAATTATTTGTGTCTAATGATGGCCATCTCTGGAGTGGGGGAGGGAGGGAGGGAAGAAAAAAGAAAAGAAAAAAAAGGAAATTTGCATGATAACTGTTGTATTTTTAAAGGAATAGCAAATTATACCTAGTAGATTTGTAGTTTCACGTGCAATCATCTTTTATAATTATATTGTTATGAAAATACTTGTTTTAATCCATAAATTAAAAATAATGTAAATTAAAAAAATTTTGAAAGTGCATTTGAATTCACACAAGATTTTTCCAGTAATCTGTGCTCCCCAGACAGTTCCCCAAGTTGTCTTACCTGGAAGATTCTAAAGGGTATTCCTACAGCAAGCATGAGCATGACGCTCCATATCCACTCTCTCTGCCTTTGTATTAGCTGTGTCTCAGGCCAGGAACACTCCTCTCCTCTACCTCATAACTTCTCCTCAAGTCTTAATTCAATGGCACATTCTGAAGATGACCTTCCCAGGTCTGGTCAGCTACAAATGCCTTCCCCTCTTAAGTGACCCTTCATCTACTCTGTACATATCTTCTTTGCACCTAATTATTTATGGGTTTTCTCTCCCATTAAATGTGGAAATCTTGACTATTTTTGCTTTTTAGTGCTTGATACATAATTTGTGATTGATTAGTCTCTAAAATCCCTTCTGTCTGAGTCCTTTCAACAAACTCTTATTCATTGTTTCCTGTGTCTCTCTTTAACTGAAAAATGGAGATAATAGCCCCAGTCTCCCAGGATTGTGGTGAGGACCAAACAAGACCATATTTGGACCTTGCTTATCAAATACCTGTCATATAGGAGGTCCTAAATAAATACTTGCTCCCTTTCTTCAGTCCTTAGCTATAATTTGTGAGGTATGGTAAGTATCCAAGAAAGGAGCTACTGAAAATCATTAATGCCTTAACATTGATTTAAGTCATAGTGTTACCCCTTTAAGTTGTAGTTGCAGTTTAAGACTACAAATAGAATCCCTCTTTTACCTGAACTGAAAGGTAATCCTTAGTGTGGGGGAAATGCAGAAATAGAAAATGGGATTTTTAAAAAAATGAGTCTAATTCAACACTTATAGAAATGCTTTTATTTTAATCTTCTCCCTTCATTTTTTGGATATCAAAGCAGGTCTAGAGAAAGGGAAAGATATATTCAAGGTCACACAGTTCATTAGTGTGTGTATGTATATAACTCAGATTTCTTCTCTCCCAGGCCAGTAACAAAATGCCTTTTCCCAACAGCAGGTTGTATCTCTCTGGGCTCTGAAAAGAAATTAACCGGTCAGATTTTGGAATGAAGAAACAACAGGATTTCTGGTTAGAATTCTGCCTTGGTTTTCAGAAACAGAGGCCAACCTGAGGGGCCATAGCATAGTCTTGAAAATAACAAATGAGCACTTCTATTCATATTAAAATTTTTTTTTTTACCTTCAGAGTAACAAGTGTTCTGATATCCAGTACTGAAGTCAAACAGCCACAGACACTCCAATGGAGTTATATGGCCTTTTTTCCCCTAATCTCAGACAGATTGTCATCATTCTCATAATGCAATCAGGTCCTGTGACCCCTGGGGAGATCACACAAAAGGGAGAAAGATTCCTTCTAGGTCTACTACCTTTATAACTCACCACATGTATTCCCTCTTCCCAGAGTGAGTGCAGAGTATCAGAATTGTCTTTGCCACTCATTCTCTGGGTGACCTTGAGCAAATTGTTTCCCACCTCTGAGCCTTTTAAGGTGCCTCACCTGTAAAATGTGGGGAGGAGTTATACTAGAAGAACTATAAGGTGCTTTCTGACTCTAATATTTTAATATTCCCTGTTTTTAACATTTTCTGTTCTAAGCATCCCTCTAGCTTTAGATACAATGAAGTGCAGATGGAGGGTAAAAATAATTTATAATGTATGACAACTTGCCTCTCCTCCTACTCTCCAATTTCTCCACTTCCAGCCCAACTTCCCTCTCCTGCCAAGGACAAGTTGGTCTGGAGGGAAGAATGATGAGCAGTAACATCTATTTGATACAACGACTTGATTTCAAGAGTGAAGCACTATAAACTATGCAGAGGACTTTTGAGGAAGGAAGAGATCACATTTCGAATGAAGGAAGGAGAGCATTTTTCCAGTGGGAAGACTTTGGGTTGTTGTCAGCTTCAAATAAAAGTGAAACAGCTTTCTTCATCCTCCCTCAGCCCAGGGTTGCAAAGTCATTAACTCTGTCCAGCTAAAATATTACAGGGAGAAGGGGTATAATAATCTACATATTTAATGTGCATTAGTCATTCTCAACCTCTGTGTGCTGTAGATATTTATTCAGCAATTATCACACCAGTATTGCAAACTATAAAATAAAACATTAAACTAGTCAAAACACAGTCTTTTTATGGGCAACAGATTGAAAAATCCATCAGCCCATATCTATCCATCACAAGTGCCGACAAAAGCCATGGGAAAGGAAAACAAACGTAAATAAGGTTTGTCCAGCTTGGATATTTCAGAAGTTGAGAGGTCCCTGGAGACTAGCAACTGCTGTTCCTGAAATCTGGGTTTGGGTGACAAGCCTACCTTCTTATTTCGTTCCTGAATCAGAAAGAGACAAAGCATGATTTATAGAATATTAGATCAGAGAGGGGTTTAAGAGATCATTTGACCAATGTTTGACCAATGAGTCCTAAGGAACTTAAGTGGCCCACTGGGACTTCACCCTTATTTTCTGGTACCAATTACATTTCTCTCTCCATGTTCTGATGAAAAGCCATTGGCTGGTATTCAAGAGCCTTGGATTCTAGATCTCTTTCTGATGTTTTCTTGCCTTATAACCTTTGGTCAATTTCTTCTCTTTGAGATCTCTGAAATCTCAGAGATTTCAAGAAAATGTGGGGATAAGGATGGGGCTAATTTTTGCCCTTCCCATCTAAGAGGACTGTGAGGATTCAGAGGTGTGCTGTTAATGTTTAACAAAGAGTTCTCCACAAAGCCAAAAAAAGATGCATATGTGACACTTTTAAGGTTTTTTAAGTTTACTTATTAATATTTCCTCCATCACTTTATGTCCAGACAGTCAACAAAACATCAATCCAAGTCTTGATTTGTAGGGTTTGCTGATTTCCCAGGTATAAATGCTCATATGAAAAATTTAACAATGCTTCACAAGCCAGTTGGAGCTGGCTCCAGCATATCCCCATGAAGATCAGATAGGATGATGCATGGGGGAGTGAGTCATAAACTGTCATAGAGAGTACAAAGTTAGGCACGATTGTTGTCTCAAGGCTGTCATTCTGTTGTCTTGTTCTTTCCCAAAGTCTGAATGGAAAAATCAAAAGGATGGGTATTTATTATCATTTGGTTCTCATTAAAAAATGAAAAATTTCTCTCTTCCTCCCCCCCATCAGTCTTTGAGAAATGGTCCTGAAGTTAACTCTAGGGCCATTGCAGCTAGATAGATGAATGAATCCCAGGGCTTCTGATGGTACTTCAGTCTGTTCAAAGAGGATCACATTTCATGTAAACCAGTTAGCAGCTCAATAATTCAGTCTGAATATATAATACCCCTTCATAAACCTGCTTGCTCTTTTCAGACTCTGAGTTTACTCCAGCTTTATTGTTTACTGAGCTATTGGCCAGAGATGCTGTTTCCTTAGGTTCAAGGTGACTCTTAACTCCAACCAAGCCATAGGCTATCAGAGCTGGAAGGGACCTTGGAGGTCACCCAGCCCAAACCCCTTATTTTATAAATGAGAAAGTGATTTACTCACAGGGCTTATGGATTGGAAGTCTGATTCCTAATTCTGATGCTACCTGGGTAATCCTAGGTAAGTCACTGCTCTGAGTCTCATTTTCCATCTTTGTAAAATGAGGGAATTGGATTCTTTGTTTTTTGTTTTTGGCAAGGCAATTAGGGTTAAGTGACTTGGCCAGGGTCACGCAGTTAATACTAGTCTTCCAGACTCCAGTTAGGGTCTTTATTCACTGTGCCACCTACTTGCCCCAGGCAGTTGGATTCAGTGACCTTGAGAGTCCCTTTCTAGCTCTAGAAATCCTCAACTAGACATATGTTAGTGGGAAAGTCAAAATTCAAACTCAGGTTTTGGACTTCAAATCCAGAATCTTGCTATTCTATTATGCTGCCAGGAGATCCTTTTCAGCTTTACAATTCTCTGCAGACAAAGGGGTAGTGATCTGTTTTGTAAAGATCACAGGGACTGGGATTTAAGAGATATGCATCCTAATTCCAGTTTTGTCACTCACTTTCTGATTTACCTTAGGTAAACAGTTTCCCTCACTGGGGAATAATAGTGATAATTTTTAAGCACAAGAAATATACTGATTTGATGTTGCTGAGCAACATCTATTACTTAGGAAGATAACCTTGATTAGCTCCATTTGACTTTAGTCACTCTGAGTCCTTCAGAACTTAGTTATTCAGTTTATACTTTATTTAATGCTCCTTTATGACATCATCAGTTCTATCACTTTTCTTCCTAGAAAAAATTGGGCTTTTTTTTCCCATTTAAAGCTCCAGGAAAATATTTCACTCTAGGTCAAGGGTTCTTTTTTTTCCCCAATTGATACTTTTTTTCCAATTATATGTTATAAAAACTGTTTAACATTCATCCATATGCATATGCATAAATATAAGTTACATAATTTCTTTCCACTCTCCCTTTCACTTCTGTCTCCTCAGCAGCAAAAAGTCTGGTGAACTTTGTACATACACATTTGTGTTTAACATGTTTACAGATTAGTCATTTTCTGTATGAGGAATTAGGACTAAAGGAAAAGAAAGAAAACCATAAAACAGGAAGGAAAAACATGAGTTTTTAAAAAGAGAACAAAAGAGTTCATTCAGATTCTGTAGGTTTTTCTTTGTTTTGTTTTGTTTTGTATTTCTTTCTCTGGATGGGGATAGCATTGTCCATAGTCAGTCTTCCAGAGTTGTCCTGGCTCTCTGAACTGCAGAGAAGAACTGTAACCATTACAACTCAAGGTGGTGTTGTTGATGTGTACATTTTCTTTTGGTTCTGCTCCCTTCACTGAACAGGTCCTATAATTCGTTCCATGCTTCTCTAGAGACTGTAGGTCAAGAGTTTTTAATCCTTTTTTTTTTGTACAATGGACCTCAGTGGCAGTCTAGTATAGCCTATGAACCCCTTATCAGAATTTTTTAAAATGAATAAATGTCAGTTAGATGGCACAGTCCCTGGAGTTAGGACATTCAAATCCAGCCTTAGACGCTTACTAGCTCTGTGATCTTAGACAAATCATTTGATATTGTTGGTATCTTGGCAAAGCAGAGGGAGATAGAAGGAGGGAAGAGATCTTGAGTCTAGTCATAATGATGTTCATTACCAGTTCTGTGACCTCTCCAAAATTTATTTTCTTCCTCTTTTAAAGAGGAAAGATTAATATGACCAGAAAGGACAATGATCAATGTTGGAAGGGATGTGGGAAATCTGAGACATTAATACATTGTTGGTGGAGGTGTGAAGTCATCCAACCTTTCTGGAGAGCAATTTGGAATTACATCCAAAGGGCAGTAAAATGTACATACCCATACCCTGAAAAATTGAATGTGATGAGAGAGAAATCATATCCTTAAGGAAGAAACATAAAGTATAAGAGACAGCAAAATCAGACAATAAGATATCAGTTTTTTTTCCCCTAAATTAAAGTTAATAGTCCTTGGTCTTTGTTCAAACTCCAAAGTTCTTTCTCTGGATACAGATGGTATTCTCCATTGCAGACAGCCCCAAATTGTCCCTGATTGTTGCGCTGATGGAATGAGCAAGTCCATTAAGGTTGATCATCACCCCCATGTTGCTGTTAGGATGTATAGTGTTTTTCTGGTTCTGCTCATCTCACTCAGCAGTTGATGATCAATCTTAACAGACTTGCTCATTCCATCAGAGCAACAATCAGGGACAATTTTGGGGTATCTGCAATGGAGAATATCATCTGTATCCAGAGAAAGAATTGTGGAGAGTGAACAAATTCCCAAGACTATTACCTTCAAATTAGAAAAAAAATCTTATTATATAATTTTGCTATCTCTTATACTTTATTTTTTCCCTTAAGGATATGATTTCTCTCTCAAAATCAATTTAGATCAATGTATAGCATGGAAACAATGTAAAGACCAACAGATTGCCTTCTGTGGGGGGTGTGGGGAGGGAAGTGAGATTAGGGGAAATATTGTAAAATTAAAAAAATAAATAAAATACTCATCTTATAGGACTACTTTGAGACTTTAAATGAGATAAACTAGGTCAATGTGCTTTGCAGATTATAAAGCATTGTAATAGATAGTAGTTATAAAAATCATTATAGCATTTCCTGGAGGACAATGAGAATCACATACATAGAAAAAACTCCAAGCTTTTGAATTTCCATCTACAACATTTCTCACATCTGCTCTTTTTTCTTTACTTGCACGGTCACCAATCTAATTCAGTCCATCCCTCATTGCCTCTCACCTGTGCTCTTTCAATAATCTCTCCTTGCCTCAAGTCTGTCTCCTTTCCAATCCACTCTCCTCACAGCTGCCAAAGTGATATTCCTAAAGACAGGTCTGATCATGTTCTTTGTCTGCTCAATAATCTTCAGTGACTCCCTATTGCTTCTATAATTAAAACACAAACCCCTCTGTCACTTAAAGTCCTTCACAATCTAGCTTCTATCTACCTTTCCAGAATGACTGCATATTATGACCCTTCACTAATTCTATAGTCCAGCCAAACAGGACATTTTACTGTTCTTACACAAAAATTGATCTCCTATCTCTATGTCTTTGCCCATCCCTGGATGTGGGAACAGTTCCTCATCACTATTGCTTTGTAGAATCCTAACTTCCCTCAAAGCTCAGTTCCCATGCCACTCCCTCCATGAGACCTTTCCTGATCTCCCCACCTTTTAGCACCTCTCACTCACTACCCCAAATTACCTTGTCCTAATTTCATATATTTACTTATATGTGTTTTGTATTTACTTATATGTGTACCATCCATGGGGTAGTATAAACTCCATGAAGCCAAGAACCATTTGCTTTTTTATTGCTTTTTTATTTTATTTTTCCAATTACATGCTATGGTAGTTTTTCAACATTTATCCATTTGTAAATTTATGTTACACATTTTTTTCTACCATCCTCCCCTCCCTCTCTCCCCTTGGGAGTAAGTGAATAGTATGGCAAAAGTTGTTCTTGTATATTTGTGTTTAACATATTTACATATTAGTCATTTTGTGTAAGAGGAATTAGGATTAAGGAAAAAAGAAAGAAAATCTTGAGATAGGGAGGAAAAACAGAGAAGGTTTTTAAAAAGTGAAGATAGTATACATTCAGATTCTGTGATTTTTTTTTATTTCCTCTAGATGTGAATGGCATTGTCCATATCAGGTCTCCCAGGGTTGTCCTTGATCTCTGAACTGCTGAGAGTAGCTGCATCCATCCTAGTTGATCAACTCACAATATTGCTGTAAATGTGTGGCAAGGCAAATGGGGTTAAGTGGCTTGCCCAAGGCCACACAGCTAGGTAATTATTAAGTGTCTGAGACCAGATTTGAACCCAGGCACTCCTGACTCCAGAGCCAGTGCTTTATCCACTGCACCACCTAGCTGCCCCTATAAATATTTTTGAACATGTGGGTTTTTCCCATTTTTTAATGATTCTTTTGGATATAGGCCCAGTATTGGAATTTCTGGGTCAAAGGGTATGATCAGTTTTATTACTCTTTGGGCATAGTTACAGATTGCTCTCCAAAATGGTTGGATCAGTTCACAAGTCTTCGAACAATACATTAATGTCCCAATTTTCCCACATCCTCTCCAACATTTTCTTTTTGTCATCTCAGCCAATCTGATAGGTATGAGGTGGTGCTTCATAGTTGTTTTTGATTAACATTTCTCCAATCAATAATGATTTGGGGCTTTTTTCATATGACTATAACTAATTTTTTTCATCTGAAAATTGTCTATAACCTTTGATCACTTAACAATTGAGAAATGACTTATGATCTTAAAAAGAACTGTATGTATTCCTGCATAGAAAAATGATACTGATAATACTCATAATGAAACTTCTCATTTAATAGATCAGGTAGTAGGAGTTTTTATAGATGAAGCACAGGACAGAGTTGAATTTGAAGATATAATATATTGTAAAAACGGAGTCAATGGCTAAAAGGGAAATGTACTGGGAGTAAGAGAAAGGAGGGGGTAGAATAGGCTATAAGATATTTCATATAAAAGATATATTTTTTTTGCAATGAGCTATTGCAATGATATGCAAGGTGGGGAAGGTGAGGGGGAAATGAGGGAACCTTCACTCTCATCAGAAATGGCTCAGAGAGGAAACAGCATACATACTCAATGAGGTATAGACATCTAGAGTCAAAATGAAAGAAATGGGAAAGGGGGAAGTTTGGAGATGTGGATGATTGAGAAGAGGGTAGATCATAGGAGAGAATAGTCAGATATAACACATTTTCTTTGTTACTTCTTGCAAGGGGCTGGGATTGGGTGGCCTGTCCAGGACCATGGGGTTGGGTGGTTGCTAGGTGTCAAGGGTGGTATGTGGGCTCAGGGTTTCTTGGCCTCAGGATTGGTGATTGGTCCACTGTGCCACTCAGCTACCCTACAGCACATTTAAGAAGAGGGACAGAGTGAGAGAGAAAATATAATATATGGTAGTAGGGTGGTATAGATGGAGGGAATTACAATCAGCAACAGCAACAGTGGAAAAATATGGAAGTAATTTTTGTGATGGACTTATCATAAAGAATGTGATCCATCTGAAACAGAACTGATGGTATCAGAACACAGACTGAAACACATTTTTTTCTCTTACTTTATTTCTCATGAGGGTCGATATTTTTTGGGGGGTAGGGGGTATTATGTTTACTCTTAAGAATATTTTAGTAATGTATAAAAATCACTTGTACAAAAATAAAAATAATAAAAACACATACACACACAAAAAGTGATTCAATTCTCTCTATATTTTAGAAATGAGACCTTTATCAGAAACCCTAGCTGAGAAAATTGTTTTCCAGTTTTCTGTTTTTCTTCTAATCTTGGTTGCATTGATTAGTGTAAAACCCTTTTAATTTAATATAGTCAAAATCATCCATTTTGCAGTTTATAATGTTGTCTCTTTCTTGTTTGGTCATAAATTTCTTTATGAAACCTTTCCATCGATCTGACAGATTTCTTGTTCTCTTAATTGGGTCTATGGTATGGCCCTTTATGTCTAAAATGTTCCCGTTTTTTACCTCATTTTGGTATAGATTGTGAGATGTGAGTCTATACCTAGTTTTTGCCAAACTGTTTTCAGTTTTTCCAGAAGTTTTTGTCAATAGTGAGTTCTTATCCCAGAAGTTAAGGTCTTTGGGTTTGTTAAATAGGACGACCATTCACCTTTGTCTAGGGTCACACTGCTAGTATGTGTCTGAGGTTAGATTTGAACTTGGGAAGATGAGTCTTCCTGACTCCAGCCTAGGCTGGAACTCTATATATTGCATCATCTAGCTGCTCATGGATAGATTAGATATTCTTTTTATATTTATCTGTTTAATATATAACAATAAAATGATAAAATGCAGGTAACTTCAGTTGGTGTTGGGGGGAACAACTTCACATAGAAGGTGGGACTTGAAGTAAGAGGAGGATTGTACAGAGGTGAAGTAAAGGGACTGTATTCTAGGAATGAGGCACGACCAAGTACACAGAGTGGAGGGGTGGGTCAAGGGGAAGAAACCAGTATTTATTAACCAGGCATTTGTGCTGTTATTGTGAAATATTATCTCATTTTGTTCTCACAAAGACCCTGGAAATTAAATGCTATTGTTCCCATTTTAGAGTTGAGGGAACTAAGGCAAAGATTAAGTGACTTGCTCCGGGATCACACGGTAATAGATTTCTGAGGTTGGATTTGAACTTAAGTCTTCATGACTTCAGGTTCATCATTCTTTCCCCTGGAAGGGTAGTAGTGTACAATGAAGGGGTAGGTGAGGAGGAAGTGTATATCAGGCAGAAAAAATAGTTCATGCAAATTCATAGTGATGGAAGATGGATTATCATCTGGGGAGAATAGCAGAAGGGTCTGTTTATCTTGAAAAATCAGAGGAATTTAATCTTGATTCTACAGGCAACAGGAAAACCTCTAGATTCATTGAAGGTGATATGGTCAGATCTGTACTTAATGAAGAAAAAAAGTTCTCTTGTCTAATTCTGCTGATATTGCTGCTGATAGTGCCATCAATTATCCAGATTTAGAACCTTGGGGTTATCTTTGATTTTTTTCTCACTGTCTGTGGTTCTGTGTGTCTTCTCTGCTTGTTTGTCCATCAGTCCGTCTTTCTATCTGTCCATTTTCCTGTTTGACTATCCATCAGACTGCCTCCCTCTGTCTTTCTCTCCATCTCTTTGTCTCTCTGTCTTTCTCTGTCTCTGTCTCTCTGTCGCTCTGTCTCTCTGTCTCTCCCTCTCTCTCTCTCTCTCTCACACACACACACACACACAAACACTCACTCCATCAATCAGCGTGAGGTCTTCTGGCTTCTATCTCTACAATATTCCTCCCATCTGGAATCTTCTCTCCACTTGCATTGAAACTGCCATCGTTCAGGCCTTCACTTCTTCTGTACTGGACCATTGTTATGATCAGAATGATTCAATTCAGCAAGCATTTGTTAAGTACCTACTTTGTGTAAGATACTGTGTTGGAAATACAAAGATAAAAATGAGTCATTGCTCTTGATGAGCTAATATATTATTGGAGGTTTTCAATATACATACATGCACCTGTGACCCATCATCCCCAAGCTCTGGGCTTTCACAGGTCAGGTTCAGTCTGGGCCATCATTCCAACTTTTCCAATAACTTTCTTTTGCCCATATTATTGCCCAGTTTCAAAAGATGCCTCTGGGAAATCTCATAATATAGCTTGAATAAAGCAACATAGAATATATTGAGATTTTTATAGTTATGAGCAAAAAAGATATTCAGATATTGAATAAGGATTCAAGGTAATAATACAGATATTGGTTATAGGGTAAACTTTATACACAGAATGCAAAAATAAATAAAGGACTCAGGGTAGCCCATAAATAGTTGATCTATCCTCTTCACTCTCCAGTGAGATCCTTATTTCTTCAGATATATGGCAGACTCATAGTGCCACCCATGATCCAATTAGATCAGATTGAAACCAAAGAGGGATGCTAGTGTTTCATAGTGTCCTTGGATAATGGATTTAGAATTGGAAGGAATGTTAAAGGTCTTGCCTTCTATACCTTGTTCCCTTCTGGGAAGGTTTTTTTTTTTGTGGGTGTTGAGCTAAATATAGCACACTGTTTTACATTTTGAGTTTGTTGATGAGCCTATTTCTTTTTTTTTCTTTTTTTAGGTTTTTGCAAGGCAGTGGAGTTAAGTGGTTTGCCCAAGGCCACACAGCTAGGTAATTATTAAATGTCTGAGGTCAGATTTGAACTCAGGTTCTCCTGACTCCAGGGCAGGTACTCTATCCACTTTGCCACCTAGCCTATTCAAGTCATGGCATGGTCTTTGAAAGCTTTAACTCTGGGTTAATGACATTGGGTGAGTCCTATTTTCATTCCCAAACCCAGATAGGCAATCGATCTTATAGGACTATCCAGAAAGTTTGAAATTCTCCATAGAAGGGAAACAGATTTGAAGATGTTTCATAGGAAACTCCCCTCCCATTGGACTTATGCACACATGATAATAGCAGAGGAGAAATTCCAGATCTTTTTGACCCCTCCCCCCTGCCCCCATGGTTCCTTAGAGTCTCCTCTGCTCTTCTGACCTTGGGGTCCTCTTCTCTTTCCAAGAAGATGGTGATAAAAGAAAGATTCTGGGATTATGCTCCTTAGAGACTCTCACCTCATATTAGCAGAGAACAAAGTTTAGGAATTCTTAGCACTATTCAAGGAAGATGAGATTCAGAAACTCCAACCACCAGGACATCTTGAATTTTCTACCCATCGAAGCCACATGATTGATAGCATATATGTCTCTGAAGATGCCTTTGAAGGGTTGCATCAAGGCAATCAGAGTCCAGGAATTCTTTGTGCAGATGCCATTTGCCTATAAAGGCCTAAGTTTAAATGCAGCCTCAGATACTAACTAGCTGTGGGACTCTAGGAAAGTCACTTAATCTTTCTGTGCCCCACTTTCCTCAACTATAAACTGGGTACAGTAATAGCCCTTACCTCATGAATCAATGTCAATTGATTTAAAAACATTTCAATCAGTTTAGTAGTGCTGCATCCCTATTGTTGCTGACAGCATGAATCAGTAAGTTCTCCATGGAGAAAGGAAGGCTGATATCTTTGTACAGCTCTGTCTCACTTTAATCCAATTCACAAGCAAGTCAAGACAAGACCCTTATGATGTCCTTGTTTCTTTTTGAGAATGAAGGATGGACATAGAGTTGTTGTACAAGGTGTCCAGAGAGAAGGATGACCAAGGCAGGTGGTATGAGTTTAACTTTTATAGTATATGCTTCTTACTCATGTGGTCCAAGTTTAAGGTCTAAGTTTTAACTTGTTCCATGGATGATATATTTTTGGAAATAAATCATATTTTAGGAGAATGCTTTGTCTTAATTGTCTTTACCATGTTATATGAGACTAGTAGTGGCTCCTCAATCAGTCAGTTTGCACAGAAGTTGGGGAATGCTCCTATTTATCTTCTTTTATCTTCTTCTTTTGCTCCTCCTCCTCCTCTTTCTTCTCTTCCTCTTCCTCCTCCTTCTTTATCTCCTCCTCCTTCTCCTTCTTCTATTCTGGTTGCCCTCCTTACATGCCTTCTTTATAGGAATATAATTTTTGGTTGCTATATTTTGCAAAACATTCTGGGATTTGGGGTCTAGATTTTTATTTTTCATTTATTTAAGGAAATGGGATTAAGTGATTTGCTGAAGACACAGCTAGGTAATTATTAAGTGTCTGAGTCTGGATTTGAACTCAGGTACTCCTGACTCTAGGGCCGGTGCTCTATCCACTGCGCCACCTAGTTGCCGCTAGATTTTTAAAATAATTATTTTTATCATTCAGTCATTTACTCAATTATTATTTTTTCAAAAGTTAGGAAAATTCACTTTTTTCCTGCACAGTTTGCAATCGTGATTTCTTGAAATATAGCTCTGAAAAAACAGACTTTTAAAAAAAATCTCTTTGTGTTTCAAATGAAGTTTACTCGACTATTCTTTAAGCCCAAATAGTATGGCCTTTACTGAATGGTCAGTAATAGCCCCATCCCAAGCCTCTGATGCTCATTGTGCAGTTTTGGTGACTTGAAGATGATGATTATTGTCCTTCATAATTATAGAAGACCATGATATCAAGTGAATGCTGACATGACATGCACATTATATTGGTTAAAGTGAGCAGAATGTTGTGCAAAAATATCTTTTTCACTGCCTCTTCTAGAACTTTCTTAACCCAGTGGCCTGATTTACAAGAAACAGAACTTTTGGTGTTGGTCTGGATATAGTGGAAGACCTTGATCCCTTAGGTGTAGGTCTTTCCCTTGTCATCAAGGCATTGTGGTGGTACAGTAACACTGAGCAGAGTGTCATTATGATAATTATATGGTGAAAATCTTTCAACCCCAGGATGACTTAGAATTGCTTTCTGTTCTGGTCAGAAACTCTAAATGTCTTCTCATCCTCCCCCGAGATTGATAGTTTTGTGTTGTAGTCCTTGGGCCATCATGATCTCAATTCTTATCCAGTTCTTGGTCACTGAATGGATATGACCTGAAACAAATTGAGTCCTAGGAAAGATCTAATTTAGAAAGGCCAAGGTCACTCACTGCATCCTGGACCATTGCCTTGACTTTTGTCATGTGTGTTGGACTCTAGTGATTCCAGAGGAGGGAGTTAGGCTTTACTTCACTTGAAATTAATTCACTTAAAGGTAATTAAAGATATTTTCCTCATGATGTCATTGGTCCTCTTTTAAGAATGAAGGAGGGGCAGCTAGGTGGTGCAGTGGATAAAGGACCGGCCCTGGAGTCAGGAGTACCTGAGTTCAAATTCGGTCTCAGACACTTTAATAATTACCTAGCTGTGTGGCCTTGGGCAAGCCACTTAACCCCATTTGCCTTGAAAAAACCTAAAAACAAAACAAAACAAAACAATAACAAAACAACAACAAAAAAGAATGAAGGAAAATAAAAGACTTCAACAACAAATTGGGAATAAAAACATCTACCTCCCAGTGTGGTTGTGGGGATCAAATGAGCTATCAGTAGAATACTTTGCACTTATTCCCTTCCCTCTTCCCTACAGAGGACAGGGAATCCCACATGCCTTTGTCCCAAGGATGCCATTAGAAGCTTGGGGGGTTAATTTCCCTGTCTCCTCCTTCCCTCCCCTTCACTTTTAGCTCTGCTTTTTTTTTTTGCAAGCTATTGAAAACAGAAAAGGTGAAAAAGACTAATTCTGGAATGATTGACTTAAAATAAGGAAGAGGCTACTCTTTCAACTACCAAAATTGACCAGTTCACCCCTTCCCCCAATTTACGATTAATCCTAGCTGATCCAAAAGTATACCCTTCACAGTGAAGTGCCATCAAAATTCCAGAGGGAGGTTAAATTCCCTATAAACTCCACAAGTTGATTAGGTAATTCTATTTATTAACACACTGTGGGATAAGTAATTTAAGGAGGGTAGACCATTAGCCAGTGGAGAAGTGGGGAGGGATTGATGATGGCTTCATGAAAGAGGTGACATGGGGTTTGAGCCTAGAAGGATTAGTCTTTTAATTGATTGAAGCCATAGTCAAGTGATGCCTAAAAACACTCAAAGTTCAGGCTGCTTTTCTTCCTAGAGGAGAAGGCAGAAGGGCCTTAGGAATGTAGCTATGTGTGCCAAGATTTCAGGGACAAAAAACCTGGAAGAGGAGCTTCAGTGTTAAAACCAAGGGTGGGGAAACAGGATCTGAAGGGATAGAAGAGAATCTTGACCTGAGTCAGGGGCTTGGAGGTAGAGAATGAAGGGAAGAATGATTACTGAACATTTGGAGATAAGATACAAATGTTAGGCTCTTTCTGAGGAGGAGGAGTTGGGTGCTTTGAGAAGGAAGCAATTATGAGAGTTCATTCAATAAGGTCAGAAGAAGAGGAGTAAGGGAGGTTTGTGCCTCTGCTAAGAACTACTGAGGCAGCTATTGTTTCAACCTGTTAACAATAGGATGAGGTGCTGTTTTCCTAGGGCATGTATATAAGATGTTATAGAGAACTGTACAGGATTTGTCAAAATGAATGACTACTACACACTTCTGGTGATACACAGGGGCACAAAACAATACTGCCAGAAGGAACCAAGAAAGCATTGTCAAATATTAAGGAATCTTGGGCAAGAAAATGAAGACCTTGGGGGGTCACAGGTGAAGATTTCATCTCTATGGCTTAGCTGAGACAAGAAAAGAAATATAAGTTTAGGAAGTGAACAATTAGTTAAGAATAAATGTGCTGTCTGAGAATGAGTTCTGAATTTCGTACTATAGTCTAAAATATTTTCAGTGTTATAGTCAGGAATTCAGAATATAACAAGGGTTGGCAAGACTATAATTTGCTTGGAGTATTGAAAATTGAATCAAAAGGATTTAAAACATAAAGTTTAAAGGAGAGGGGAGAGATTGTATAAGGACAGTGTCAGGAAAGCTAAATAGTATATTTATAGTTAACATCATAGCACCTTAAGGTTTATAAGAAACTTTATACATCTTATCATTTGATTGTCAAAACAGACAGGTAAAGTAGGTGCTATATGAGATAGCACTGGAAAGCAAAGTTAAAGATAAGAAAAATGTATTTTTTGTTTGTTTCTTTTTTCTTTATCTATATTGTGCAAAAGAAGAGAATTTTAAAAAAAGAGATAACACCAATTCTTGGTTTGGATGGGATATATAATGATAGAGAGAAGCAAAGATATTTACTTTTGTTCTGTTTTCTCTGCCAAGAAGAATGGTTTCTGGACTGGAAAGGTCAGAACAAATATGGCTAATAGGAAATTGATAGCAGCAAAGAAGTAAGATAGCACCTAGATGCCTCTGACAAGTTAGAGTCACCTGGCCTAGATAAACAATATCTTTGAGTACTGAAAGATATTTAAAAGATTGTGGAGAGCAGGCGATGTCCTGGAGAACTGAGAAAGGGCAAATGTTATATAGTTTTTTAAAAAAGGTAGAAAACGGAGACTGAAATTTATAGATCAGTGAGTTTGGCTTCAATTTCTGACAAAATAGTAGAAAATTATCAAAGGGTTAGAGAATATCTAGGGGGAGAAAGTTATTAGAATAAGGATAAGTTTCATCAAAAATAGATCATGTCAGACCACCTTATTTAATTTTTAAATTATGATTATTAAGCTTTTAAGAGACAGCAGGATATAGTGGCTACCTGGATGTGAGGCAACTTTTTCAGCATACAAATTTCAGAAGAGTTGTTGACTTGAATTGATGGGTAGAATTTCTATCCTGGGAGTTCTTCATCCCCATGAAATCACAGGTCAGCATTGAAAACAAACAAATAAAAAAATCGTAGATCAGGGATCACTAAACACACACACACACATACACACACACAGTATATAGATAAATTATATATAGTCTATAGTGTATAGATAAGCTATATATAGTTTATCTAGATTTTTTTCAAAGCATTTGATAAAGTCTCTCATGCCGGTTTGATAAAGGAGATGAAGAGATATCTAGAAAAATGATTGAGTGTCTGACTCATTATTCCAGTGGATCTGTGTTCTCTTTAATAAAGAACAAATTGTAACCCCACTCTTCCTGATAGATTCTTATATGTCTTGCCACAAATTTCATGGAGGATCAATCCCATGTGGTGGAAACCTTCCTTGTTTTGTGTCCTTACATCATGAGGACATCAGTAGAGCACTTAACCTACCATCCTCTTACCCACACCATATAACTCATCCATTTCCTCCTCTTGTAAAAGACTTCCCTTATTCTATCCTTCATTTTTGTTCTCTGAAGTTCTTCTTTGGCTATATATTTCAGCCTGCACATAAGTAATATAAAAAAAGTCATGTAAGATTTGATATCTGTTTGGAAGAAGGTCTCCAATGGAGTGTCCCAGAGATATGTGCTTGACTTTGTTATTGCACACTTTTATTAATAACTTTGAAAGAATATTCACTGACATGTTTATTAAATTTGTAGATGATGCAAGATGGTAGTTGTAGCCAATAAATTGTATGACAGAGACAGAATTCAGAAAGACTAGAAGGTTTGGCCAGATATAATTAGATGGAGTTTAATAGGTACAAATGGAATCCCATATATTTACATTATGTGATTTTAGCCTGCATTAAGAGAGGCACAGTGTCTGGGCTTAAGGAAATAATTGTTCCAATTCACTCTGCCCTGGTCAGACCACATTAGGAACACTGTGCTTGCTTTTGGATGCCATATTTTAGGAAGGACATTGATCAGTTGTAGAGGGCACCCACAGGAGGGCAAAACAATTGATAAAGGACCATGAGATCAGACCATATAATGATTAGCTGGAGGAAAATGGTTGTTTGTCCTTGAGAAGACTGTGGGGAGATATGACTGTTATCTTTAAGTATCTGTGAGGCATAGAGGAAAAAGCAGATTTGTTTTGTTTGACCTCAGAGACCAGAGCTTGGAACAATAGGTACAAATTGCAAGGAAGAGAATTTAAGCTTTATGTAGAGAAAAACTTCATAGGAATTAAATCTTCTCCAAAGTAGAATGTACTTGGGAGATATAGCATTTTACTGATGATCTTCAAACAAGTGTTAGATGACCACTTTGCATTCTTTGCAAATTTCAACTGAACCATACTTCTTTGATCTTTTCCAGTTCTGACATTCTGTGATCCTACATGACCCAATCCTCAAGTCTACCACAAATGAAAGGAAGCTGCTACTTTATGCTTCTAGAGTAATGAAGGGAATATTGGACAAATAGACATCAATTACCCCATTAATCTAGAAACTTCTTGAGAGCAGAAACTATCTTTTGCCTTTCTTTATATCTTTAGTACTTGGCACAGTACTTGGCTTAATAACTGACCCTCTTCAACTCTAGCCCTGAGGCAGAATGGGGAAAGAGGTGGGGGAGGGGTGTGTTTGTGTTTGTGTGTGTGTGTGTGTGTGTGTGTGTGTGTGTGTGTGTGTAACTACTAGTTCCACACTAGCCAGGTGGAACTACTGATTTCTTGGTTGCCACCAAGAATGTGTTTACTCCTTCCATTTCTCTACATGTATCCAGATTATGTGTAAACTACGTGAACCATCTCTAATTATATTCTAGTTCTTAATAGAAGAGTGAGCTTGATGGCTCTAAGGAATGCTCTTCCAAAGTTTCAATATGTTCTTCCTTCTCCGACTACAAGACTAACTAGTTGGTAAAGCATGTGATCATCAGGAGATCAGACAGATTAATAAAGGCTTTTGTTCTTTTGCTGCCAACATTTTATTTCTCTTCATTTCCTTTGGGTCATCAGAGATCAAGATAGTTGGGGAAAGCATGTGTTGAAAAAATGCTTACTTATCCCATGTAAAACAAAGTATTTTTAGCTCCACATCTCATGGGACTTTAGCCATTCCACCTCTCTCAGTCTCAATTTCATCATCTGTCAAAGATAGTAATAGACTACCTATCTCATAAGGGAGTAGGTATATAAATATATACAATTATCATAATATCATTATAATTATTACAAAAATGTTTGACATCACTGTAAAGTATGAAAGACTGTATAAATATGATATCACTTCTATTAAATTACTTAAGTTCCTTGGTTCTCCATATCCTCATCTGTAAAACGGGAATGATACTGTCATAAAATTTTCTGTGACAATACTAACCCAGAGTGAAGGTCTCCTTTTTCTAAACTATTGCCTTTGAAGCTGCCTATGGGAGTTGAAGAAGAGAATAATATATGCATCAGTACCTTGGGAAGCATAAACTGGCACATTAATGAATGTAAGATACTATTGTTATTTTTATTATTATTAGCCTGTCACTCCTTCTACTAGACTTTGAGATATTAGGAATATTGTATAGTTTTTTTTTAGTATATCTTATAAGCTAAGGCTTTTTCTCCTGAAGTTAATTAGAAAGGATTTGTCTTTGAGTTATACCTATAAAAAATGCTGAGCTACCCAGTGCTTAAGCCTTAGCCTCTGTTGCTTCTTCTTCCTTTTAAGTTGATAATGTTTTATTTTATTTATTTTTTTATTTTCTTTGTTATTGGAGAAAAAACAAGAACTTGATTCCAGAGTTCTACATTCATCTCCCATGATGACTCAACCTGCTTTCCCTCCTCTTATACAGCATAATAAAATGGGAGAAACATGGCTGAACTCATTTTGTATAGTGTCAGTGTGGGAAGGAGGTGTCTAACTCATAAATTCTATCTTCTTTCCTGAGCACACAAAAGGCAGTCAAAGATCCCTGCTCATCAGCTTCCTCCTTAATGATTTTTATTATAAATCTATTTCCTCAGGAGGAGGAGGAGGCAAGAAGCTCATTAGTGGGAGGAGGAGGAGGAGGACATGGTCATCGGGGGAGCCAGCCTTCTCCTAAAGGAAACACTAATTTTCAAGTGCTTTCCCACTAAATATTGCCAATGTAGGGGAAGCAAGCTATCTTTGCTTCATGAAAAATCAACCCAAGCTACATTTCATGCCTGAAAGTCTAAGGGACAGAGATGCCAGGAATCTAGAGCGGGCTATTAAAAACTTCATCCTATTAAAGACTGCATCTTCCACAAGCAGTTCTTAACTAATGCCTGTCAAGTTCTCTACAGATAGAGAAGATACAGCTGTGGACTCTGTTTAGATTCTGTTAAACATCTGTCTGAAGATGGCAAACTCTGGCCCATGGCCCAGACAACCCAACAGTCCAGATGTTTGGTGCTGTACAGTCCAAATGACCAGATTTTTACAATGAACTTGTAGATTTTCATTTTGATCTTTTTGGCACGGTGTATATAGTCCCTTCCAGAATCTATTGTTAAGCTCAGGGTGTGAGAGTGCTTGTTTATATCTCAGTGTGTATAAATGAAGAAAAAAAATTGTTTTTGTTGTTTTTCTGCACCCTAAACATGCTTCAGACATTTTTAGCCTGGAAAGAGGTAGAATGTTGGAGGTCAAGATGTTGATAATGAAGATAATAGAGGCAGATGAAGCACTGTGGTTCAATGGAGAGAAGCCTGGATTTGGAGTCAGAATAGCTAGGTTGGAATCTTGGCTCTAGTAATGAATACCTGCATAACTATGGGCAAGGAACTTTCTCTTTTGGGGTTTCAGTTACTTTATTTGTAAAATTATGAATTTGACTAGACCTGAGTTTAAATTTGACTCCTGAAAATTACTAGCTATGTGACTTTGGGCAAATAATTTGACCTCTATCAGCCTGTTTTCTCAACTGTCAAATGGGAATAATAATGATACCAAATTGTGAGGATTAAGTGAGATGTTTGTAAAGCACTTAATACAATAGCAGTGTAGATAGTTGTTACCTCCCTCCCTGGCCCCCTCCTCCCTTCCCTCCCTTCCTCCCTTCCTCCCTTCCTTCCTTCCTTCCTTCCTTCCTTCCTTCCTTCCTTCTTCCTCTAAATTCTGTGATCATACATGTTGGTGGGGAGAATGCAGAAGAAAAGAGATTTTTTTCCTTTTCCTTTTCCTTTCTGTTAACTAACGTTGCCAACCTGTTGTTAGTAGGGCATGTTTCTTTGAGTGTTTTATTTCACCTATAGAAGGAATGAGCTATACCAAGTCATCTTTACTTTTTTCCTTATCAGTTCCTTATGCTTCTTTATGATAATTACAAATATTTGGGAGAACACAATGCTTTCTGTGGGACTGAGAAATATCTACTTTTAAGTATTTCTTAAGATTATTTTTTGTATTCAGAGTTGTATAAAGTAGTCAGAGAAATAATAAGGGAACCTGTGAACTAAAGTCACAATGGGGTATAGTGGATAAAATGGTGGCCTTGGAGTTGGGCTTTAACATTGCTTCACATACTTGCTAGCTACAAAACCCTGGACAAATCCCTTTGTCAGCCTCAGTTTCCTCAACTGTGGAACAGTGTATGCCAAAGAGCATTATAGTTCAAGATGATCTATCCTGCAGATCTGAGCCTAATCATTCTAGACAAAAGATGAACATTCAATAATTAAGAAGAACTGGCAACATTTTTAGAAAAACCCAAATGGAAGACATTATTTGCATCTTTAACAACCTAAACAACAGAAGTGCCAGTGGAGTGAATCAATCATTAGCTGTTCCACTGTGGTTTAACTGCTCTTTTTTTTTTTGTTGTTGTTTGCTTGCTTGTTTTTTGCAAGGCAATGGGGTTAAGTGACTTGCCCAAGGTCACATACTAGGTAATTATTAGGGTCAAATTTGAACTCAGGTCCTCCTGACTCCAGGGCTGATGCTCTGTCTCTGTGCCACCTAGCTGCTCTGTCTTTTAAAAAAGAAATGGTTGAACTTGATTACCTCTAGGATCCCTCTAAATCTATAATCCTGTCACCCTCACTGAGCAAACAACATGAAAAAGACAACAATAGGAGACAGCTTAGAATAAAGTTAAGGGTATGCCAGTACTAACTCTAATCAGCTAGTGAATCCATTGTTAAATTTTCAGTGTATTTGTGCCTCAGAAATACATGATAAAACATGATTTATTGTTTTTTTGATTGTCTAGACTTAAGAAAACAAGCACAACCCTGGTTTGCTCTAGAAACATTGATTGAGTTCAGTAGGATGTTATAGAAGGCTCAGGGAAGGAAGCCAGCCACCACTGGACCAGAGTCCTGGAGACTTTTGAATGACGATGATGATGATATAACTGGCAGTTATACAGTGCTTTAAGGTCTGCAGAGTGCTTTTCTCCCATTATCTCATTTGAGTTTCATAGCACTCCTGGACAAAATGTCCAAATGTATGTTATAGGAAGAGTTACAGGAATTCAGAGAAGGAAGAGACCAGCATGATTTCTAGCTTAATTATTAACATGAATATTGATAATAACTAACATCTATGTTCACTTGTTTTAGTTGTGTCTGACTCTTTGTGACCCCCATTTGAGGTTTTATTGGCAAAGATTTTGGAAATGGCTTGCCATTTTTTTTCTCCAGCTCATTTTATAGATGAGGAAACTGAGGCAAACAAGGCTAAGTGACTTGTCCCAGGGTGAGACAACTAGTAAGTGTCTGAGATCAGATTCAAACTCAGGAAGATTCAACTTTCTGACTCTAGCCCCAGGGTTCCATCCACTGTACCATCCAATTGCCCTTTTTATTTTTAGTACAGCATTTAAATTTTGCAAAGTATCTCAAGTGCCTTATCTCATTTGACCCTCACAAAAGGAACAAGTACTAAAAGTAATATTTTCTCTTTTTTCTAGATAAGAATACTAACATTCAGAGAGATTAAAGAACTATCTGATATTTACATAACTATCAGAGAAGGATTTGAATCCAGCTCTTTTAGACACTAAATAGAGCAATCTGCTATGTCAAGCTGCCTCCCCACATGGGAATAACACAAAGCTAACTGACCCAGGGAATGGACAGAAACTATAAACTTGATTTAATTAGCTTTGTGTTCCAATCAACTGAACTGGTTTGCTTAGTGTCAGAACTTGTCTCATTCTTTTATATATCCTAATGACTTCTGTTACTTGATACAAGAAATAAAGAATCTGGAATCAAAGGAGCCTATATCTTTCTGATGCTTTGTCCTTCTTAGAGTAATCTTTCCTATATCACCTCATTTGATCCTAACAAGTAAGATGGCAGGGAAGTATTTTTTATTCCCCTCTTACAGATGAGGACATTTATGTCCCCAAAGGGGGAAGTGACTTACTCAAGGTCATGAAAGGAGTCATTAATTAGCAGGAACAAAATGAAGAATTGGGCTTTTGTATCTCAGTCCAGGCACTTAATAAGTTCCTTCCTTCCTCCCTTCCTCTTTCCTTTCTTCTTTTCTTTCCTCCTTCCCTCCTTTCTTTCCTCCCCCCACCCTTCCCTCCCTGCCTCCTTTCTTTTCTTTCCCAGCTTAATTGTCTGCCACTTTAGGAACCCCATTATCTCAGTTAAGTAAAACATTTACCATAATAAAACTGAGGCAATGTTGAATCCCACACATTCCCTGGAAATAATTTTTTAAAAAATAAGAGAACTATTTAAAAACTATCTGGTTGTTATCTGAGTGGAGATGTACTGACTTGCCAGTGTTGCTGGGTGAGACATTTAAAATGAATAAATAATGCAAATCCTTCCATCTGCTTTGCCAAGTAGGGTTAGCATTCCAAGCTCTCAAAGATTCATTTTTAAGGCACTCTCCAGCTTCCTAATTGCAGTTTCCTAGAGCCCAAGATATGGAAGCAAATCCAACAAATCATTCTACCTATTTTCCTGCCTTACAGAGGGATGTTTATCTCCCTGACTAGTCCCAGGATCTTTCTTCCTCTTCTGAACCTCCTTCCTTCCTCCAATTCTTCATCTTTGCCTGCCCGAGGGTCTCTAACAATTCCCCTTACCCCTGCCCTTCCTCCTCCTCCTCCTTTTTCTCCTCCTCCTTCTTCTTCCTCCTCCTTCTTTTTCCCAACAGTTGTCCCCAGTTTCTTTGTAAGAGTTATCAGGTATCCACTGTGTGCAGAGTCCTACCTTTAAAAAATAGTTAAATGAATATTATTTAGATAGGTGTCTTTGGAATACTTGTTCAGAGAATGGAGGAGTGTGGAGAAGAGGGAAGTGATTGTGGGCTGGAATTATATATAGAGAGATAATCTTGATAGCATAGATAATCTTGGAGAGATGGATGAGGGAAGATTATGGAAAAAACTTGACTGCTAGGCAATTGAGAATTTAGAGTAGGGAGTATGTTTTAGACTTGTTTAGAGTTTTAGAATAGAGAGAATGAAAGTACGGATTTAACAAGATGAAATTGATGATGATGCCTGAGATAGGTTGGAGGTGGCAAGATTGTAGCTAGGGGACACAGTATCTGCTTCCAGACTCTGAGTTTAAAAGACTTTGAGTTGAATACCAGCTCTACTTGTTATCAAATCTTGTGTTTTTTTCTACTCTACCAAGTCTGAAGTCCCTTGCAACTCTAAGGCTCTGATTGTGGCCATGAGAAAATCCTTATCCTTTGCCAGATGAATTCTTGTCGAAACACAAAGAAGCAGGACTTTGAAATCTCTTCCCACCCTTTACTGGCTTTTGAAGAACAATTCCAGGCTTCCTTATTTACTTATGACAAAGGAAAACGCAATTATGAATTAGAAACGTGCCCAACATTGTTCCCCTTCCTTTTACTGGAGTCCTTCCTTTACTGGCAATACTGCAAAGGACCAGTGATACTATTAAGAATCCATTATCTTTGCTGTGAATTTTGAATTCTTTCTACTCTTTGTTTGGATGTCAATAGAGCTTCAACATAAAACCTCTGTTTTCTATCAGACTGGGTTCAATTTCAGCATAATTCCCCAAGGAATGGGATAATCATAGCTATGATAATAATGCTAGCATTTAAATAATGCTTTACAAATATTATCTCATTCTAACTCACAATAACCCTGGGAGTTAGGTACTAGTCTTATCTTCATGCTGTTGTTATTCAGTAGTTTTCAGTTGTGTCTGACTCTTTGTGACCCCAGTTGGGGTTTTCTTGGCTGAGATACTAGAGTAGTTTACCATTTATTTCTCCAGCTCTCCAGGAAAATGAGGCTAATTGGGTTAAACAACTTGCCCAGAGTCTCACAGCTGTCTATGGCCAGTCATTTTCCTGACTCCAGGCCCAATTCTCTATTCATTGCAACACTTAGCTTGCCCCTTCAGTTTACTTATGGAGAAACTGAAGCAACTAGAGGTTTAGTGACTTGCCCAAAGCCACATAGTTAGTTTGTATGTTAGTTAGGATTTTATCTTGAATCTTTCTGCCTACAATTATAGCATATGAGTCTTTGAGACTCTAGCTGCCTCTAAATTATTTTTAATCGAGAGGAACCTTTGAATCCCTTCTGAGCTTCTTTATCTCACAAAATGAATAGGCTTCAGCAAAGTGACTAGATCATATAGGAGGATCATAGGATCTCATAATTTAGAATAAGAAAATCAAGACCCAGAGAGAGATGAAATGATTCACTCAATGAGGTCATGTAGTTAGTAAATGATAGTGTCTGAATTTGAACCCAGGACTTCTGACTCTGCAGTGAGTACTCTAGGCCCTACTTCATACACCATCTGATACTTCATTCTATGTGATCTCATACAGCCTATTGCTGCTCATGTCTGTTATACCCCCTCAAGGACTGTAAATGCTCACCTAGAGCTTTTTTTTAATATCCTAGCTTTCCAACTAGCTTAGGAAAAAATAGGTGTTCAGGCAAACCCTGCTGAGAGAACTGAAACCCAAAAGAAAGGAGAAGTTTCTGACACAGCGAGGGGGTTTTCTCTGGTTCCATAGATCATAAATTTAGAGTTGGAAGGGGTCGCAGAGGTCATCTAAGCCAACCTTCTCATTTTAGAGACCAGGAAATTGGAGTCCAGAGAGGTCAAGTGATTTATCCTTGGTACCACAACAAGGAGTAAATGGGAGAGCTAGAATCTGCATCCCTTCCCCTTCTTCTAAAAGCAAGATTCTCTCCACTTTACCTCACCATTTCCCTATTCCTGAGCTAATAGTCACCCACAACAATGCTCAGTCCTTTCACACGTATGGAAACTTAATTAATGCTAATTGACTGACTGACTGACTGACTGCATCCATCCACGGCTCACACACAGCTAAGTTCTCAAATCAGGGGCATCAGAAAGGGGCTAGGTCTTTCATTAGAAGGCATCCCAGCATGAAACCTGTTTGTGGCATCCTGGATCTTTAAGGCTGGAGAGACCGGGGGCAGAATGCCTCCCACTGGTGCTTCTGTTCTCTCTTTTCTCTCTAGTCTAAGAATTTCTTTCTTTTTATTAAGGTCCTTCTAGATGGCTGCTGTGGATAAACAAACCTGGGGCATACTTCAGATAATTAATGAGTGTTAAATATTCTGCAGTCAGGAAAACAGAGGCACAGGGAGGTCCAGACTTGCTTGGGGGTCCTTGAGTCAGTCAGCAGCAGAAGTTAGAAAGAAATCTATACTAGGTGGGCAGAGCCTATGGTACTTATATTCCATGCTTTGATTGAGATGGGTGATGTAGACTTTGTCAATAAAGTGTCCAAAATGGCCCCCTTGGCCTTTTTGAAATATCTCAGTAGGGGGGAAAACCTATCTCCCCAAATCAACTTTCAATCTTTAAGATGGGAGAACTCCTTGGGTGGAACGTAGATAGGAGAGGATGAAAGGAGGAAGCTGCAAGTAGGAAGCATCTTCTGATTCTCACATGTTTTTTCATTACTCTCTGCTCTTTCTCCAGGTAAGTCAAGTTCCTCTGGGAAATTTACTCTCTATATAAGAAATACATCCACACACACACAATATAACATACATCCACAGACACACACACATACATATATGTGTATATATATATATACATATATATACACATATATCTGGACATATGATTTCACCAGTCCTACAGAATTCCCAGTATGGAAACTCCCTTCACTGCCAATTGTTCTGCAATTTATTATCTCAGTTGATAAGTTGCCTGTGGCAGTGAGAATTTAGCCAGGGTCATATAACATATCAGAGACAGGGCTCTATGCTGACCTGCTATTGACTTCAACACTTTTTAAAAGATTATAATAATAATAATAATGATAAATAGTATTATATTTATATTAATCAATTTTTTTTTGAGAATGATCAACCTTGACAGAAGGATCTTGGGCATTCCTCTGGATTTAAAAAGTATTTCCGGGATGCTCCAAAATCTTCTGAGATGCAAAAATTCATACCAAATGTCTGAATCTTTCTGGACATATCTGTACCCAACACTCATCACCACTTATTATAATGTAAAAAGCAAAAAAGCAAACAGCCTTCTTCCTGGCCTTCCTCTCATCTCTATAGTGCTGAATTCTCCTCCCTGGGCTAGAAACATTGTGATATAGTTGCTGGCAAATGGGACATCAGGTACACATCATAAAGGCCTTGAATTACTGTGTCAAATGCCCTGCAGAATTCTGGGGAAAACAAATAAGCTATTTGTCACCCTCCCTCCAACTAATAAAAGGCGTCCAATCTCCCTCTACACATTATCAAGACGGATGGGCAAGATGGATCATTTCCTGTATGTACCAATCAAATCAAAAGTATTTCCCTTTCCACTCACTGCTCACAGCATAAGAATAATGGCAACTTTCGAAGCCCAACCCTGGAAGGAAGTGTAGGTTTGCCCTGGCTGCTTGCTGGTCATTTCTGTGACAGTTTACAACATGGCCTTATCAGTAGAATTTTTGGCCTGCAAGGTGTAGACCTGAGCCAAATTCTCACTCTTCTTCCTTCCACTTCCCTAGGCGATCCAAAGGTAAAGTACTTCTTCCCAAAATGGACTTTTGCTCCAGGAAGGTTGGTCTTGTCATCATGCCTTCTTTCTACTTATTCCTACTTTGATATCTTTCATAGAATCTTAGGTTAAGGACATTAGAAATCATCTGATCCAATAAAGAAACTGAGTCCACGAAAGGGAAGGTGACTGTGAAAATTTATGCAGCTAGTACACAGCATAACAAGGAAATGAACTTTTGCCTGGGTTCTATAGTTTATAGTCCAGATGTCATATATCAAGGATACCCGTACCAAGAATGGATTAGAATAGGTGAATTCAAGATACAATGGCAAGACACAAATGGCAAGGAGTCATTTGACTTCAAAAAGTATTGCTGAGATACAAATGCACAGCTTATTCAAAATGATCAGAGTAGACAAAGAAAGGCAGGAAAACATAGTAGATGGGAGAGTTGGTCATGAAGACAAAAAAGACCTGAATTCTTCCTCTGACATTCCCTGGGCAAGTCACTTAACCTTTCAATCTTCTATGAGTCTAGGTAACTCTCCAAGACTTTACCTTACAATAAAAGTATCTATTTGCACTATTAGAGAGTTTCCTCATGAAATTCCAGGTCCAGTCCTAGAATAGCTGAAAAGGGTGGATGAAGTAGCATTTTATATGAAGAAGATACATCCATGAAGTACTCTGAAAACTTGATGTGAGCCCTTTGGGTGGATATTAGCAAGGGAAAAACCAGAAATGATGTTGTCATAGGAAGATACTATATAGACCATATGGAAAGAAGGAGAATTGGAAGAATTTGAGAAACCTGGAATGGTATATTATAGTAACGAGGCATTTCAGCTATCCTTATGGATATCAGCTGGAAATCTCTCTCTTTCTGCCAGAAAGTAGAATGTCTGAGAAACTCGTGACTTGCCTTAATCATAATTATGTGCTTCCAAAAGTGGAGAAATTGGCAAGGGCAAGCTCTCTTCCATTTTTAATTTCAATTTTATTGATATCTTTTGTGTTTACATCACTTATATTTATGAATTTATTCCTTTTCAGGGAGTCAATAATAAAACAAGTAACAAAAAAGAGGAAAAAAGCAGATCAACAAAATTAATCAACTCACTATCTAAATCTGACTATAATCATAATCTCCTACCTCTGCAAAGAGTGGAGTGAGGTTCATTTTTTCATCTTTTTTCCTGGGGTCCATCTTGGTCACTATAACTACAGAGAGTTCATTTAACTATTGCTCTTATTCTTTCAATGGACATAGTTGTAGTCAATGTTTATGTTATTTTCCCAATTCTATTTAATTTATTCTTCTATTTGTTCTTATAGGTCATTCTGTACTTGATTCTGATCATCAATGAAGAGATGGTTTCTGAAAGAGAAATGGGAAGAACTTGGGGGACAAGTGAACATGTTATAATGGAGGTCAAAGTAGAGAAAAGGTAAATTGGACATAGTCTGATGTGCAACCCAGATTTTGGGTGAGGATGTTTCAAAAGCTTTAGAGAATATCAGATTGATTACTGTCTAGAGAAGTGTGAATGGAGAGAAGAAGGAGGGATAGAATATGGAAGGAAAGTAGGCAGAGGAAGAAGGAAAGGTAGAATTTGGCACTCAAAACTTTTTTTAAAAATAAGTTAAAGTTTTTTTTGCATATAATTAGGAAAATAATATTTTAATAAAATATTTAGAATTAGATAAAGAATGAAAGGTAGGGTAGTACAGTGGATAAGAGTCAATCTTAGAAGCTAGGAGGAAAAAACAAAATACAAGCTCTACATTTATTAAGTCCTTATTATGTGCCAGATATGTGCTAAGCCTTGAGAATACATATATCAGCAGAAACTGAATAGATAGCATTGAATGGTATAATATTCTTTTGGGAATGTTGATTTAAGAAGGAGGGGAGATTCTCAAGAAATAAATCCTGGAGAATACAAACAGAAAACATTCCAATGAGAAGGGGGGAGCTGCCTAAAGAAATCAATGTGACTGCAGTGGTCACTTATTGACCAACCTAGATTTTAATAAGACATATACAGAAGATAGAAGCAAAGAGAGGTTAGCTAAGGATGAATACAAAAGAAAAAGCACACTACTGTTAAAATAGTGAGAGGATGACCAATTAATCTGAGATTAAAATGAGACTGGCAATGAATATGAAGGTCAATAAAGAGTATGGTATGAGATAATGATAACTGATGATGCTGAGAAGGCTGAACTACTCTTCCAAGGAAAATGATCTTTGGAATGAATGAATCAATGAATGAAAAATTTATTAAGTCCCCTCTATGTATTAAGAATTGTTTTAAGCATTAGGAATGCAAATGCAAGAATGAGAATCTCTATATTCAAGAAGTTATGGTCTAATAGGGGAATAACACATCTGGAGATGGGTAGACAGGGGAGTTGTGATCTTACATGAGATTGAGAATTCCTTGAGAAAAGGGGTTGGGTTTTGTGTCCTTAGTTATCAGTAAAATGTACATAGTACCAATATGAGTTTAATAAATGTTTACTGATTAATTGATCTGGAGAGTTACAGAGATGGCATGTAGATTGGTAGGGTAGTTGACTCTCTTACACTTTCCAGTGAAATTTTGTACATTTTTTTCAATTGGTCAATTCTGCTTTTTTAAAGAGGTTCATCTCCTCAATGGGTTTTTGTACCTCTTTCACCACTTGGCCTATTCTGTTTTTTAGTGTTACTTTCTTCAGTCTATTTTGGTACCTCTTTTTACCAATCTGTTTACTTATTTCAAAATTTTCATGTATCACTTTCAGTTCTTTTATTATTTTTTCCTCTCTCTAATTTAGTTTCTAAAAACTCCTTTGACCTCAACCCTGGAACCAGTTTACATTTTTCTTTGTGGTTTTAGATGTAGCTGTTTTGATTTTGTTGCTTTCTTCTGAGTTTTTGCTTTCATCTTTCCTGTCACCATAGTAACTTTTTTAATGGTCAAGTTCTTTTGTTGTTATTGTTGCCGTTCATTCATTATTCCAGCCTATTTCTTGAGTTTTAACTTTATGATAGAATTAGACTTTGATGGAGGGGACATTATCCTAAACCTAGGGTTTTTCATACTGCTGTTTTCAAAGGTAGTTCTGGGTATCTTTACTTTTCAATCCTTCCAAGATGGTATGATATAAGGAGATGTGTGGTCACTACTCTCCTGACCCGTGATCTTGTGATCTGGTCTGTGAGTGATAACAAACACTCTTCTCCTTGGAACTGTGCCTGAGGTTCTTGTTCCTGCTTGCCCCTGGAACTGTGACCTGGAACCACATATAGGCAATGCAACAGCATCTTGCACTCACTGCCAACAAAGTATCCCTTGTAATGAATCTCATTCTGACCAGTTGTCTAACCCCTTTATTGTCTGTGGATTGAAAGCTCTCTGCTGTTGCCAGTTCAGTTACCCAAATGCTGCTGCAGGCTTGCTGGGGTCCTGGCTATGCTGGATTGCATTCTACTCTCAATCCAATGAGACAGGTTTTTCCTGCTGAGATTCTAAGTTATCTTGAGCTGTAAAATTGTTTCACTCTGTTGTTTTGTTGATTCTGTCATTCCAGAATTCATTTTGAGGCATTATTTTATAGTTGTTGGAAGATAATTGGAGAGAGCTCAGGTGAATCCCTGATTTTATGTCACTCCATCTTTCCCTTTCCAGAAACAATGGCAATATGAATTAGTTTCTAGAGCAAAATATAAAAAATGAGATATAGATGAGATAAAGAGAGCCATACTTATTTGGAAGGATAGATATAAAGCTAATAGAGACTGAATAGGATGTGAAACAGAATGAAAAATTGACATTACAGTGAATTGGGTAACTTGGCACTTCGTTACTTACCAATTAGAACAACTGAATGATTGTCTTCCCTAGGGAATAGGATAGGGCATAGTTTCTGGTGCTTTGGTCCTGGCGAATGTTGATCCATGTGGGGAGAAGGGAGGCAGGAGCTGAAAACATGACAAGATAGAGAAATATAGGACAAAAATATTCAAAGAGATAATAAAAGAGTCCCCAGGTGATCTCAATGACTTTAAATTATCAAGCCCAGAAGAACCATCCTGCAATATACTAAAAGAACCAACATAACTAATTGCCAAACTGATACTGGTGATGTTTGAAAGATGTTGTTACCTGAATATGATGCCTCAAGACTAGGAAAGAGCAGATATCCTAATTTTCAAATAGGAAGTTGAATCTTCAAACTCTGGGCTTTAAAGGTCAACTTTTATATCTGATAAAATTCTAGAAAGTAGCATTGAAAAGATGATTTCTCACTATTTGGAAAGGGAAGCAGTGATAAGTAGAACTAATATGACTTCATCAAGAATAGATTGTGCAAGGGGCAGCTAGGTGGTGCAGTGGGTAAAGCACTGGCCCTGGAGTCAGGAGTACCTGGGTTCAAATCCAGTCTCAGACACTTAATAATTACCTAGCTGTGTGACCTTGGGCAAGCCACTTAATCCCATTTGCCTTACAGAAAAAAGAAAAGATTGTGCAAGATTAACCTCATTTTAGGTTTTCTTGGGGTCACTAGATTGGTAGATAAGAAGAATAGTAGGATACCTAGATTTTGCAAAGCATTTGACAAGAGTCTCTCAAGTGTCTGGCACATACTGACTGTAAAATCTTGGACAACTCACTTAACCTCTATATCCTCCAAGCAATTTTCCCAAGACTATAAGTTGTAGAGAAGGTGTCAGTCTGAAATGGTAGAGGGAAATCTCATGTAGCAATGCTCCAGTAGGTCCAGTTCCTGTCCCAGTCCCTATTCTCATGTTATATGACATATGAATTATTTTTATTTTCTTGTGTTCCACACAGTGGTATGGATTAGATTTCCAAGCATTTTTGATAGTGCACCTCAACTATAATCCATTTTTAAGTATTTACTCCTATATTTATATATTGAGGGGTATACAGAGTATTCAGAAAGGACTACCACTGCTAATATGAGGGTCTGCTGAACCATTTCAGGGGTATTATCTACCTATTATGTTCACTTCTCCCTCCCTTTCAACTCCAAGAATCTGTAGCATGTGCAACAGTCTGGACAGGTTAAACCAGGTTGAGGGTAACTGAAGGATCTCAAATCTGTTGATGAACTCTGGAGGATGTGAAGACTTCCCTTGGTGGAATGGGAAGATGAGAAAAGTTTTTTCCAAAGGCCACAAAGGCAGTTGAATCAGGCTCCTGGGAGCACTTAGAGTTTGGTCAGACATTAAAGATGCCAAGGTCATCCATTGTATCCAGGGATATCATCATTTTGATTTTTGTCTTGCCACTGGACTTTGAGACTCTATAAGAGAGTCAGGCTGATGACTTTGTGTAACTTAAATCCAATTCTTGAGCAAATCAAGACATCACCCCCATGAATGATGAACAACAACAATTTACTTATTGATAAATTATATGTATGTACTAATGCATTAATAATTTTATGAATTATACAACTTACCCCAAAATAGAAATCAAAGGATAAGATGACTATCAAGATGAAATGATATTTGATCCTAGAGTCTATAAGATGCTCCTAGCATCTATTGAGTAAGAGAGTGACATTGCCTAATCTGGGTTTTAAGAATATCCATTTGACAATTTTGTTGAAGATAGATTGGAGAGAAAAGAACCTTAAGACAAGGCTTCTGCAATAGACCAGATGAAAGGTAATGAATACCAGGAAGAAGATGGTGGCTGTGTGGATGAAAAGAAGGGGATAAATGTGAAAGATGTTGTGGAGGTAGAAATAATAAAATTTGCCAAATTAGTTTTGGAATTTATATGGAATTGATGGAGGGTGAAGACTTGAAGACAGTACTAAAATTGTGAACCTAATGACTGGAAGAATGACTGTAACTGGACAAAAGTATGAATGTTTTAAGAGTGGAAAATTGCAGGGGAAAGGTAATGGAAAGACACTGAAGGATCAGATCACAAGCCATCATGCCTGCTCATTATGCTACTGAAAAAGAAAAGGTTGGGCAGGGCAGACATTTTATTCATTGACTACTGCCCTGGAATGCAAAACTTGCCCTTTGAAGAGTGTCTTCTGCAGTCATAGAATAATTTGGTGGGGGAGGTAGGGAATTTTGCTTGCATGGTTGTTATGGGAACCTTGATCAAAATTAAGTTATAACCTTCCTAATGAATTAATGACCAGTGCAGTCTATGGAGTGTTGAGTGATAATGAGTTAAAGGAGCAGTGTGGTTGTATTGGAGATAAACTTTCAACTGTCATAGGAAGGGTGGGATGTGGACCATCTTGCCACCATCCTCTGATCAATTGGTCAACACTCCTTGGGGGATACCATAGTTTCCACATTGGACAACACTGGGTTAGATGATAGTATAAATGATAGTCAAGTACTCATTAACAACACTATATCAACCTGGAGGTTGATAGATAGTACAATAGCTCAGGATCTGATCGGCACTTTTATCTAATGACTTAGATTAAGGAATGTTTGCTAGATCTGTGGCAAAATTGAGTTGAACAGCCTAGAGGAGAGTCAGGCTACACAAAGGTCTTGACAGGTTAGAATATTGAATTAATCTAATAAATGTGAAAAAGAAATAAATTTAATAGGAATAAATGTGAAATTCTGTAGTTGGGCTGAAAGAATCAGTTACTTCCAATTTTGAGATTTCTAATTTTGTGATTCCAAATCTAGTATTCTTTCACATACATCATTTTCTTTTCTCATATTCTGTTTGAAATACTCCCCTTCTTTTCACTATTTCCTCTTCCCTTTTCCTTCCTCCCATCACATTCACCCTCTCTTTTTTAAAATGGAATTTTCTTGTTTTTCAACCAACATGCATTTTTTTCTCCCTCAGTTCTCCACAGTCCTGAAAAAAGAAAAATCTTGTAACAAATATACAAAGTTTAGCACACCAAATTCCTGCATTAGCCACACTCCCAAACTTGTGTTCCATACTCCATATTTAATCCATCCCTTCTCTATCAGGAGATGTATGTATAGTATTCTTCATTATGAACCCCCTAGGAATCTTGGTTGATCATTGATCAGGGTTCTTCAGCCTTTCAAACTTGCTCATTTTTATAATGTTGTTTCTGTACTATACATTGTTCTCCTATTTCTCTCACTTTAGTCTGAATTTGTTCATATAAGTCTTCTCAAATGTTTCTGAAATCATCTTTATTATTTTGTATGTCATATTAGAAGTATCCATCAATTCAGGATTGGTCAACCAAATTATGGCATGTTAATGGAATGAATTGTTATTGTGCTATTTATTCCCTCTTGAAAATCTTTTCTTGTGCTCTATCTGGAAAATTCTTCCTTTACTTCTCTCAGTTCAAACCCTTCCCATTCATAAAACTCACCCAATTCTCTCTTCTAGGAATCTTTCTTCTTACAATCTTTTTTTCCAAATTCCTAAAATATTTGCTGGCTGTAGGTCTAGCACTAGATTATTTGAGTTAAACTGTTCTCTTCAGGCTTCATGTGAGTCTGTCTAGTTTTTTCAGTAAAAAGGTTTTGTTTGTTCCCTAAGCCCTTTCTTGGCCCTTTTCATTCATTTATCTTTTAGTCCTTGTAGTGTGGTTACTGTATAATATTCTTATCTTCTCCACTGGCCTATAAGCTCTCTGAGGTCAGTGATTGTGTTATCCTTGTACCCCCCTGACTGCACCTAGCATGTGGCCTTGGCCTGAATGA